>NC_135807.1:4000061-4369108 GCF_964213995.1 Mustelus asterias
TCACTCATTCACACTCTGTCCCTGTTAACTCACACTCATTCACACTCTGACCCTGTTGTTAACTCTCACTCATTCACACTCTGTCCCTGTTGTTAACTCTCACTCATTCACACTCTGTCCCTGTTGTTAACTCTCACTCATTCACACTCTGACTCTGTTGTTAACTCTCACTCATTCACACTCTGACCCTGTTAACTCTCACTCATTCACACTCTGTCCCTGTTAACTCTCACTCATTCACACTCTGTCCCTGTTAACTCTCACTCATTCACACTCTGTCCCTGTTAACTCACACTCATTCACACTCTGACCCTGTTGTTAACTCTCACTCATTCACACTCTGTCCCTGTTGTTAACTCTCACTCATTCACACTCTGACCCTGTTAACTCTCACTCATTCACACTCTGTCCCTGTTGTTAACTCTCACTCATTCACACTCTGACCCTGTTAACTCTCACTCATTCACACTCTGTCCCTGTTAACTCTCACTCATTCACACTCTGTCCCTGTTAACTCTCACTCAGTCCCTGTTAACTCTCACTCATTCACACTCTGACCCTGTTAACTCTCACTCATTCACACTCTGTCCCTGTTAACTCTCACTCATTCACACTCTGTCCCTGTTAACTCTCACTCAGTCCCTGTTAACTCTCACTCATTCACACTCTGACCCTGTTGTTAACTCTCACTCATTCACACTCTGTCCCTGTTGTTAACTCTCACTCATTCACACTCTGACCCTGTTAACTCTCACTCATTCACACTCTGACCCTGTTGTTAACTCTCACTCATTCACACTCTGTCCCTGTTGTTAACTCTCACTCATTCACACTCTGACCCTGTTAACTCTCACTCATTCACACTCTGTCCCTGTTGTTAACTCTCACTCATTCACACTCTGACCCTGTTAACTCTCACTCATTCACACTCTGTCCCTGTTAACTCTCACTCATTCACACTCTGTCCCTGTTAACTCTCACTCAGTCCCTGTTAACTCTCACTCATTCACACTCTGACCCTGTTAACTCTCACTCATTCACACTCTGTCCCTGTTAACTCTCACTCATTCACACTCTGTCCCTGTTAACTCTCACTCAGTCCCTGTTAACTCTCACTCATTCACACTCTGACCCTGTTGTTAACTCTCACTCATTCACACTCTGTCCCTGTTGTTAACTCTCACTCATTCACACTCTGACCCTGTTAACTCTCACTCATTCACACTCTGTCCCTGTTGTTAACTCTCACTCATTCACACTCTGTCCCTGTTAACTCTCACTCATTCACACTCTGACCCTGTTAACTCACTCATTCACACTCTGACCCTGTTAACTCTCACTCATTCACACTCTGACCCTGTTAACTCTCACTCATTCACACTCTGACCCTGTTAACTCTCACTCATTCACACTCTGTCCCTGTTAACTCTCACTCATTCACACTCTGTCCCTGTTAACTCTCACTCATTCACACTCTGTCCCTGTTGTTAACTCTCACTCATTCACACTCTGTCCCTGTTAACTCTCACTCATTCACACTCTGTCCCTGTTAACTCACACTCATTCACACTCTGTCCCTGTTAACTCTCACTCATTCACACTCTGACCCTGTTAACTCTCACTCATTCACACTCTGACCCTGTTAACTCTCACTCATTCACACTCTGACCCTGTTAACTCTCACTCATTCACACTCTGACCCTGTTAACTCTCACTCATTCAAACTCTGACCCTGTTAACTCTCACTCATTCACACTCTGACCCTGTTAACTCGCTCATTCACACTCTGACCCTGTTAACTCTCACTCATTCACACTCTGTCCCTGTTGTTAACTCTCACTCATTCACACTCTGACTCTGTTGTTAACTCTCACTCATTCACACTCTGACCCTGTTAACTCTCACTCATTCACACTCTGTCCCTGTTAACTCTCACTCATTCACACTCTGTCCCTGTTAACTCACACTCATTCACACTCTGACCCTGTTGTTAACTCTCACTCATTCACACTCTGTCCCTGTTAACTCACACTCATTCACACTCTGACCCTGTTAACTCTCACTCATTCACACTCTGTCCCTGTTGTTAACTCTCACTCATTCACACTCTGTCCCTGTTAACTCTCACTCATTCACACTCTGTCCCTGTTGTTAACTCTCACTCATTCACACTCTGTCCCTGTTAACTCTCACTCATTCACACTCTGACCCTGTTAACTCACACTCATTCACACTCTGACCCTGTTAACTCTCACTCATTCACACTCTGTCCCTGTTAACTCTCACTCATTCACACTCTGACCCTGTTAACTCTCACTCATTCACACTCTGTCCCTGTTAACTCTCACTCATTCACACTCTGTCCCTGTTAACTCTCACTCATTCACACTCTGTCCCTGTTAACTCTCACTCATTCACACTCTGACCCTGTTAACTCTCACTCATTCACACTCTGTCCCTGTTAACTCTCACTCATTCACACACTGACCCTGTTAACTCACTCATTCACACTCTGTCCCTGTTAACTCTCACTCATTCACACTCTGACCCTGTTAACTCACACTCATTCACACTCTGACCCTGTTAACTCTCACTCATTCACACTCTGACCCTGTTAACTCACACTCATTCACACTCTGACCCTGTTAACTCTCACTCATTCACACTCTGACCCTGTTAACTCTCACTCATTCACACTCTGTCCCTGTTAACTCTCACTCATTCACACTCTGACCCTGTTAACTCACACTCATTCACACTCTGACCCTGTTAACTCACACTCATTCACACTCTGTCCCTGTTGTTAACTCTCACTCATTCACACTCTGTCCCTGTTAACTCTCACTCATTCACACTCTGTCCCTGTTAACTCTCACTCATTCACACTCTGACCCTGTTAACTCTCACTCATTCACACTCTGTCCCTGTTAACTCTCACTCATTCACACTCTGACCCTGTTAACTCACACTCATTCACACTCTGACCCTGTTAACTCTCACTCATTCACACACTGACCCTGTTAACTCAGTCATTCACACTCTGTCCCTGTTAACTCACTCATTCACACTCTGACCCTGTTAACTCTCACTCATTCACACTCTGTCCCTGTTGTTAACTCTCACTCATTCACACTCTGACCCTGTTAACTCACACTCATTCACACTCTGACCCTGTTAACTCACTCATTCACACTCTGACCCTGTTGTTAACTCTCACTCATTCACACTCTGTCCCTGTTGTTAACTCTCACTCATTCACACTCTGTCCCTGTTAACTCTCACTCATTCACACTCTGTCCCTGTTAACTCTCACTCATTCACACTCTGACCCTGTTAACTCACTCATTCACACTCTGACCCTGTTAACTCTCACTCATTCACACTCTGACCCTGTTAACTCACACTCATTCACACTCTGACCCTGTTAACTCACTCATTCACACTCTGACCCTGTTAACTCACACTCATTCACACTCTGACCCTGTTGTTAACTCTCACTCATTCACACTCTGACCCTGTTGTTAACTCTCACTCATTCACACTCTGTCCCTGTTGTTAACTCTCACTCATTCACACTCTGTCCCTGTTAACTCACACTCATTCACACTCTGTCCCTGTTGTTAACTCTCACTCATTCACACTCTGACCCTGTTGTTAACTCTCACTCATTCACACTCTGTCCCTGTTAACTCACACTCATTCACACTCTGTCCCTGTTAACTCTCACTCATTCACACTCTGACCCTGTTAACTCTCACTCATTCACACTCTGACCCTGTTAACTCTCACTCATTCACACTCTGACCCTGTTAACTCTCACTCATTCACACTCTGACCCTGTTAACTCACACTCATTCACACTCTGACCCTGTTAACTCTCACTCATTCACACTCTGACCCTGTTGTTAACTCTCACTCATTCACACTCTGACCCTGTTGTTAACTCTCACTCATTCACACTCTGACCCTGTTGTTAACTCTCACTCATTCACACTCTGACCCTGTTAACTCTCACTCATTCACACTCTGTCCCTGTTAACTCTCACTCATTCACACTCTGACCCTGTTAACTCACACTCATTCACACTCTGACCCTGTTAACTCTCACTCATTCACACTCTGACCCTGTTAACTCACACTCATTCACACTCTGACCCTGTTAACTCTCACTCATTCACACTCTGTCCCTGTTGTTAACTCACACTCATTCACACTCTGACCCTGTTAACTCTCACTCATTCACACTCTGACCCTGTTGTTAACTCTCACTCATTCACACTCTGTCCCTGTTAACTCACACTCATTCACACTCTGTCCCTGTTAACTCACTCATTCACACTCTGACCCTGTTAACTCTCACTCATTCACACTCTGACCCTGTTGTTAACTCTCACTCATTCACACTCTGACCCTGTTGTTAACTCTCACTCATTCACACTCTGTCCCTGTTAACTCACACTCATTCACACTCTGTCCCTGTTGTTAACTCTCACTCATTCACACTCTGACCCTGTTGTTAACTCTCACTCATTCACACTCTGTCCCTGTTAACTCACACTCATTCACACTCTGTCCCTGTTAACTCTCACTCATTCACACTCTGACCCTGTTAACTCTCACTCATTCACACTCTGACCCTGTTAACTCTCACTCATTCACACTCTGTCCCTGTTAACTCTCACTCATTCACACTCTGTCCCTGTTAACTCACACTCATTCACACTCTGACCCTGTTAACTCTCACTCATTCACACTCTGACCCTGTTAACTCTCACTCATTCACACTCTGACCCTGTTAACTCTCACTCATTCACACTCTGTCCCTGTTAACTCTCACTCATTCACACTCTGTCCCTGTTAACTCTCACTCATTCACACTCTGTCCCTGTTGTTAACTCTCACTCATTCACACACTGACCCTGTTAACTCACACTCATTCACACTCTGACCCTGTTAACTCACACTCATTCACACTCTGACCCTGTTAACTCTCACTCATTCACACTCTGACCCTGTTAACTCTCACCCATTCACACTCTGTCCCTGTTAACTCTCACTCATTCACACTCTGTCCCTGTTAACTCTCACTCATTCACACACTGACCCTGTTAACTCACTCATTCACACTCTGACCCTGTTAACTCTCACTCATTCACACTCTGACCCTGTTAACTCACACTCATTCACACTCTGACCCTGTTAACTCACACTCATTCACACTCTGACCCTGTTAACTCACACTCATTCACACTCTGACCCTGTTAACTCACACTCATTCACACTCTGACCCTGTTAACTCTCACTCATTCACACTCTGACCCTGTTAACTCACACTCATTCACACTCTGACCCTGTTAACTCACACTCATTCACACTCTGACCCTGTTAACTCACACTCATTCACACTCTGACCCTGTTAACTCACACTCATTCACACTCTGACCCTGTTAACTCACACTCATTCACACTCTGACCCTGTTAACTCACACTCATTCACACTCTGTCCCTGTTAACTCTCACTCATTCACACTCTGTCCCTGTTGTTAACTCTCACTCATTCACACACTGACCCTGTTAACTCACTCATTCACACTCTGTCCCTGTTAACTCACACTCATTCACACTCTGTCCCTGTTGTTAACTCACACTCATTCACACTCTGACCCTGTTAACTCACACTCATTCACACTCTGTCCCTGTTAACTCTCACTCATTCACACTCTGTCCCTGTTGTTAACTCTCACTCATTCACACACTGACCCTGTTAACTCACTCATTCACACTCTGTCCCTGTTAACTCTCACTCATTCACACTCTGTCCCTGTTGTTAACTCACACTCATTCACACTCTGACCCTGTTAACTCTCACTCATTCACACTCTGTCCCTGTTAACTCTCACTCATTCACACTCTGACCCTGTTAACTCTCACTCATTCACACTCTGACCCTGTTGTTAACTCTCACTCATTCACACTCTGTCCCTGTTGTTAACTCTCACTCATTCACACTCTGTCCCTGTTAACTCTCACTCATTCACACTCTGTCCCTGTTAACTCTCACTCATTCACACTCTGTCCCTGTTAACTCTCACTCATTCACACTCTGTCCCTGTTAACTCACACTCATTCACACTCTGACCCTGTTGTTAACTCTCACTCATTCACACTCTGTCCCTGTTGTTAACTCTCACTCATTCACACTCTGTCCCTGTTGTTAACTCTCACTCATTCACACTCTGACTCTGTTGTGAACTCTCACTCATTCACACTCTGACCCTGTTAACTCTCACTCATTCACACTCTGTCCCTGTTGTTAACTCTCACTCATTCACACTCTGTCCCTGTTAACTCTCACTCATTCACACTCTGTCCCTGTTAACTCACACTCATTCACACTCTGACCCTGTTGTGAACTCTCACTCATTCACACTCTGTCCCTGTTGTTAACTCTCACTCATTCACACTCTGACCCTGTTAACTCTCACTCATTCACACTCTGTCCCTGTTGTTAACTCTCACTCATTCACACTCTGACCCTGTTAACTCTCACTCATTCACACTCTGTCCCTGTTAACTCTCACTCATTCACACTCTGTCCCTGTTAACTCTCACTCATTCACACTCTGTCCCTGTTAACTCACACTCATTCACACTCTGACCCTGTTGTTAACTCTCACTCATTCACACTCTGTCCCTGTTGTTAACTCTCACTCATTCACACTCTGACCCTGTTAACTCTCACTCATTCACACTCTGTCCCTGTTGTTAACTCTCACTCATTCACACTCTGTCCCTGTTAACTCACACTCATTCACACTCTGACCCTGTTAACTCTCACTCATTCACACTCTGACCCTGTTAACTCTCACTCATTCACACTCTGACCCTGTTAACTCTCACTCATTCACACTCTGTCCCTGTTAACTCTCACTCATTCACACTCTGACCCTGTTAACTCACTCATTCACACTCTGACCCTGTTAACTCTCACTCATTCACACTCTGACCCTGTTAACTCTCACTCATTCACACTCTGTCCCTGTTAACTCTCACTCATTCACACTCTGTCCCTGTTGTTAACTCTCACTCATTCACACTCTGTCCCTGTTAACTCTCACTCATTCACACTCTGTCCCTGTTAACTCACACTCATTCACACTCTGTCCCTGTTAACTCTCACTCATTCACACTCTGACCCTGTTAACTCTCACTCATTCACACTCTGACCCTGTTAACTCTCACTCATTCACACTCTGACCCTGTTAACTCTCACTCATTCACACTCTGACCCTGTTAACTCTCACTCATTCACACTCTGACCCTGTTAACTCTCACTCATTCACACTCTGACCCTGTTAACTCACTCATTCACACTCTGACCCTGTTAACTCTCACTCATTCACACTCTGACCCTGTTAACTCTCACTCATTCACACTCTGACCCTGTTAACTCTCACTCATTCACACTCTGACCCTGTTAACTCACTCATTCACACTCTGACCCTGTTAACTCTCACTCATTCACACTCTGTCCCTGTTGTTAACTCTCACTCATTCACACTCTGACTCTGTTGTTAACTCTCACTCATTCACACTCTGTCCCTGTTAACTCTCACTCATTCACACTCTGACCCTGTTAACTCTCACTCATTCACACTCTGTCCCTGTTAACTCTCACTCATTCACACTCTGTCCCTGTTAACTCTCACTCATTCACACTCTGTCCCTGTTAACTCACACTCATTCACACTCTGACCCTGTTGTTAACTCTCACTCATTCACACTCTGTCCCTGTTAACTCTCACTCATTCACACTCTGTCCCTGTTGTTAACTCTCACTCATTCACACTCTGACCCTGTTGTTAACTCTCACTCATTCACACTCTGTCCCTGTTGTTAACTCTCACTCATTCACACTCTGTCCCTGTTGTTAACTCTCACTCATTCACACTCTGACCCTGTTAACTCTCACTCATTCACACTCTGTCCCTGTTGTTAACTCTCACTCATTCACACTCTGTCCCTGTTAACTCTCACTCATTCACACTCTGTCCCTGTTGTTAACTCTCACTCATTCACACACTGACCCTGTTAACTCAGTCATTCACACTCTGTCCCTGTTAACTCTCACTCATTCACACTCTGACCCTGTTAACTCACACTCATTCACACTCTGACCCTGTTAACTCTCACTCATTCACACTCTGTCCCTGTTAACTCTCACTCATTCACACTCTGACCCTGTTAACTCTCACTCATTCACACTCTGTCCCTGTTAACTCTCACTCATTCACACTCTGTCCCTGTTGTTAACTCACTCATTCACACTCTGACCCTGTTAACTCACTCATTCACACTCTGACCCTGTTAACTCTCACTCATTCACACTCTGACCCTGTTAACTCTCACTCATTCACACTCTGTCCCTGTTAACTCTCACTCATTCACACTCTGTCCCTGTTAACTCTCACTCATTCACACTCTGACCCTGTTAACTCTCACTCATTCACACTCTGTCCCTGTTAACTCTCACTCATTCACACTCTGTCCCTGTTGTTAACTCTCACTCATTCACACTCTGTCCCTGTTAACTCTCACTCATTCACACTCTGTCCCTGTTAACTCACACTCATTCACACTCTGTCCCTGTTAACTCTCACTCATTCACACTCTGACCCTGTTAACTCTCACTCATTCACACTCTGACCCTGTTAACTCTCACTCATTCACACTCTGACCCTGTTAACTCTCACTCATTCACACTCTGACCCTGTTAACTCTCACTCATTCACACTCTGACCCTGTTAACTCTCACTCATTCACACTCTGACCCTGTTAACTCACTCATTCACACTCTGACCCTGTTAACTCTCACTCATTCACACTCTGACCCTGTTAACTCTCACTCATTCACACTCTGACCCTGTTAACTCTCACTCATTCACACTCTGACCCTGTTAACTCACTCATTCACACTCTGACCCTGTTAACTCTCACTCATTCACACTCTGTCCCTGTTGTTAACTCTCACTCATTCACACTCTGACTCTGTTGTTAACTCTCACTCATTCACACTCTGACCCTGTTAACTCTCACTCATTCACACTCTGTCCCTGTTAACTCTCACTCATTCACACTCTGTCCCTGTTAACTCTCACTCATTCACACTCTGTCCCTGTTAACTCACACTCATTCACACTCTGACCCTGTTGTTAACTCTCACTCATTCACACTCTGTCCCTGTTAACTCTCACTCATTCACACTCTGTCCCTGTTGTTAACTCTCACTCATTCACACTCTGTCCCTGTTGTTAACTCTCACTCATTCACACTCTGTCCCTGTTGTTAACTCTCACTCATTCACACTCTGTCCCTGTTGTTAACTCTCACTCATTCACACTCTGACCCTGTTAACTCTCACTCATTCACACTCTGTCCCTGTTGTTAACTCTCACTCATTCACACTCTGTCCCTGTTAACTCTCACTCATTCACACTCTGTCCCTGTTGTTAACTCTCACTCATTCACACACTGACCCTGTTAACTCAGTCATTCACACTCTGTCCCTGTTAACTCTCACTCATTCACACTCTGACCCTGTTAACTCACACTCATTCACACTCTGACCCTGTTAACTCTCACTCATTCACACTCTGTCCCTGTTAACTCTCACTCATTCACACTCTGACCCTGTTAACTCTCACTCATTCACACTCTGTCCCTGTTAACTCTCACTCATTCACACTCTGTCCCTGTTGTTAACTCACTCATTCACACTCTGACCCTGTTAACTCACTCATTCACACTCTGACCCTGTTAACTCTCACTCATTCACACTCTGACCCTGTTAACTCTCACTCATTCACACTCTGTCCCTGTTAACTCTCACTCATTCACACTCTGTCCCTGTTAACTCTCACTCATTCACACTCTGACCCTGTTAACTCTCACTCATTCACACTCTGTCCCTGTTAACTCTCACTCATTCACACTCTGTCCCTGTTGTTAACTCACTCATTCACACACTGACCCTGTTAACTCAGTCATTCACACTCTGACCCTGTTAACTCTCACTCATTCACACTCTGACCCTGTTAACTCACACTCATTCACACTCTGTCCCTGTTAACTCTCACTCATTCACACTCTGACCCTGTTAACTCACACTCATTCACACTCTGACCCTGTTAACTCACTCATTCACACTCTGACCCTGTTGTTAACTCTCACTCATTCACACTCTGTCCCTGTTGTTAACTCTCACTCATTCACACTCTGTCCCTGTTAACTCTCACTCATTCACACTCTGTCCCTGTTGTTAACTCTCACTCATTCACACTCTGTCCCTGTTAACTCTCACTCATTCACACTCTGACCCTGTTAACTCACTCATTCACACTCTGACCCTGTTAACTCTCACTCATTCACACTCTCACCCTGTTAACTCACACTCATTCACACTCTGACCCTGTTAACTCTCACTCATTCACACTCTGACCCTGTTAACTCACACTCATTCACACTCTGTCCCTGTTAACTCTCACTCATTCACACTCTGACCCTGTTAACTCTCACTCATTCACACTCTGACCCTGTTAACTCTCACTCATTCACACTCTGTCCCTGTTAACTCTCACTCATTCACACTCTGTCCCTGTTAACTCTCACTCATTCACACTCTGACCCTGTTAACTCTCACTCATTCACACTCTGACCCTGTTAACTCTCACTCATTCACACTCTGTCCCTGTTAACTCACTCATTCACACTCTGACCCTGTTAACTCTCACTCATTCACACTCTGTCCCTGTTAACTCTCACTCATTCACACTCTGACCCTGTTAACTCTCACTCATTCACACTCTGTCCCTGTTAACTCTCACTCATTCACACTCTGTCCCTGTTAACTCTCACTCATTCACACTCTGACCCTGTTAACTCTCACTCATTCACACTCTGTCCCTGTTAACTCTCACTCATTCACACTCTGTCCCTGTTGTTAACTCTCACTCATTCACACTCTGACCCTGTTGTTAACTCTCACTCATTCACACTCTGACCCTGTTGTTAACTCTCACTCATTCACACTCTGACCCTGTTAACTCACTCATTCACACTCTGACCCTGTTAACTCTCACTCATTCACACTCTGTCCCTGTTAACTCTCACTCATTCACACTCTGTCCCTGTTGTTAACTCTCACTCATTCACACTCTGACCCTGTTAACTCTCACTCATTCACACTCTGTCCCTGTTAACTCTCACTCATTCACACTCTGACCCTGTTAACTCTCACTCATTCACACTCTGTCCCTGTTAACTCTCACTCATTCACACTCTGTCCCTGTTGTTAACTCACTCATTCACACACTGACCCTGTTAACTCAGTCATTCACACTCTGTCCCTGTTGTTAACTCTCACTCATTCACACTCTGTCCCTGTTAACTCAGTCATTCACACTCTGTCCCTGTTGTTAACTCACTCATTCACACTCTGTCCCTGTTAACTCTCACTCATTCACACTCTGTCCCTGTTGTTAACTCTCACTCATTCACACTCTGACCCTGTTAACTCACTCATTCACACTCTGTCCCTGTTGTTAACTCTCACTCATTCACACTCTGTCCCTGTTAACTCTCACTCATTCACACTCTGACCCTGTTAACTCACTCATTCACACTCTGACCCTGTTGTTAACTCTCACTCATTCACACTCTGACCCTGTTAACTCACTCATTCACACTCTGACCCTGTTAACTCTCACTCATTCACACTCTGACCCTGTTAACTCACACTCATTCACACTCTGACCCTGTTAACTCTCACTCATTCACACTCTGACCCTGTTAACTCACACTCATTCACACTCTGACCCTGTTAACTCACACTCATTCACACACTGACCCTGTTAACTCTCACTCATTCACACTCTGACCCTGTTGTTAACTCTCACTCATTCACACTCTGACCCTGTTGTTAACTCACACTCATTCACACTCTGACCCTGTTAACTCTCACTCATTCACACTCTGACCCTGTTGTTAACTCACACTCATTCACACTCTGACCCTGTTAACTCTCACTCATTCACACTCTGACCCTGTTGTTAACTCACACTCATTCACACTCTGACCCTGTTAACTCTCACTCATTCACACTCTGTCCCTGTTAACTCACTCATTCACACTCTGTCCCTGTTAACTCACTCATTCACACTCTGACCCTGTTAACTCTCACTCATTCACACTCTGTCCCTGTTAACTCTCACTCATTCACACTCTGTCCCTGTTAACTCTCACTCATTCACACTCTGTCCCTGTTAACTCTCACTCATTCACACTCTGACCCTGTTAACTCTCACTCATTCACACTCTGACCCTGTTAACTCTCACTCATTCACACTCTGACCCTGTTAACTCTCACTCATTCACACTCTGACCCTGTTAACTCTCACTCATTCACACTCTGACCCTGTTAACTCTCACTCATTCACACTCTGACCCTGTTAACTCACACTCATTCACACTCTGTCCCTGTTAACTCTCACTCATTCACACTCTGACCCTGTTAACTCTCACTCATTCACACTCTGACCCTGTTAACTCACTCATTCACACTCTGACCCTGTTAACTCTCACTCATTCACACTCTGACCCTGTTAACTCTCACTCATTCACACTCTGACCCTGTTAACTCACAGTCATTCACACTCTGACCCTGTTAACTCACACTCATTCACACTCTGACCCTGTTAACTCACACTCATTCACACTCTGACCCTGTTAACTCACACTCATTCACACTCTGACCCTGTTAACTCACACTCATTCACACTCTGTCCCTGTTAACTCTCACTCATTCACACTCTGTCCCTGTTGTTAACTCTCACTCATTCACACACTGACCCTGTTAACTCACACTCATTCACACTCTGTCCCTGTTGTTAACTCTCACTCATTCACACTCTGTCCCTGTTGTTAACTCTCACTCATTCACACACTGACCCTGTTAACTCACACTCATTCACACTCTGACCCTGTTGTTAACTCTCACTCATTCACACACTGACCCTGTTAACTCACACTCATTCACACTCTGTCCCTGTTAACTCACACTCATTCACACTCTGTCCCTGTTAACTCTCACTCATTCACACACTGACCCTGTTAACTCACACTCATTCACACACTGACCCTGTTAACTCTCACTCATTCACACTCTGACCCTGTTAACTCACACTCATTCACACTCTGTCCCTGTTAACTCTCACTCATTCACACTCTGACCCTGTTGTTAACTCTCACTCATTCACACACTGACCCTGTTAACTCACTCATTCACACTCTGACCCTGTTAACTCACACTCATTCACACTCTGACCCTGTTGTTAACTCACACTCATTCACACTCTGACCCTGTTAACTCTCACTCATTCACACTCTGTCCCTGTTAACTCTCACTCATTCACACTCTGACCCTGTTAACTCTCACTCATTCACACTCTGTCCCTGTTAACTCTCACTCATTCACACTCTGTCCCTGTTAACTCTCACTCATTCACACTCTGTCCCTGTTGTTAACTCACTCATTCACACACTGACCCTGTTAACTCTCACTCATTCACAAACTGACCCTGTTAACTCAGTCATTCACACTCTGTCCCTGTTGTTAACTCTCACTCATTCACACTCTGTCCCTGTTAACTCTCACTCATTCACACTCTGTCCCTGTTGTTAACTCACTCATTCACACACTGACCCTGTTAACTCTCACTCATTCACAAACTGACCCTGTTAACTCAGTCATTCACACTCTGTCCCTGTTGTTAACTCACACTCATTCACACTCTGACCCTGTTAACTCTCACTCATTCACACTCTGTCCCTGTTAACTCTCACTCATTCACACTCTGTCCCTGTTAACTCTCACTCATTCACACTCTGTCCCTGTTGTTAACTCACTCATTCACACACTGACCCTGTTAACTCTCACTCATTCACACTCTGACCCTGTTGTTAACTCTCACTCATTCACACTCTGACCCTGTTAACTCAGTCATTCACACTCTGACCCTGTTAACTCACTCATTCACACTCTGACCCTGTTAACTCTCACTCATTCACACACTGACCCTGTTAACTCACTCATTCACACTCTGACCCTGTTAACTCTCACTCATTCACACTCTGACCCTGTTAACTCTCACTCATTCACACACTGACCCTGTTAACTCACTCATTCACACTCTGTCCCTGTTGTTAACTCAGTCATTCACACTCTGTCCCTGTTGTTAACTCTCACTCATTCACACTCTGACCCTGTTAACTCAGTCATTCACACTCTGTCCCTGTTAACTCACTCATTCACACTCTGACCCTGTTAACTCACTCATTCACACACTGACCCTGTTAACTCACTCATTCACACTCTGTCCCTGTTGTTAACTCTCACTCATTCACACTCTGACCCTGTTAACTCACTCATTCACACTCTGTCCCTGTTAACTCTCACTCATTCACACTCTGTCCCTGTTAACTCTCACTCATTCACACTCTGACCCTGTTGTTAACTCACACTCATTCACACTCTGTCCCTGTTAACTCACACTCATTCACACTCTGACCCTGTTAACTCACACTCATTCACACTCTGTCCCTGTTAACTCTCACTCATTCACACTCTGACCCTGTTAACTCTCACTCATTCACACTCTGTCCCTGTTAACTCTCACTCATTCACACTCTGTCCCTGTTAACTCACACTCATTCACACTCTGACCCTGTTAACTCACACTCATTCACACTCTGTCCCTGTTAACTCTCACTCATTCACACTCTGACCCTGTTAACTCTCACTCATTCACACTCTGACCCTGTTAACTCTCACTCATTCACACTCTGACCCTGTTAACTCTCACTCATTCACACTCTGACCCTGTTGTTAACTCTCACTCATTCACACTCTGACCCTGTTGTTAACTCTCACTCATTCACACTCTGACCCTGTTAACTCACTCATTCACACTCTGACCCTGTTAACTCTCACTCATTCACACTCTGACCCTGTTAACTCACTCATTCACACTCTGACCCTGTTAACTCTCACTCATTCACACTCTGACCCTGTTAACTCACTCATTCACACTCTGACCCTGTTAACTCTCACTCATTCACACTCTGACCCTGTTAACTCACTCATTCACACTCTGACCCTGTTAACTCTCACTCATTCACACTCTGACCCTGTTAACTCTCACTCATTCACACTCTGACCCTGTTAACTCTCACTCATTCACACTCTGTCCCTGTTAACTCACACTCATTCACACTCTGTCCCTGTTGTTAACTCTCACTCATTCACACTCTGACCCTGTTGTTAACTCTCACTCATTCACACTCTGACCCTGTTGTTAACTCTCACTCATTCACACTCTGACCCTGTTAACTCTCACTCATTCACACTCTGTCCCTGTTGTTAACTCTCACTTATTCACACTCTGACCCTGTTAACTCTCACTCATTCACACTCTGTCCCTGTTGTTAACTCTCACTCATTCACACTCTGACCCTGTTAACTCTCACTCATTCACACTCTGACCCTGTTAACTCTCACTCATTCACACTCTGTCCCTGTTGTTAACTCTCACTCATTCACACTCTGTCCCTGTTAACTCACACTCATTCACACTCTGTCCCTGTTAACTCACACTCATTCACACTCTGACCCTGTTGTTAACTCTCACTCATTCACACTCTGTCCCTGTTGTTAACTCTCACTCATTCACACTCTGTCCCTGTTAACTCACACTCATTCACACTCTGACCCTGTTAACTCACACTCATTCACACTCTGTCCCTGTTAACTCACACTCATTCACACTCTGTCCCTGTTAACTCACACTCATTCACACTCTGTCCCTGTTGTTAACTCTCACTCATTCACACTCTGTCCCTGTTAACTCACTCATTCACACTCTGACCCTGTTAACTCTCACTCATTCACACTCTGTCCCTGTTAACTCACACTCATTCACACTCTGACCCTGTTAACTCTCACTCATTCACACTCTGTCCCTGTTGTTAACTCTCACTCATTCACACTCTGTCCCTGTTAACTCACACTCATTCACACTCTGACCCTGTTAACTCTCACTCATTCACACTCTGTCCCTGTTGTTAACTCTCACTCATTCACACTCTGTCCCTGTTGTTAACTCTCACTCATTCACACTCTGACCCTGTTAACTCTCACTCATTCACACTCTGTCCCTGTTAACTCACACTCATTCACACTCTGACCCTGTTAACTCACACTCATTCACACACTGACCCTGTTAACTCACTCATTCACACTCTGACCCTGTTAACTCACACTCATTCACACTCTGACCCTGTTAACTCACACTCATTCACACTCTGACCCTGTTAACTCACACTCATTCACACTCTGACCCTGTTAACTCACTCATTCACACTCTGTCCCTGTTGTTAACTCACTCATTCACACTCTGTCCCTGTTAACTCACTCATTCACACTCTGACCCTGTTAACTCACTCATTCACACTCTGACCCTGTTAACTCACACTCATTCACACTCTGTCCCTGTTGTTAACTCTCACTCATTCACACTCTGTCCCTGTTGTTAACTCTCACTCATTCACACTCTGACCCTGTTAACTCTCACTCATTCACACTCTGTCCCTGTTAACTCTCACTCATTCACACTCTGTCCCTGTTAACTCTCACTCATTCACACTCTGTCCCTGTTAACTCTCACTCATTCACACTCTGTCCCTGTTAACTCACTCTCATTCACACTCTGACCCTGTTGTTAACTCTCACTCATTCACACTCTGTCCCTGTTAACTCTCACTCATTCACACTCTGACCCTGTTAACTCACACTCATTCACACTCTGTCCCTGTTAACTCTCACTCATTCACACTCTGACCCTGTTGTTAACTCTCACTCATTCACACTCTGTCCCTGTTGTTAACTCACACTCAAACACACTCTGACCCTGTTGTTAACTCTCACTCATTCACACTCTGTCCCTGTTGTTAACTCTCACTCATTCACACTCTGACTCTGTTGTTAACTCTCACTCATTCACACTCTGACCCTGTTAACTCTCACTCATTCACACTCTGTCCCTGTTAACTCACACTCATTCACACTCTGACCCTGTTGTTAACTCTCACTCATTCACACTCTGTCCCTGTTGTTAACTCTCACTCATTCACACTCTGACCCTGTTAACTCTCACTCATTCACACTCTGTCCCTGTTGTTAACTCTCACTCATTCACACTCTGACCCTGTTAACTCTCACTCATTCACACTCTGTCCCTGTTAACTCTCACTCATTCACACTCTGTCCCTGTTAACTCTCACTCATTCACACTCTGTCCCTGTTAACTCACACTCATTCACACTCTGACCCTGTTGTTAACTCTCACTCATTCACACTCTGTCCCTGTTGTTAACTCTCACTCATTCACACTCTGACCCTGTTAACTCTCACTCATTCACACTCTGTCCCTGTTGTTAACTCTCACTCATTCACACTCTGTCCCTGTTAACTCTCACTCATTCACACTCTGACCCTGTTAACTCTCACTCATTCACACTCTGACCCTGTTAACTCTCACTCATTCACACTCTGACCCTGTTAACTCTCACTCATTCACACTCTGTCCCTGTTAACTCTCACTCATTCACACTCTGTCCCTGTTAACTCTCACTCATTCACACTCTGTCCCTGTTGTTAACTCTCACTCATTCACACTCTGTCCCTGTTAACTCTCACTCATTCACACTCTGTCCCTGTTAACTCTCACTCATTCACACTCTGACCCTGTTAACTCTCACTCATTCACACTCTGTCCCTGTTGTTAACTCTCACTCATTCACACTCTGACCCTGTTAACTCTCACTCATTCACACTCTGTCCCTGTTAACTCTCACT
This sequence comes from Mustelus asterias, assembly GCF_964213995.1. Classification (NCBI taxonomy): domain Eukaryota; kingdom Metazoa; phylum Chordata; class Chondrichthyes; order Carcharhiniformes; family Triakidae; genus Mustelus; species Mustelus asterias. The sequence continues at coordinate 4,018,030 of NC_135807.1, forward strand.
CATTCACACTCTGACCCTGTTAACTCTCACTCATTCACACTCTGTCCCTGTTGTTAACTCTCACTCATTCACACTCTGTCCCTGTTAACTCTCACTCATTCACACTCTGTCCCTGTTAACTCTCACTCATTCACACTCTGACCCTGTTAACTCTCACTCATTCACACTCTGTCCCTGTTGTTAACTCTCACTCATTCACACTCTGACCCTGTTAACTCTCACTCATTCACACTCTGTCCCTGTTGTTAACTCTCACTCATTCACACTCTGTCCCTGTTAACTCTCACTCATTCACACTCTGACCCTGTTAACTCACTCATTCACACTCTGTCCCTGTTAACTCTCACTCATTCACACTCTGTCCCTGTTAACTCTCACTCATTCACACTCTGTCCCTGTTAACTCTCACTCATTCACACTCTGTCCCTGTTGTTAACTCTCACTCATTCACACTCTGTCCCTGTTAACTCTCACTCATTCACACTCTGTCCCTGTTAACTCTCACTCATTCACACTCTGACCCTGTTAACTCTCACTCATTCACACTCTGACCCTGTTAACTCTCACTCATTCACACTCTGTCCCTGTTAACTCTCACTCATTCACACTCTGACCCTGTTAACTCTCACTCATTCACACTCTGACCCTGTTAACTCACTCATTCACACTCTGACCCTGTTAACTCTCACTCATTCACACTCTGTCCCTGTTGTTAACTCTCACTCATTCACACTCTGTCCCTGTTAACTCTCACTCATTCACACTCTGACCCTGTTAACTCTCACTCATTCACACTCTGACTCTGTTGTTAACTCTTACTCATTCACACTCTGACCCTGTTAACTCTCACTCATTCACACTCTGTCCCTGTTAACTCTCACTCATTCACACTCTGTCCCTGTTAACTCTCACTCATTCACACTCTGTCCCTGTTAACTCACACTCATTCACACTCTGACCCTGTTGTTAACTCTCACTCATTCACACTCTGTCCCTGTTGTTAACTCTCACTCATTCACACTCTGTCCCTGTTGTTAACTCTCACTCATTCACACTCTGACTCTGTTGTTAACTCTCACTCATTCACACTCTGACCCTGTTAACTCTCACTCATTCACACTCTGTCCCTGTTAACTCTCACTCATTCACACTCTGTCCCTGTTAACTCTCACTCATTCACACTCTGTCCCTGTTAACTCACACTCATTCACACTCTGACCCTGTTGTTAACTCTCACTCATTCACACTCTGTCCCTGTTGTTAACTCTCACTCATTCACACTCTGACCCTGTTAACTCTCACTCATTCACACTCTGTCCCTGTTGTTAACTCTCACTCATTCACACTCTGTCCCTGTTGTTAACTCTCACTCATTCACACTCTGACCCTGTTAACTCTCACTCATTCACACTCTGACCCTGTTAACTCACTCATTCACACTCTGACCCTGTTAACTCTCACTCATTCACACTCTGACCCTGTTAACTCTCACTCATTCACACTCTGTCCCTGTTAACTCTCACTCATTCACACTCTGTCCCTGTTAACTCACACTCATTCACACTCTGTCCCTGTTAACTCTCACTCATTCACACTCTGACCCTGTTAACTCTCACTCATTCACACTCTGACCCTGTTTACTCTCACTCATTCACACTCTGTCCCTGTTAACTCTCACTCATTCACACTCTGTCCCTGTTAACTCTCACTCATTCACACTCTGACCCTGTTAACTCTCACTCATTCACACTCTGTCCCTGTTAACTCTCACTCATTCACACTCTGTCCCTGTTAACTCTCACTCATTCACACTCTGTCCCTGTTGTTAACTCTCACTCATTCACACTCTGTCCCTGTTAACTCTCACTCATTCACACTCTGTCCCTGTTAACTCACACTCATTCACACTCTGTCCCTGTTAACTCTCACTCATTCACACTCTGACCCTGTTAACTCACTCATTCACACTCTGTCCCTGTTAACTCACACTCATTCACACTCTGTCCCTGTTAACTCACACTCATTCACACTCTGTCCCTGTTAACTCTCACTCATTCACACTCTGACCCTGTTAACTCTCACTCATTCACACTCTGACCCTGTTAACTCTCACTCATTCACACTCTGTCCCTGTTAACTCTCACTCATTCACACTCTGACCCTGTTAACTCTCACTCATTCACACTCTGACCCTGTTAACTCTCACTCATTCACACTCTGACCCTGTTAACTCACACTCATTCACACTCTGTCCCTGTTAACTCTCACTCATTCACACTCTGACCCTGTTAACTCTCACTCATTCACACTCTGACCCTGTTAACTCTCACTCATTCACACTCTGACCCTGTTAACTCTCACTCATTCACACTCTGACCCTGTTAACTCTCACTCATTCACACTCTGTCCCTGTTAACTCTCACTCATTCACACTCTGACCCTGTTAACTCTCACTCATTCACACTCTGACCCTGTTAACTCTCACTCATTCACACTCTGACCCTGTTAACTCTCACTCATTCACACTCTGACCCTGTTAACTCTCACTCATTCACACTCTGACCCTGTTAACTCTCACTCATTCACACTCTGACCCTGTTAACTCTCACTCATTCACACTCTGACCCTGTTAACTCTCACTCATTCACACTCTGACCCTGTTAACTCTCACTCATTCACACTCTGTCCCTGTTAACTCTCACTCATTCACACTCTGACTCTGTTAACTCACTCATTCACACTCTGACCCTGTTAACTCTCACTCATTCACACTCTGACCCTGTTAACTCTCACTCATTCACACTCTGACCCTGTTAACTCACTCATTCACACTCTGTCCCTGTTAACTCTCACTCATTCACACTCTGACCCTGTTAACTCACTCATTCACACTCTGTCCCTGTTAACTCACTCATTCACACTCTGACCCTGTTAACTCACTCATTCACACTCTGACCCTGTTAACTCACTCATTCACACTCTGACCCTGTTAACTCACTCATTCACACTCTGACCCTGTTAACTCTCACTCATTCACACTCTGACCCTGTTAACTCACTCATTCACACTCTGACCCTGTTAACTCTCACTCATTCACACTCTGACCCTGTTAACTCACTCATTCACACTCTGACCCTGTTAACTCACTCATTCACACTCTGACCCTGTTAACTCTCACTCATTCACACTCTGACCCTGTTAACTCACTCATTCACACTCTGACCCTGTTAACTCTCACTCATTCACACTCTGACCCTGTTAACTCTCACTCATTCACACTCTGACCCTGTTAACTCTCACTCATTCACACTCTGACCCTGTTAACTCACTCATTCACACTCTGACCCTGTTAACTCTCACTCATTCACACTCTGACCCTGTTAACTCTCACTCATTCACACTCTGACCCTGTTAACTCTCACTCATTCACACTCTGTCCCTGTTAACTCTCACTCATTCACACTCTGACCCTGTTAACTCTCACTCATTCACACTCTGACCCTGTTAACTCTCACTCATTCACACTCTGACCCTGTTAACTCACACTCATTCACACACTGACCCTGTTAACTCACTCATTCACACTCTGACCCTGTTAACTCTCACTCATTCACACTCTGACCCTGTTAACTCACTCATTCACACACTGACCCTGTTAACTCACTCATTCACACTCTGTCCCTGTTAACTCTCACTCATTCACACTCTGTCCCTGTTAACTCTCACTCATTCACACTCTGTCCCTGTTAACTCACTCATTCACACTCTGACCCTGTTAACTCACTCATTCACACTCTGACCCTGTTAACTCTCACTCATTCACACTCTGACCCTGTTAACTCACACTCATTCACACACTGACCCTGTTAACTCACTCATTCACACTCTGACCCTGTTAACTCTCACTCATTCACACTCTGACCCTGTTAACTCACTCATTCACACACTGACCCTGTTAACTCACTCATTCACACTCTGTCCCTGTTAACTCTCACTCATTCACACTCTGTCCCTGTTAACTCTCACTCATTCACACTCTGTCCCTGTTAACTCACTCATTCACACTCTGACCCTGTTAACTCACTCATTCACACTCTGACCCTGTTAACTCTCACTCATTCACACTCTGACCCTGTTAACTCACACTCATTCACACACTGACCCTGTTAACTCACTCATTCACACTCTGACCCTGTTAACTCACACTCATTCACACTCTGTCCCTGTTAACTCACACTCATTCACACACTGACCCTGTTAACTCACTCATTCACACTCTGACCCTGTTAACTCACACTCATTCACACACTGACCCTGTTAACTCACTCATTCACACTCTGACCCTGTTAACTCACACTCATTCACACTCTGTCCCTGTTAACTCACTCATTCACACTCTGACCCTGTTAACTCACTCATTCACACTCTGACCCTGTTAACTCACACTCATTCACACTCTGTCCCTGTTAACTCACTCATTCACACTCTGTCCCTGTTAACTCACTCATTCACACTCTGTCCCTGTTAACTCACTCATTCACACTCTGTCCCTGTTGTTAACTCTCACTCATTCACACACTGACCCTGTTAACTCTCACTCATTCACACTCTGACCCTGTTAACTCACTCATTCACACTCTGACCCTGTTAACTCACACTCATTCACACACTGACCCTGTTAACTCTCACTCATTCACACTCTGACCCTGTTAACTCTCACTCATTCACACTCTGACCCTGTTAACTCTCACTCATTCACACTCTGTCCCTGTTGTTAACTCTCACTCATTCACACTCTGACCCTGTTGTTAACTCTCACTCATTCACACTCTGACCCTGTTGTTAACTCACACTCATTCACACTCTGACCCTGTTGTTAACTCTCACTCATTCACACTCTGTCCCTGTTGTTAACTCTCACTCATTCACACTCTGACCCTGTTAACTCTCACTCATTCACACTCTGACCCTGTTGTTAACTCACTCATTCACACTCTGTCCCTGTTAACTCACTCATTCACACTCTGTCCCTGTTAACTCTCACTCATTCACACTCTGACCCTGTTAACTCTCACTCATTCACACTCTGACCCTGTTAACTCACTCATTCACACTCTGTCCCTGTTAACTCACTCATTCACACTCTGTCCCTGTTAACTCTCACTCATTCACACTCTGACCCTGTTAACTCTCACTCATTCACACTCTGACCCTGTTAACTCTCACTCATTCACACTCTGTCCCTGTTAACTCTCACTCATTCACACTCTGTCCCTGTTAACTCTCACTCATTCACACTCTGTCCCTGTTAACTCTCACTCATTCACACTCTGACCCTGTTAACTCTCACTCATTCACACTCTGTCCCTGTTAACTCTCACTCATTCACACTCTGTCCCTGTTAACTCTCACTCATTCACACTCTGTCCCTGTTAACTCTCACTCATTCACACTCTGTCCCTGTTAACTCTCACTCATTCACACTCTGTCCCTGTTAACTCTCACTCATTCACACTCTGTCCCTGTTAACTCTCACTCATTCACACTCTGTCCCTGTTAACTCTCACTCATTCACACTCTGTCCCTGTTAACTCTCACTCATTCACACTCTGTCCCTGTTAACTCACTCATTCACACTCTGACCCTGTTAACTCTCACTCATTCACACTCTGTCCCTGTTGTTAACTCTCACTCATTCACACTCTGTCCCTGTTAACTCTCACTCATTCACACTCTGTCCCTGTTAACTCTCACTCATTCACACTCTGACCCTGTTAACTCTCACTCATTCACACTCTGTCCCTGTTGTTAACTCTCACTCATTCACACTCTGACCCTGTTAACTCTCACTCATTCACACTCTGACCCTGTTGTTAACTCACTCATTCACACTCTGACCCTGTTGTTAACTCTCACTCATTCACACTCTGTCCCTGTTGTTAACTCTCACTCATTCACACTCTGTCCCTGTTGTTAACTCTCACTCATTCACACTCTGTCCCTGTTAACTCTCACTCATTCACACTCTGTCCCTGTTGTTAACTCTCACTCATTCACACTCTGACCCTGTTAACTCACTCATTCACACTCTGTCCCTGTTAACTCTCACTCATTCACACTCTGACCCTGTTAACTCACACTCATTCACACTCTGACCCTGTTAACTCACTCATTCACACTCTGACCCTGTTGTTAACTCTCACTCATTCACACTCTGTCCCTGTTGTTAACTCTCACTCATTCACACTCTGTCCCTGTTAACTCTCACTCATTCACACTCTGTCCCTGTTGTTAACTCTCACTCATTCACACTCTGTCCCTGTTAACTCTCACTCATTCACACTCTGACCCTGTTAACTCACTCATTCACACTCTGACCCTGTTAACTCTCACTCATTCACACTCTCACCCTGTTAACTCACACTCATTCACACTCTGACCCTGTTAACTCTCACTCATTCACACTCTGACCCTGTTAACTCACACTCATTCACACTCTGTCCCTGTTAACTCTCACTCATTCACACTCTGACCCTGTTAACTCTCACTCATTCACACTCTGACCCTGTTAACTCTCACTCATTCACACTCTGTCCCTGTTAACTCTCACTCATTCACACTCTGTCCCTGTTAACTCTCACTCATTCACACTCTGACCCTGTTAACTCTCACTCATTCACACTCTGACCCTGTTAACTCTCACTCATTCACACTCTGTCCCTGTTAACTCACTCATTCACACTCTGACCCTGTTAACTCTCACTCATTCACACTCTGTCCCTGTTAACTCTCACTCATTCACACTCTGACCCTGTTAACTCTCACTCATTCACACTCTGTCCCTGTTAACTCTCACTCATTCACACTCTGTCCCTGTTAACTCTCACTCATTCACACTCTGACCCTGTTAACTCTCACTCATTCACACTCTGTCCCTGTTAACTCTCACTCATTCACACTCTGTCCCTGTTGTTAACTCTCACTCATTCACACTCTGACCCTGTTGTTAACTCTCACTCATTCACACTCTGACCCTGTTGTTAACTCTCACTCATTCACACTCTGACCCTGTTAACTCACTCATTCACACTCTGACCCTGTTAACTCTCACTCATTCACACTCTGTCCCTGTTGACTCTCACTCATTCACACTCTGTCCCTGTTGTTAACTCTCACTCATTCACACTCTGACCCTGTTAACTCTCACTCATTCACACTCTGTCCCTGTTAACTCTCACTCATTCACACTCTGACCCTGTTAACTCTCACTCATTCACACTCTGTCCCTGTTAACTCTCACTCATTCACACTCTGTCCCTGTTGTTAACTCACTCATTCACACACTGACCCTGTTAACTCAGTCATTCACACTCTGTCCCTGTTGTTAACTCTCACTCATTCACACTCTGTCCCTGTTAACTCTCACTCATTCACACTCTGTCCCTGTTGTTAACTCTCACTCATTCACACTCTGACCCTGTTAACTCACTCATTCACACTCTGTCCCTGTTGTTAACTCTCACTCATTCACACTCTGTCCCTGTTAACTCTCACTCATTCACACTCTGACCCTGTTAACTCACTCATTCACACTCTGACCCTGTTGTTAACTCTCACTCATTCACACTCTGACCCTGTTAACTCACTCATTCACACTCTGACCCTGTTAACTCTCACTCATTCACACTCTGACCCTGTTAACTCACACTCATTCACACTCTGACCCTGTTAACTCTCACTCATTCACACTCTGACCCTGTTAACTCACACTCATTCACACTCTGACCCTGTTAACTCACACTCATTCACACACTGACCCTGTTAACTCTCACTCATTCACACTCTGACCCTGTTGTTAACTCTCACTCATTCACACTCTGACCCTGTTGTTAACTCACACTCATTCACACTCTGACCCTGTTAACTCTCACTCATTCACACTCTGACCCTGTTGTTAACTCACACTCATTCACACTCTGACCCTGTTAACTCTCACTCATTCACACTCTGACCCTGTTGTTAACTCACACTCATTCACACTCTGACCCTGTTAACTCTCACTCATTCACACTCTGTCCCTGTTAACTCACTCATTCACACTCTGTCCCTGTTAACTCACTCATTCACACTCTGACCCTGTTAACTCTCACTCATTCACACTCTGTCCCTGTTAACTCTCACTCATTCACACTCTGTCCCTGTTAACTCTCACTCATTCACACTCTGTCCCTGTTAACTCTCACTCATTCACACTCTGACCCTGTTAACTCTCACTCATTCACACTCTGACCCTGTTAACTCTCACTCATTCACACTCTGACCCTGTTAACTCTCACTCATTCACACTCTGACCCTGTTAACTCTCACTCATTCACACTCTGACCCTGTTAACTCACACTCATTCACACTCTGTCCCTGTTAACTCTCACTCATTCACACTCTGACCCTGTTAACTCTCACTCATTCACACTCTGACCCTGTTAACTCACTCATTCACACTCTGACCCTGTTAACTCTCACTTATTCACACTCTGACCCTGTTAACTCTCACTCATTCACACTCTGACCCTGTTAACTCACAGTCATTCACACTCTGACCCTGTTAACTCACACTCATTCACACTCTGACCCTGTTAACTCACACTCATTCACACTCTGACCCTGTTAACTCACACTCATTCACACTCTGACCCTGTTAACTCACACTCATTCACACTCTGTCCCTGTTAACTCTCACTCATTCACACTCTGTCCCTGTTGTTAACTCTCACTCATTCACACACTGACCCTGTTAACTCACACTCATTCACACTCTGTCCCTGTTGTTAACTCTCACTCATTCACACTCTGTCCCTGTTGTTAACTCTCACTCATTCACACACTGACCCTGTTAACTCACACTCATTCACACTCTGACCCTGTTGTTAACTCTCACTCATTCACACACTGACCCTGTTAACTCACACTCATTCACACTCTGTCCCTGTTAACTCACACTCATTCACACTCTGTCCCTGTTAACTCTCACTCATTCACACACTGACCCTGTTAACTCACACTCATTCACACACTGACCCTGTTAACTCTCACTCATTCACACTCTGACCCTGTTAACTCTCACTCATTCACACTCTGTCCCTGTTAACTCTCACTCATTCACACTCTGTCCCTGTTAACTCTCACTCATTCACACTCTGTCCCTGTTGTTAACTCACTCATTCACACACTGACCCTGTTAACTCTCACTCATTCACACTCTGACCCTGTTGTTAACTCTCACTCATTCACACTCTGACCCTGTTGTTAACTCTCACTCATTCACACTCTGACCCTGTTAACTCAGTCATTCACACTCTGTCCCTGTTGTTAACTCTCACTCATTCACACTCTGACCCTGTTAACTCAGTCATTCACACTCTGTCCCTGTTAACTCACTCATTCACACTCTGACCCTGTTAACTCACTCATTCACACACTGACCCTGTTAACTCACTCATTCACACTCTGACCCTGTTGTTAACTCTCACTCATTCACACTCTGACCCTGTTAACTCACTCATTCACACTCTGTCCCTGTTAACTCTCACTCATTCACACTCTGTCCCTGTTAACTCTCACTCATTCACACTCTGACCCTGTTGTTAACTCACACTCATTCACACTCTGTCCCTGTTAACTCACACTCATTCACACTCTGACCCTGTTAACTCACACTCATTCACACTCTGTCCCTGTTAACTCTCACTCATTCACACTCTGACCCTGTTAACTCTCACTCATTCACACTCTGTCCCTGTTAACTCTCACTCATTCACACTCTGTCCCTGTTAACTCACACTCATTCACACTCTGACCCTGTTAACTCACACTCATTCACACTCTGTCCCTGTTAACTCTCACTCATTCACACTCTGACCCTGTTAACTCTCACTCATTCACACTCTGACCCTGTTAACTCTCACTCATTCACACTCTGACCCTGTTAACTCTCACTCATTCACACTCTGACCCTGTTGTTAACTCTCACTCATTCACACTCTGACCCTGTTGTTAACTCTCACTCATTCACACTCTGTCCCTGTTAACTCACACTCATTCACACTCTGACCCTGTTAACTCACACTCATTCACACTCTGTCCCTGTTAACTCTCACTCATTCACACTCTGACCCTGTTAACTCTCACTCATTCACACTCTGACCCTGTTAACTCTCACTCATTCACACTCTGACCCTGTTAACTCTCACTCATTCACACTCTGACCCTGTTGTTAACTCTCACTCATTCACACTCTGACCCTGTTGTTAACTCTCACTCATTCACACTCTGACCCTGTTAACTCACTCATTCACACTCTGACCCTGTTAACTCTCACTCATTCACACTCTGACCCTGTTAACTCACTCATTCACACTCTGACCCTGTTAACTCACACATTCACACTCTGACCCTGTTAACTCTCACTCATTCACACTCTGACCCTGTTAACTCTCACTCATTCACACTCTGACCCTGTTAACTCTCACTCATTCACACTCTGTCCCTGTTAACTCACACTCATTCACACTCTGTCCCTGTTGTTAACTCTCACTCATTCACACTCTGACCCTGTTGTTAACTCTCACTCATTCACACTCTGACCCTGTTGTTAACTCTCACTCATTCACACTCTGACCCTGTTAACTCTCACTCATTCACACTCTGTCCCTGTTGTTAACTCTCACTCATTCACACTCTGACCCTGTTAACTCTCACTCATTCACACTCTGTCCCTGTTGTTAACTCTCACTCATTCACACTCTGACCCTGTTAACTCTCACTCATTCACACTCTGACCCTGTTAACTCTCACTCATTCACACTCTGTCCCTGTTGTTAACTCTCACTCATTCACACTCTGTCCCTGTTAACTCACACTCATTCACACTCTGTCCCTGTTAACTCACACTCATTCACACTCTGACCCTGTTGTTAACTCTCACTCATTCACACTCTGTCCCTGTTGTTAACTCTCACTCATTCACACTCTGTCCCTGTTAACTCACACTCATTCACACTCTGACCCTGTTAACTCACACTCATTCACACTCTGTCCCTGTTAACTCACACTCATTCACACTCTGTCCCTGTTAACTCACACTCATTCACACTCTGTCCCTGTTGTTAACTCTCACTCATTCACACTCTGACCCTGTTAACTCTCACTCATTCACACTCTGTCCCTGTTAACTCACTCATTCACACTCTGACCCTGTTAACTCTCACTCATTCACACTCTGTCCCTGTTAACTCACACTCATTCACACTCTGACCCTGTTAACTCTCACTCATTCACACTCTGTCCCTGTTGTTAACTCTCACTCATTCACACTCTGTCCCTGTTAACTCACACTCATTCACACTCTGACCCTGTTAACTCTCACTCATTCACACTCTGTCCCTGTTGTTAACTCTCACTCATTCACACTCTGTCCCTGTTGTTAACTCTCACTCATTCACACTCTGACCCTGTTAACTCTCACTCATTCACACTCTGTCCCTGTTAACTCACACTCATTCACACTCTGACCCTGTTAACTCACACTCATTCACACACTGACCCTGTTAACTCACTCATTCACACTCTGACCCTGTTAACTCACACTCATTCACACTCTGACCCTGTTAACTCACACTCATTCACACTCTGACCCTGTTAACTCACACTCATTCACACTCTGACCCTGTTAACTCACTCATTCACACTCTGTCCCTGTTGTTAACTCACTCATTCACACTCTGTCCCTGTTAACTCACTCATTCACACTCTGACCCTGTTAACTCACTCATTCACACTCTGACCCTGTTAACTCACACTCATTCACACTCTGTCCCTGTTGTTAACTCTCACTCATTCACACTCTGTCCCTGTTGTTAACTCTCACTCATTCACACTCTGACCCTGTTAACTCTCACTCATTCACACTCTGTCCCTGTTAACTCTCACTCATTCACACTCTGTCCCTGTTAACTCTCACTCATTCACACTCTGTCCCTGTTAACTCTCACTCATTCACACTCTGTCCCTGTTAACTCACTCTCATTCACACTCTGACCCTGTTGTTAACTCTCACTCATTCACACTCTGTCCCTGTTAACTCTCACTCATTCACACTCTGTCCCTGTTAACTCACACTCATTCACACTCTGTCCCTGTTAACTCTCACTCATTCACACTCTGACCCTGTTGTTAACTCTCACTCATTCACACTCTGTCCCTGTTGTTAACTCACACTCATTCACACTCTGACCCTGTTGTTAACTCTCACTCATTCACACTCTGTCCCTGTTGTTAACTCTCACTCATTCACACTCTGACTCTGTTGTTAACTCTCACTCATTCACACTCTGACCCTGTTAACTCTCACTCATTCACACTCTGTCCCTGTTAACTCACACTCATTCACACTCTGACCCTGTTGTTAACTCTCACTCATTCACACTCTGTCCCTGTTGTTAACTCTCACTCATTCACACTCTGACCCTGTTAACTCTCACTCATTCACACTCTGTCCCTGTTGTTAACTCTCACTCATTCACACTCTGACCCTGTTAACTCTCACTCATTCACACTCTGTCCCTGTTAACTCTCACTCATTCACACTCTGTCCCTGTTAACTCTCACTCATTCACACTCTGTCCCTGTTAACTCACACTCATTCACACTCTGACCCTGTTGTTAACTCTCACTCATTCACACTCTGTCCCTGTTGTTAACTCTCACTCATTCACACTCTGACCCTGTTAACTCTCACTCATTCACACTCTGTCCCTGTTGTTAACTCTCACTCATTCACACTCTGTCCCTGTTAACTCTCACTCATTCACACTCTGACCCTGTTAACTCTCACTCATTCACACTCTGACCCTGTTAACTCTCACTCATTCACACTCTGACCCTGTTAACTCTCACTCATTCACACTCTGTCCCTGTTAACTCTCACTCATTCACACTCTGTCCCTGTTAACTCTCACTCATTCACACTCTGTCCCTGTTGTTAACTCTCACTCATTCACACTCTGTCCCTGTTAACTCTCACTCATTCACACTCTGTCCCTGTTAACTCTCACTCATTCACACTCTGACCCTGTTAACTCTCACTCATTCACACTCTGTCCCTGTTGTTAACTCTCACTCATTCACACTCTGACCCTGTTAACTCTCACTCATTCACACTCTGTCCCTGTTAACTCTCACTCATTCACACTCTGACCCTGTTAACTCTCACTCATTCACACTCTGTCCCTGTTGTTAACTCTCACTCATTCACACTCTGTCCCTGTTAACTCTCACTCATTCACACTCTGTCCCTGTTAACTCTCACTCATTCACACTCTGACCCTGTTAACTCTCACTCATTCACACTCTGTCCCTGTTGTTAACTCTCACTCATTCACACTCTGACCCTGTTAACTCTCACTCATTCACACTCTGTCCCTGTTGTTAACTCTCACTCATTCACACTCTGTCCCTGTTAACTCTCACTCATTCACACTCTGACCCTGTTAACTCACTCATTCACACTCTGTCCCTGTTAACTCTCACTCATTCACACTCTGTCCCTGTTAACTCTCACTCATTCACACTCTGTCCCTGTTAACTCTCACTCATTCACACTCTGTCCCTGTTGTTAACTCTCACTCATTCACACTCTGTCCCTGTTAACTCTCACTCATTCACACTCTGTCCCTGTTAACTCTCACTCATTCACACTCTGACCCTGTTAACTCTCACTCATTCACACTCTGACCCTGTTAACTCTCACTCATTCACACTCTGTCCCTGTTAACTCTCACTCATTCACACTCTGACCCTGTTAACTCTCACTCATTCACACTCTGACCCTGTTAACTCACTCATTCACACTCTGACCCTGTTAACTCTCACTCATTCACACTCTGTCCCTGTTGTTAACTCTCACTCATTCACACTCTGTCCCTGTTAACTCTCACTCATTCACACTCTGACCCTGTTAACTCTCACTCATTCACACTCTGACTCTGTTGTTAACTCTTACTCATTCACACTCTGACCCTGTTAACTCTCACTCATTCACACTCTGTCCCTGTTAACTCTCACTCATTCACACTCTGTCCCTGTTAACTCTCACTCATTCACACTCTGTCCCTGTTAACTCACACTCATTCACACTCTGACCCTGTTGTTAACTCTCACTCATTCACACTCTGTCCCTGTTGTTAACTCTCACTCATTCACACTCTGTCCCTGTTGTTAACTCTCACTCATTCACACTCTGACTCTGTTGTTAACTCTCACTCATTCACACTCTGACCCTGTTAACTCTCACTCATTCACACTCTGTCCCTGTTAACTCTCACTCATTCACACTCTGTCCCTGTTAACTCTCACTCATTCACACTCTGTCCCTGTTAACTCACACTCATTCACACTCTGACCCTGTTGTTAACTCTCACTCATTCACACTCTGTCCCTGTTGTTAACTCTCACTCATTCACACTCTGACCCTGTTAACTCTCACTCATTCACACTCTGTCCCTGTTGTTAACTCTCACTCATTCACACTCTGTCCCTGTTGTTAACTCTCACTCATTCACACTCTGACCCTGTTAACTCTCACTCATTCACACTCTGACCCTGTTAACTCACTCATTCACACTCTGACCCTGTTAACTCTCACTCATTCACACTCTGACCCTGTTAACTCTCACTCATTCACACTCTGTCCCTGTTAACTCTCACTCATTCACACTCTGTCCCTGTTAACTCACACTCATTCACACTCTGTCCCTGTTAACTCTCACTCATTCACACTCTGACCCTGTTAACTCTCACTCATTCACACTCTGACCCTGTTAACTCTCACTCATTCACACTCTGTCCCTGTTAACTCTCACTCATTCACACTCTGTCCCTGTTAACTCTCACTCATTCACACTCTGACCCTGTTAACTCTCACTCATTCACACTCTGTCCCTGTTAACTCTCACTCATTCACACTCTGTCCCTGTTAACTCTCACTCATTCACACTCTGTCCCTGTTGTTAACTCTCACTCATTCACACTCTGTCCCTGTTAACTCTCACTCATTCACACTCTGTCCCTGTTAACTCACACTCATTCACACTCTGTCCCTGTTAACTCTCACTCATTCACACTCTGACCCTGTTAACTCACTCATTCACACTCTGTCCCTGTTAACTCACACTCATTCACACTCTGTCCCTGTTAACTCACACTCATTCACACTCTGTCCCTGTTAACTCTCACTCATTCACACTCTGACCCTGTTAACTCTCACTCATTCACACTCTGACCCTGTTAACTCTCACTCATTCACACTCTGTCCCTGTTAACTCTCACTCATTCACACTCTGACCCTGTTAACTCTCACTCATTCACACTCTGACCCTGTTAACTCTCACTCATTCACACTCTGACCCTGTTAACTCACACTCATTCACACTCTGTCCCTGTTAACTCTCACTCATTCACACTCTGACCCTGTTAACTCTCACTCATTCACACTCTGACCCTGTTAACTCTCACTCATTCACACTCTGACCCTGTTAACTCTCACTCATTCACACTCTGACCCTGTTAACTCTCACTCATTCACACTCTGTCCCTGTTAACTCTCACTCATTCACACTCTGACCCTGTTAACTCTCACTCATTCACACTCTGACCCTGTTAACTCTCACTCATTCACACTCTGACCCTGTTAACTCTCACTCATTCACACTCTGACCCTGTTAACTCTCACTCATTCACACTCTGACCCTGTTAACTCTCACTCATTCACACTCTGACCCTGTTAACTCTCACTCATTCACACTCTGACCCTGTTAACTCTCACTCATTCACACTCTGACCCTGTTAACTCTCACTCATTCACACTCTGTCCCTGTTAACTCTCACTCATTCACACTCTGACTCTGTTAACTCACTCATTCACACTCTGACCCTGTTAACTCTCACTCATTCACACTCTGACCCTGTTAACTCTCACTCATTCACACTCTGACCCTGTTAACTCACTCATTCACACTCTGTCCCTGTTAACTCTCACTCATTCACACTCTGACCCTGTTAACTCACTCATTCACACTCTGTCCCTGTTAACTCACTCATTCACACTCTGACCCTGTTAACTCACTCATTCACACTCTGACCCTGTTAACTCACTCATTCACACTCTGACCCTGTTAACTCACTCATTCACACTCTGACCCTGTTAACTCTCACTCATTCACACTCTGACCCTGTTAACTCACTCATTCACACTCTGACCCTGTTAACTCTCACTCATTCACACTCTGACCCTGTTAACTCACTCATTCACACTCTGACCCTGTTAACTCTCACTCATTCACACTCTGACCCTGTTAACTCACTCATTCACACTCTGACCCTGTTAACTCTCACTCATTCACACTCTGACCCTGTTAACTCTCACTCATTCACACTCTGACCCTGTTAACTCTCACTCATTCACACTCTGACCCTGTTAACTCACTCATTCACACTCTGACCCTGTTAACTCACACTCATTCACACACTGACCCTGTTAACTCACTCATTCACACTCTGACCCTGTTAACTCTCACTCATTCACACTCTGACCCTGTTAACTCTCACTCATTCACACTCTGACCCTGTTAACTCTCACTCATTCACACTCTGACCCTGTTAACTCACTCATTCACACTCTGACCCTGTTAACTCTCACTCATTCACACTCTGACCCTGTTAACTCTCACTCATTCACACTCTGACCCTGTTAACTCTCACTCATTCACACTCTGACCCTGTTAACTCACTCATTCACACTCTGACCCTGTTAACTCACACTCATTCACACACTGACCCTGTTAACTCACTCATTCACACTCTGACCCTGTTAACTCTCACTCATTCACACTCTGACCCTGTTAACTCTCACTCATTCACACTCTGACCCTGTTAACTCTCACTCATTCACACTCTGACCCTGTTAACTCTCACTCATTCACACTCTGACCCTGTTAACTCACTCATTCACACTCTGACCCTGTTAACTCACACTCATTCACACACTGACCCTGTTAACTCACTCATTCACACTCTGACCCTGTTAACTCACTCATTCACACTCTGACCCTGTTAACTCTCACTCATTCACACTCTGTCCCTGTTAACTCACTCATTCACACTCTGACCCTGTTAACTCACTCATTCACACTCTGACCCTGTTAACTCTCACTCATTCACACTCTGACCCTGTTAACTCACACTCATTCACACACTGACCCTGTTAACTCACTCATTCACACTCTGACCCTGTTAACTCACACTCATTCACACTCTGTCCCTGTTAACTCACACTCATTCACACACTGACCCTGTTAACTCACTCATTCACACTCTGACCCTGTTAACTCACACTCATTCACACACTGACCCTGTTAACTCACTCATTCACACTCTGACCCTGTTAACTCACACTCATTCACACTCTGTCCCTGTTAACTCACTCATTCACACTCTGACCCTGTTAACTCACTCATTCACACTCTGACCCTGTTAACTCACACTCATTCACACTCTGTCCCTGTTAACTCACTCATTCACACTCTGTCCCTGTTAACTCACTCATTCACACTCTGTCCCTGTTAACTCACTCATTCACACTCTGTCCCTGTTGTTAACTCTCACTCATTCACACACACCCTGTTAACTCTCACTCATTCACACTCTGACCCTGTTAACTCACTCATTCACACTCTGACCCTGTTAACTCACTCATTCACACTCTGACCCTGTTAACTCTCACTCATTCACACTCTGTCCCTGTTGTTAACTCTCACTCATTCACACTCTGACCCTGTTGTTAACTCTCACTCATTCACACTCTGACCCTGTTGTTAACTCACACTCATTCACACTCTGACCCTGTTAACTCTCACTCATTCACACTCTGTCCCTGTTGTTAACTCTCACTCATTCACACTCTGACCCTGTTGTTAACTCTCACTCATTCACACTCTGACCCTGTTGTTAACTCACACTCATTCACACTCTGACCCTGTTGTTAACTCTCACTCATTCACACTCTGTCCCTGTTGTTAACTCACACTCATTCACACTCTGACCCTGTTAACTCTCACTCATTCACACTCTGACCCTGTTGTTAACTCACTCATTCACACTCTGTCCCTGTTAACTCACTCATTCACACTCTGTCCCTGTTAACTCTCACTCATTCACACTCTGACCCTGTTAACTCTCACTCATTCACACTCTGACCCTGTTAACTCTCACTCATTCACACTCTGTCCCTGTTAACTCACTCATTCACACTCTGTCCCTGTTAACTCTCACTCATTCACACTCTGACCCTGTTAACTCTCACTCATTCACACTCTGACCCTGTTAACTCTCACTCATTCACACTCTGTCCCTGTTAACTCTCACTCATTCACACTCTGTCCCTGTTAACTCTCACTCATTCACACTCTGTCCCTGTTAACTCTCACTCATTCACACTCTGACCCTGTTAACTCTCACTCATTCACACTCTGTCCCTGTTAACTCTCACTCATTCACACTCTGTCCCTGTTAACTCTCACTCATTCACACTCTGTCCCTGTTAACTCTCACTCATTCACACTCTGTCCCTGTTAACTCTCACTCATTCACACTCTGTCCCTGTTGTTAACTCTCACTCATTCACACTCTGTCCCTGTTAACTCACTCATTCACACTCTGACCCTGTTAACTCTCACTCATTCACACTCTGTCCCTGTTGTTAACTCTCACTCATTCACACTCTGTCCCTGTTAACTCTCACTCATTCACACTCTGTCCCTGTTAACTCTCACTCATTCACACTCTGACCCTGTTAACTCTCACTCATTCACACTCTGTCCCTGTTGTTAACTCTCACTCATTCACACTCTGACCCTGTTAACTCTCACTCATTCACACTCTGACCCTGTTGTTAACTCACTCATTCACACTCTGACCCTGTTGTTAACTCTCACTCATTCACACTCTGTCCCTGTTGTTAACTCTCACTCATTCACACTCTGTCCCTGTTGTTAACTCTCACTCATTCACACTCTGTCCCTGTTAACTCTCACTCATTCACACTCTGTCCCTGTTGTTAACTCTCACTCATTCACACTCTGTCCCTGTTAACTCTCACTCATTCACACTCTGACCCTGTTGTTAACTCTCACTCATTCACACTCTGACCCTGTTGTTAACTCTCACTCATTCACACTCTGTCCCTGTTGTTAACTCTCACTCATTCACACTCTGTCCCTGTTGTTAACTCTCACTCATTCACACTCTGTCCGTTAACTCTCACTCATTCACACTCTGTCCCTGTTGTTAACTCTCACTCATTCACACTCTGTCCCTGTTGTTAACTCTCACTCATTCACACTCTGTCCGTTAACTCTCACTCATTCACACTCTGTCCCTGTTGTTAACTCTCACTCATTCACACTCTGACCCTGTTAACTCTCACTCATTCACACTCTGTCCCTGTTGTTAACTCTCACTCATTCACACTCTGACCCTGTTGTTAACTCTCACTCATTCACACTCTGTCCGTTAACTCTCACTCATTCACACTCTGACCCTGTTAACTCTCACTCATTCACACTCTGACCCTGTTAACTCTCACTCATTCACACTCTGACCCTGTTAACTCTCACTCATTCACACTCTGTCCCTGTTGTTAACTCTCACTCATTCACACTCTGTCCCTGTTGTTAACTCTCACTCATTCACACTCTGTCCCTGTTGTTAACTCTCACTCATTCACACTCTGTCCGTTAACTCTCACTCATTCACACTCTGTCCCTGTTGTTAACTCTCACTCATTCACACTCTGTCCCTGTTAACTCTCACTCATTCACACTCTGACCCTGTTGTTAACTCTCACTCATTCACACTCTGACCCTGTTGTTAACTCTCACTCATTCACACTCTGTCCGTTAACTCTCACTCATTCACACTCTGACCCTGTTAACTCTCACTCATTCACACTCTGACCCTGTTAACTCTCACTCATTCACACTCTGACCCTGTTAACTCTCACTCATTCACACTCTGTCCGTTAACTCTCACTCATTCACACTCTGTCCCTGTTGTTAACTCTCACTCATTCACACTCTGTCCCTGTTAACTCTCACTCATTCACACTCTGACCCTGTTGTTAACTCTCACTCATTCACACTCTGACCCTGTTAACTCTCACTCATTCACACTCTGTCCGTTAACTCTCACTCATTCACACTCTGACCCTGTTAACTCTCACTCATTCACACTCTGACCCTGTTAACTCTCACTCATTCACACTCTGACCCTGTTAACTCTCACTCATTCACACTCTGTCCCTGTTGTTAACTCTCACTCATTCACACTCTGTCCCTGTTGTTAACTCTCACTCATTCACACTCTGTCCCTGTTGTTAACTCTCACTCATTCACACTCTGTCCGTTAACTCTCACTCATTCACACTCTGTCCCTGTTGTTAACTCTCACTCATTCACACTCTGACCCTGTTAACTCACTCATTCACACTCTGACCCTGTTGTTAACTCTCACTCATTCACACTCTGACCCTGTTAACTCTCACTCATTCACACTCTGACCCTGTTAACTCTCACTCATTCACACTCTGTCCGTTAACTCTCACTCATTCACACTCTGTCCCTGTTGTTAACTCTCACTCATTCACACTCTGACCCTGTTAACTCACTCATTCACACTCTGTCCCTGTTGTTAACTCTCACTCATTCACACTCTGTCCGTTAACTCTCACTCATTCACACTCTGACCCTGTTAACTCTCACTCATTCACACTCTGACCCTGTTAACTCTCACTCATTCACACTCTGACCCTGTTAACTCTCACTCATTCACACTCTGTCCCTGTTAACTCTCACTCATTCACACTCTGTCCGTTAACTCACACTCATTCACACTCTGACCCTGTTAACTCACTCATTCACACTCTGTCCCTGTTAACTCTCACTCATTCACACTCTGTCCCTGTTAACTCTCACTCATTCACACTCTGACCCTGTTAACTCTCACTCATTCACACTCTGACCCTGTTAACTCTCACTCATTCACACTCTGACTCTGTTAACTCTCACTCATTCACACTCTGTCCCTGTTAACTCTCACTCATTCACACATTGACTCTGTTGTTAATAGAAGTATACAAAATAGGTGCAGGGATAGGCCATTCGGCCCTTTGGAGCCTGCATCACCATTCAATATGATCATGGCTGATCATGCACTGTCAGTATCCGACTCCCGCTTTCTCTCCATACCCCTTGATCCCTTTAGCCACAAGGGCCACGTCCAGCTCCCTCTTGAACATATCTAACCAACCGGCCCCAACAGCTTTCTGTGGTAGAGAATTCCACAGATTCACAACTCTGAGTGAAAAAATTCTTCCTCATCTCAGTCCTGAATGGCTTACAACTTAAATGTTTTTTAAAGTTTATTTATTAGTCGCAAGTAAGGCTTACATTAACACTGCAATTAAGTTACTGTGAAATTGCCCTAGTTGTCACACTCTGGTGCCTGTTCGGGTACACTGAGGGAAAATTTAGCATGACCAATGCATCCTAACCGGCACGTCTTTCAGACTGTGGAAGGAAACCGGAGCACCCGGAGGAAACCCACGCAGACACGGGGAGAACGTGCAGACCCAACAGACAGACAGTGACCCAAACCAGGAATTGAACCCGGGTCCCTGGCACTGTGAGGCAACAGTGCTAACCACTGGGCCGCCCCTTTATTCTTAGACTGTGGCCCCTAGTTCTGCACTTCCCCAACATTGGGAACATTCTCCTCGCATCGAGCCTGTCCAGTCCCATCAGGATTTTCTATGTTTCTATGAGATCCCCTCTCATTCTTCTCAATTCCAGTGAGTACAAGCCCAGTGAATCCAGTCTCTCTTTGTACATCACAAAGAGGGATAGCAGCTTGAGAATCCATTCGGATGTTGACATATACCTGTAATGATTCCTGTAGAGACTCAGAGGCTTCATCTTCATCATCATCGCTGTACTGATCCGGGGAACAGTAGTGAGTGCTGTAAGCAGAATGCTCACCTATAGCCTGAAGCCATTTCTAGAACAAAAACAGAAATCTGGAATTACTTACCAAAAAAAATGATGGAGAGATGTGGATAGCTGGAGTAGCAAAAGATGAATGAAGTAACCCTAATGGATTGTATAATACCCAGGGGGAGGCGATGGCCCAGTGGTACTATCACCAGATTATTAATCCAGAAAATCAGCTAGTGTTCTGGGGATCCGGGTTCGAATCCCGCCACGGCAGATGATGGAATTTGAATCCAATAAAAATATTTGGAATTAAGAATCTACTGACAACCATGAAACCATTGTCGATTGTCGGAAAAACCCATCTATGTCACTAATGTCCTTTAGGGAAGGAAATCTGCCGTCCTTACCCGGTCTGGCCTACATGTGACTCCAGAGCCACAGCAACTGCCCACGGTTAACTAGGGATGGGCAATAAATGCTGGCCAGCCAGCGACACCCATGCCCCACAAATGAATTTAAAAATACCCTGTTTTACAGGGGAAATAAATTCACAAAATATTATTTTCACTAGGATAATTCGATTTTCATTAAAAATGGTACAAATTTTTGCCTGTGGTACTCCACTGGACACTGGCTTCCAGTCACTAAAGCAGCCTTCTGTCATCACCCTCTGTCTCCTACAACTGAGCCAATTTTGAATCCACTTTATCTAATTACCCTGTATCCCATGTAAATTTACCTTCTTTATAAAACATAGAACATAGAACATAGAACAGTACAGCACAGAACAGGCCCTTCGGCCCACGATGTTGTGCCGAGCTTTATCTGAAACCAAGATCAAGCTATCCCACTCCCTACCATCCTGGTGTGCTCCATGTGCCTATCCAATAACCGCTTAAATGTTTCTAAAGTGTCTGACTCCACTATCACTGCAGGCAGTCCATTCCACACCCCAACCACTCTCTGCGTAAAGAACCTACCTCTGATATCCGTCCTGTATCTCCCACCACGAACCCTATAGTTATGCCCCCTTGTAATAGCTCCATCCACCCGAGGAAATAGTCTTTGAACGTTCACTCTATCTATCCCCTTCATCATTTTATACACCTCTATTAAGTCTCCCCTCAGCCTCCTCCGCTCCAGAGAGAACAGCCCTAGCTCCCTCAACCTTTCCTCATATGACCTACCCTCCAAACCAGGCAGCATCCTGGTAAATCTCCTCTGCACTCTTTCCAGCGCTTCCACATCCTTCTTATAGTGAGGTGACCAGAACTGCACACAATATTCCAAATGTGGTCTCACCAAGGTCCTGTACAGTTGCAGCATAACCCCACGACTCTTAAACTCCAACCCCCTGTTAATAAAAGCTAACACACTATAGGCCTTCTTCACAGCTCTATCCACTTGACTGGCAACCTTTAGAGATTTGTGGATATGGACCCCAAGATCTCTCTGTTCCTCCACAGTCTTCAGAACCCTACCTAAGACTGCCATGTGGAACCTTGTCAAAGGCTTTGCTGAAATCCATGGAAACTGCATCGACTGCACTACCCTCATCTGCACACCTGGTCACCTCCTCAAAAAATTCAATCAAATTTGTTAGGCATGACCTCCCGCTGACGAAGCCGTGCCTACTATCCCTGATCAAGCTTTGCTTTTCCAAGTGGAGATCGATGCTCTCCTTCAGACGTTTCTCTAATAATTTCCCGACCACTGACATGAGATTCACTGGGTCTGTAGTTCCCTGGTTTATCTCTACAACCCTATAGCGGAACCACATTAGCTGTTCTCCAGTCGTCTGGCACCTCCCCCGTGGCCAGAGAGGAATTGAAAATTTGGGTCAGAGCCCCTGCAATCTCCTCCCTTGCCGCCCACAGCAGCTGAGGGCACAATTCATCCAGACCTGGAGACTTATCCACTTTTAAATCTGCCTCCAATATCCTGTCCTTCCCTATGTCAATTCGATCTTCCAGACAACTGTTCCATCCACCTGAAACACTGGGCGGAATTTTCCCATCCTGTTCACCGCGGGAATCGCAGCGGGTGGGGGGACGGACCATGCAAAGGTCCATTGACCTCCGGTGGGATTTTCCGGTCTTGGGGCGAGCGCGGCCAGAAAATCCCGCCTAATATCTCTGTTTTTATCCAGAGTTGCTTCCAGATATGCCGAGTATTTCTGTGTTTCCTTCCGATCTCCTGCATCTGCAACATTTCCTTTCTTTAATAATCGTTACTAAGAAACAGAGAAACCATTGGACAGACCTCCCCTTCTCATCTTCAAAACATTCCCATTGGATACTCAACATTCAACCACAGGAGCAGATGAGGCTGGTTTACTGACCCCCTGACAGTGCGGCACTCCCTCAGTACTGACCCCCTGACAGTGCAGCACTCCCTCAGTACTGACCCTCTGACAGTGCAGCACTCCCTCAGTACTGACCCTCTGACAGTGCGGCACTCCCTCAGTACTGACCCTCTGACAGTGCGGCACTCCCTCAGTACTGACCCTCTGACAGTGCGGCACTCCCTCAGTACTGACCCTCTGACAGTGCGGCACTCCCTCAGTACTGACCCTCTGACAGTGCGGCACTCCCTCAGTACTGACCCTCTGACAGTGCGGCGCTCCCTCAGTGCTGACCCTCTGACAGTACAGCACTCCCTCAGTTCTGACCCTCTGACAGTGCGGCACTCTCTCAGCACTGACCCTCTGACAGTGCCGCACTCCCTCAGTACTGACCCTCTGACTGTGCGGCACTCCCTCAGTACTGACCCTCTGACAGTGCGGCACTCTCTCAGCACTGACCCTCTGACAGTGCGGCACTCCCTCAGCACTGACCCTCCGACAGTGCGGCACTCCCTCAGCACTGACCCTCTGACAGTGCGGCACTCCCTCAGCACTGACCTTCTGACAGTGCGGCACTCCCTCAGTACTGACCCTCTGACAGTGCGGCACTCCCTCAGTACTGACCCTCTGACAGTGCAGCACTCCCTCAGTACTGACCCTCTGACAGTGCAGCACTCCCTCAGCACTGACCCTCTGACAGTGCAGCACTCCCTCAGTACTGACCCTCCGACAGTGCGGCACTCCCTCAGTACTGACCCTCTGACAGTGCAGCACTCCCTCAGTACTGACCCTCTGACAGTGTGACACTCCCTCAGTATTGACCCTCTGACAGTGCAGCACTCCCTCAGTACTGACCCTCTGACAGTGCGGCACTCCCTCAGTACTGACCCTCTGACAGTGCGGCACTCCCTCAGTACTGACCCTCCGACAGTGCGGCACTCCCTCAGTACTGACCCTCTGACAGTGCGGCACTCCCTCAGCACTGACCCTCTGACAGTGCGGCACTCACTTAATTCTGACCCTCCAATGGAGTGGCACTCCCTTATACGGGTAAGAATACAGAGGCTGGAGGGGCAGAAGGTGATGAGAAGGGGGCCGGATCTTGATTCTGGAAGGGCAGGGCTGGGCTGTGAGCAGGTGTTTGTTTTCCAGGCCAGTCATGGCTGAGAGATCGGGATTTGTCCTGAGCTAAAACACAGTTCATCAACTCAGTTATAAAAATCGACAGTATTTGGCTACTCACCTGACTTGTCTGAGCAGACGCTCCTTTGTGATGCACTTTGAAGATGTGAATACTGTCATCAAAACACTTGATTGAAAAGACTCTCTCATCCGTACTTTTAACCTTTGGGACAGAGAGGTTTGGAGAATGAGAAATCCAGAAGAACCTAAAACTTAGCACGCAATCTGTCCGGGTCTAGTCCACGGAGGGAGGGGAACTCACACAGGTGGGAATGGGAGGTTGGCACCTCAACTCACAAAGAAATTTGACTTCATTCCTCCGCTTACTTTGCCCACCCAACCCCACCTCTCGCCCTCGCTCAACGCCTGCCCCTCCGGTCCCTTAACCCACCCCAACCCCACAGTTACTGAGGGTGGAGCAGGGCTTGCACAGGAATTGGTGCATTCTGCTTTTCCACTCACTGGGAGATGACATTCAATCCATTGTATTTAACCAGAGATTCGGGCAGAACCAGTGCTCTCTGTAAAGAGGGAAGAACAGCTCTGGAATGGACTCCAAGGCAGTGTTTCTGGTGGGTCACATTGGGCCACCATCAGTGACTCCTATCCCTGGAACGGGAGGTCATACTGTTCGCAAGATACCACATACCCGAGCTGTGACCTGGGTAGCCAGACCCGAGCCAGAGGCTAAAAGAGGCTGGGGGAAGTGGTGACATTGTGGTATTGTCACTGAACTAGTAATCCAGAGACCCAGGATAATGTCCTGGGACCCGGACATTACTCATCACGGGAGATGGTGGAATTTGAATTTAATAAAAATCTGCAATTAAGAATCTACTGATGACCATAAAACCATTGTCGGAAAACCCATCTGGTTCACAAATGTCCTTCGGGGAGGAAATCTGCCGTCCTTACCGGGTCTGGCCTACATGTGACTCCAGAGCCATAGAAATGAAGTTAACTCTCAATTGTCCTCGGGGATGGGCAATAAGTGAAAGTTTATTCATTGATGTCACAAGTAGGCTTACATTAACACTGCAGGGGACGCGATGGCCTAGTGGTATTATCGCTAAACTATTAATCCAGAAACTCAGCGAATGTTCTGGGGGACCCGGGTTCGAATCCCGCCATGGCAGGTGGTGGAATTTGAATTCAATAAAAAAAAATCTGGAATTAAGAATCTACTGATGACCATGGAACCATTGTCGATTGTCGGAAAAACCCATCTTGTTCACTAATGTCCTTTAGGGAAGGAAATCTGCCATCCTTACCTGGTCTGGCCTACATGTGACTCCAGAGCCACAGCAATGTGGTTGTCTTTTAACTGCCCTCTGAAATGGCCGAGCGAGACACTCAGTTCGAGGGCAATTAGGGATGGGCAACCAATGTTGGCCCAGCCAACGATGCCCACATCTCATGAATGAATAAGGAAAGGAATAAGTGAGTGTGCTTTAAAGCCACTCAGAGTGAAAGGTTAAGCTGGGCTATGTCTGTGGGATGGAGTTTAACGTTGAACTTGGTTTCGAATTATTGTTAAAGTACCTATTGAGTCATAGAGGTTTACAGAATGGAAACAGGCCCTTCGGCCCAACTTGTCCATGCCGCCTTTTTTTTTAAACCCCTAAGCTAGCCCCAATTGCCCGTATTTGGCCCATATCCCTCTATACCCATCATACCCATGTAACTATCTAAATGCTTTTTAAAAGACAAAATTGTACCCGCCTCTACTACTACCTCTGGCAGCTTGTTCCAGATACTCCCCACACTCTGAGTGAACAAATTGCCCCTCCGGACACTTTTGTATCTCTCCCCTCTCACCTTAAACCTATGCCCTCTAGTTTTAGACTCCCCTACCTTTGGGAAAAGATATTGACTTTCTAGCTGATCTGTGCCCCTCATTATTTTATAGACCTCTATAAGATCACCCCTCAGCCTTCTATGCTCCAGAGAAAAAAGTCCCAGTCTATCCAGCCTGTCCTTATAACTCAATCCATCAAGTCCCGGTAGCATCCTAGTAAATTTTTTCTGCACTCGTTCTAGTTTAATAATATCCTTTCTATAATCGGGTGACCTGAACTGTACACAGTATTCCAAGTGTGGCCTTACCAATGTCTTGTACAACTTCAGCAAGATGTCCCAACTCCTGTATTCAATGCTATTGGTCTTTATTGCTTGTGTTAGATTTTGTGTGGGCGTGCACAGTAAGGATGATTCTGGTGTTTCAGTTTAATTCTGGAGTCCTGACATTTATTTCCTTCCCTGGGTTCATTCGCACATTACACTCTCCAAACGGTTACAGTTAATCAAGCTGGTTCCTAACGAGCATCCAGTTGGGCCAAATGTTTAATAGAATCCTAATCGTACAGGAGGAGGGAAAGCAAATGTGAGTGTGTAACATCGGTAATTATAAATGTTGTGAAGTTAGTGTTTGTGAAAATTATAAAACAATTGTAAAAATACTAAAAAGCAGACACCATTGCATGGTTTTTTTTAAAAAGGGTTTTTTTTTTGCAAAAATCCAGTACACAGTCTGAAGCAATGTATCAGGGGCAAAACCACAGGATTGCTTTGGTAACAGGCTTTAGGCATTTGAATCAGAACATGTTTTTGAATTTTAACCAATCAATTTGAAGTGGGTATTTGTATAGCAGTGGCCTATCAGATTTGAATATGATGGTTTTGATAACCTGTAAACCAATCCCATTGTGCGAATTTTAGTATGTCATCAGGGTTATGAGGGCCACCGCCCCCAGCTCCAAATGGTCAGAAAGACAGCCAGTGCCTCTGTCAGCAACTGCCACCGCTCCCAGCTAGAGAGAGGCAGAACCTGCTCTCCGCCAGTGTAACAGTCACGTTTTATGTATTAAAAGAAAGCCTCATCTCATCTCAGAAGAACAGACCAACGGAACACAGGAGAAAGCAGCAAAGAAGGAAGATGATTCCGGCAGATTACAAATCTGATTGACGTTCGAGAGCAACTAAAATTTCTATTTTTTTTTGTCAATAAGCGGGAATTGTATTTATGGAAACAGCATTCCATTAGAATAATGTTTGTTAATAGTTTAGTTAACCTGTTCACGGTTAGTTAGGAAAATAAAGTCTTACTTGTTTCTTTATAAAGAGAGAATCTCAGGAGTGTTATTTTGATTTAATCACTGAAAGTTGCTGAAGACGGATCGTACTATTTCCCACACACACTTTAACAGATTATGAAAGGAGGCGGATAGGAATATTCCAGTGAAGCTCAACGCAAACTGGAGGAACAGCATCTCATCTTCCGGCTCAGCACTTTACAGCCTTCCGGTCTCAACATCAAATTCAACAACTTCAGATGATTGACTCGATCTCACCTCCACCCCTTTGTTTTCATTCTACAGCTTCTCTGCCGTTTGGCCATTCACACCCTTTATTCTCTCTATGGGCTGCCATTAGCAGCCTTTCCCCTGGTTTTTGTGGCTATGACTCATCTTTCATTCCCTCCCCCTGCAGGATAAATATCTCCCACTTTCTCTGCCTTTTAGCTTTGACAAAGGGTCATCTGGACTCGAAACGTCAGCTCTTTTCTCTCCTTACAGATGCTGCCAGGCCTGCTGAGATTTTCCAGCATTTTCATAGAACATTACAGCGCAGTACAGGCCCTTCGGCCCTCGATGTTGCGCCGACCAGTGAAACCAATCTAAAGCCCATCTAATCTACACTATTCCAATATCATCCATATGTTTATCCAATAACCATTTAAATGCCCTTAATGTTGACGAGTCCACTACTGCTGCAGGCAGGGCATTCCACGCCCTTACTACTCTCTGAGTAAAGAACCTACCTCTGACATCTGTCCTATATCTATCACCCCTCAATTTAAAGCTATGTCCCCTCGTGCTAGCCATCACCATCCGAGGAAAAAGGCTCTCACTATCCACCCTGTCTAATCCTCTGATCATCTTGTATGCCTCTATTAAGTCACCTCTTAACCTTCTTCTCTCTAACAAAAACAGCCTCAAGTCCCTCAGCCTTTCCTCAGAGGACCTTCCCACCATACCAGGCAACATCCTGGTAAATCTCCTCTGCACCCTTTCCAATGCTTCCACATCCTTCCTATAATGCAGCGACCAGAACTGTACGCAATACTCCAAGTGCGGCCGCACCAGAGTTTTGTACAGCTGCAACATGACCTCCTGGCTCCGAAACTCAATCCCTCTACCAATAAAAGCTAACACACCGTACGCCTTCTTAACAACCCTATCAACCTGGGTGCCAACTTTCAGGGATCTATGCACATGGACACCGAGATCTCTCTGTTCATCCACACTACCAAGTATCTTACCATTAGCCCAGTACTCTGTAATCCTGTTACTCCTTCCAAAGTGAATCACCTCACACTTTTCCGCATTGAACTACATTTGCCACCTCTCAGCCCAGCTCTGCAGCTTATCTATGTCCCTCTGTAACCTGCAACATCCTTCCGCACTGTCCACAACTCCACCGACTTAGTGTCATCCGCAAATTTACTAACCCATCCTTCTACGCCCTCATCCAGGTCATTCATAAAAATGACAAACAGCAGTGGCCCCAAAACAGATCCTTGCAGTACACCACTCGTAACTGAACTCCAGGATGAACATTTCCCATCAACCATCACCCTCTTTTCCCTTTTGGTATGAAGGGAGGTCCTTCACTTTGAGTGGTTGAGTGTTAGTTCTCTGAGAGATCAAACTTCTCCTTCATAGCATAAACCATATTGTTACAGTAATAGCATTTTGTTTTGTTTAAACCTTTTAAATACAATACAGTTTGTGATTTTATTTAAATCGTGGAATTTTGTGGCCTGGTTCTATTGGCTAAAACAAGGTGATGCAATTTCTCATTTAGTGTTAACAGCCCCTGACTGGATCATAACAGCAGAAATGGAAAAATTATTCAAGAATCTATTCCCATTCATAGAAGTATCAAAAATCTGAAGTGAATTTATTATTTATTTTTTAGTGTCACAAGTAGGCTGACATTAACACTGCAATGAAGTTACTGTGAAAATCCCCCAGTCTCCAACTCTGGTGCCTGTTCGGGAGAATTTAGCACGGCCAATGCACCCTAACCAGCACGTGTTTCAGACTGTGGGGGGAAACCGGAGCACCCGGAGGAAACCCCACACAGACACGGGGAGAACGTGCAGACTCCACACAGACAGTGACCCAAGCCGGGAATTGAACCCGGGTCCCTGGTGCTGTGAGACGGCAGTGCTAACCACTGTGCCACCCTAAAAGTCACGGGGAGAACGTGCAGTCTCCACACAGTCACCCAAGCCAGGGAGGGAACAGAACAAAAGGCTGCGTGATGCATTGCCTGGGAAAGACTTTCAGAAGGGAATTGGATATTATTTTTTACATGGGCGTCGCTGGCTGGGTCACATTTGCTCGCCATCCCTAACCGCTCTCCATTTCAGAGGGCATTTGAGAGTCAACCACATTGCTGTGGCTCTGGAGTCACATGTAGGCCAGACCGGGTAAGGACAGCAGATTTCCTTCCCTAAAGGACATCAGTGAACCAGATGGGTTTTTACAACAATCGACAATGGTTTCATGGTCATCATTGGACCTTTAATTCCAGATATTTACAGAATTCAAATTTTACCATCCGCTCTGATGGGATTCGAACCCAGAGCATTACCCTGGGTCTCTGGATTAGTAGCCCAGTGACAATACCGCTACGCCACTGCCTCCCCTAATTTGCAGGGCCACAGGAAAATGGCTGGGGATTGGGACTTGCTGAGCTGTTTTTGTCCAGGGCTGGCATTGGCCTGATGGGCTGAATGTCCTCCCCCCGGTGTTCTCTGCTTTGCCCTCCAGTTCTAAGGTAACAATTAAATGGGTCTTACTGTACAAGTAGCTTGTGTGAGATTCTTGCAACCTTGCCGGTAAACCTCTGTCTTCGCATCGGACCTTCAGAAAGGAGAGAGCGGGCGATTGTCTAACGCTGAATCACTGGCACACAAATCGAACGTTCACATTTCTTGTTACACAAACATAATTTGCTCACACTTACTGATTGTGAAACCACGACAGCACTCCGTGTTCCAAAACCACCCAGACCAAATTCCAGCCAAAAAACCTGGAACGCTAGAAAGATAAAATGGATGAGTATAACTGGAAAGGATGGCCAGAACTTTCTAACCAATAATGCAGTTAGCAGAGAAGGCATAGCGAGGCTAGCAGAATTAACATGGAGACACATTGGACAGTCTAGCTTTGTATTCTCATGTGTGACAACAGTTAAGGAGTGATTTAACTGAGGTGTTAAGATGATGAAAGAAGATCCCAAGAGGACAGAGAGGGCCTTGTTTTAATGCCTTATCTGGAAGACAGCATCTCTGACAGTGCAGCACTCCCTCAGCACTGCACCGGAGTGTCAACCTTGGATTTTCTGCTGAGGCCCTACGCCGATGACTGGGGATGGATAAACATAGAAACATAGAAGTTGGAAGCAGCAGGAGGCCATTCGGCCCTTCGAGCCTGCTCCGCCATTCATCTTGATCATGGCTGATCATCAAATTCAATACCTATGACTGTGTGGCCAAACTCCCCTCCAACTCGATTTCCAAGTTTGCTGACAACGCCACCGTAGTGGGTCGGATCTCAAACAATGACGAGACAGAGTACAGGAATGAGATAGAGAATCTGGTGAACTGGTGCGGCAACAATAATCTCTCCCTCAATGTCAACAAACGAAGGAGATAGTCATCGAGTTCAGGAACCATAGTGGAGAACATGCCCCTGTCTACATCAACGGGGACAAAGTAGAATTTATCAAGAGCTTCAAGTTTTTAGGTGTCCAGATCACTGACAACCTGTCCTGGTCCCCCCATGCCGACACTATAGTTAAGAAAGCCCACCAATGCTCTACTTTCTCAGAAGATTAAGGAAATTTGGCATGTTCACTATGACTCTCATCAGCTTTTACAGATGCAACATAGAAAGCATTCTTCCTGGTTGTATCACAGCTTGGTATGGCTCCTGCTCTGCCCAAGACCGCAAGGAACTACAAAAGGTCATGAATGTAGCCCAATCCATCACGCAAACCAGCCTCCCATCCATTGACTCTGTCTACACTTCCCGCTGCCTCGGCAAAGCAGCCAGCATAATTAAGGACCCCACGCACCCCGGACATTCTCTCTTCACCTTCTTCCATCGGGAAAAAGATACAAAAGTCTGAGGTCACGTACCAACCGACTCAAGAACAGCTTCTTCCCTGCTGCCGTCAGACATTTTAATGGACCTACCTCGCACTAAGTTGATCTTTCTCTACACCCTAGTTATGACTGTAACACTACATTCTGCACTCTCTTCTTTCTTTTTCTATGAACGGTATGCTTTGTCTGTATCACAGGCAAGAAACAATACTTTTCACTGTATGTTAATACATGTGACAATAATAAATCAGATCAAATCACTCAGGAGAGCATCAAGAACTTGGGGGTAAAGATTCAAAATTATTGACAAAGAGAGTAGAAGTGATGTGAGGAAAATTCTTTTCACCCAGAGGGTGATTGGATTGGAGCAACCTGCCTGAGAGGATGGTGGAGGCAGCTTTGATTGAGGTATTTAAAAGGGAATTGGATTGCTGTCTGAAAAGAGAGAATATGCACGGTTACAGGGATAAGGCAGGGAAATGGGACTTGGTAGAATGTTCTTTCAGAGAACCAGTGCAGACTCAATGGGCTGAATGGCCTTCTGCACTGTAAAGATTCTGTGATTTTGACCCAGCAGCAGTGAAGGAATGGCAAAATATTTTGAAGGATGGTGAGAGGTTTGAGCGAAACTTGCAGGTGGTGGTGTTCCCAGGTATCTGCTGCCCTTGTCCTCCTCGATGTGTCGGTCACGGACGGGATTCTCTGCTCTGGTTTGTGGACGCCCCATTGCCGGCAACAACGGAGAATTTGGTGCTCAGCCAAAACTCCATTTGCTGTCCCGGGGATGGTGGGACTGTCTTCTGCAGAGAGATTGGGCGAACCGGACCGGTATTTTCCCGAGTTTTGAAGAGTGAGAATTGATCTCACTGAAACCTACAAATTACTTGAAGGAATAGACCGGGTAGATGCAGGCAAGATGTTTCCCTTGGTACGGAGTCTCGAACCAGGGGGCACAATTTCAAAATAAAAGGGAAACCACTTAGGACTAAGATGAGGAAAGATTTCTTTACATTCGAGGGCTGTGAATCTTTGGAATTCTCTGCCCCAGGGAACTGGGAACTCAGTCATCGAGTTTGTTTATGGTAGAGATTTCTGATTCATCTTAATGTAAAGGGTTATGGGGATAGTGTGGGTACCAGCCATTATCACATTGAATGGTGGAGCAGGTTCAACGGGCTGAATGGCCTACTCCTGCTCCTGTGGGCCATCTCCAGAAAACATGCAACCAACTGCATCTCCCAAGGCCCTGTGTCTCAGAGCTGCTGCACCCACCCTTCCCCCCGTGAACCTTGACCTGTACGCCTTCCCTTGTGAACCTTAACCTGTACACCTTCCCTGTGAATCTTGACCTGTACACCTTCCCCCGTGAACCTTGACTTGTACACCTTCCTCCCGTGAACCTTGACCTGTACACCCCCCCCCGTGAACCTTGACCTGTACACTTTCCCCCCGTGAACCTTGACCTGTACACCTCCCCCCGTGAACCTTGACCTGTACACCTCCCCCCGTGAACCTTGACCTGTACACCTTCCCTCCTATGAACCTTGACCTGTACACCTTCCCCCCTGTGAACCTTGACCTTGAGTTCAGAAGAATGAGGTAGGGTCACTTCTTGCAATGGTTCTATTATATTTGACATCAACAATCTGTCACAGATTCATGGAAAGCTGTTACCTTAAGAAGTGGTCCTTCAAACCTTTGCACCATCTTATACATCCCCTGAAAAGATAACAAACTGATATTAGTTGCATTATCCGCCTTTGCCCAGCCATTTAAAGACAATACCTTTTCAAACAATTGTCTCAGATTTATGCCCTTTTGCAAATTCTGCGAGTTATTCGTAGACAGAGTTATAATAGTTACAGGATACAGCAGCAGAGTCTTTATCTTACTGAGCTAGTAATCCAGTAACCTGGATTAATGATTCAGATACACACGTTCCAATCCCATCCTGGGGAATTTAAATTCAATAATTAACTACATCTGGAATACTGGATGGTAGCCTTGAAACTAACCCATTACCATAAAAAACCCATCTGGTTCACTAATGTCCTTTAGGGAAGGAAATCTGCCGTCCTTACCCGGTCTGGCCTACATGTGACTCCAGAGCCACAGCAATGTGGTTGACTCTCAACTGCCCTCCAACGTCAACTAGGGATGGGCAATAAATGCTGGCCAGCCAGCGACGCCCATGTCCCACAAATGAATAAAAAATTTCTGGGATGGCGGGACTGACATATGTGGAGAGATTGAGTTGGTTAGAATTGTATTCGCTGGAGTTCAGAAGAATGAGGGGGGATCTCATAGAAACCTATAAAATTCTAACAGGGTAGATGCAGAAAGGATGTCCCCTATGGTGGGGAAGTCCAGAACCAGGGGTCACAGTCTGAGGATACAGGGTAGACTGTTTAGGACAGAGATGAGGAGACATTTCTTCACCCAGAGAGTGGTCAGTCTGTGGAATTCGCTACCACAGGAATTAGTTGAGCCCAAAACATTGAATGTATTCAAAAAGGTGTTAGATATAGCACTTGGAGGCGAAGGGGGTCAAAGGATATTGGGGGGAGGGCGGGGTCAGGATAGTGAATTTGATGATCAGCCATGATCATAATGTACGGTGGAACAGGGTTGAAGGGCCGAATGCCCTCCTCCTGCTCTTATTTTCTATGTTTCTATGAATGTTGGGGCAGGTTTGAGGTACCTGGTGGCCTACACCAGCTTCTAGTTCTTGTGTTGTGTTCTTGTGTTGTGTTCTTGTGTGTGAATCCCCTTTAGTGTCTTATCCAGAAGAGGGCACCTCTGACAGTGCGGCACTCCATTAGTACTGGGCTGGGAGCCTCACCCTAAATGACATGTAGCAAGTCAAGATTCTGATGCAGGCCCCACAACCTTCCGGAATATCAGTGTTGCAAAATTGGTGTTTGTAAAAATTATTTTAAAAATTGTAAAATGCTAGGAGTTGTAAAATTGCATGGTCCTTTTAAAAGGTGCTTTTTTTCTGTGCTTAAAAGGTACGTGTGCATGGAGAACACAGACTGAAACATCATATCAAAGGAGAAGCAGCAGG
Source organism: Mustelus asterias (assembly GCF_964213995.1). NCBI lineage: Eukaryota > Metazoa > Chordata > Chondrichthyes > Carcharhiniformes > Triakidae > Mustelus > Mustelus asterias. The sequence goes on from NC_135807.1 coordinate 4,053,900, forward strand.
GTTGCCTTAGTAACAGGCTTCAGGCATTTGAATCAGAACAGGCTTTTGAATTTTAACCGATCAGCTTAAACTGGTCACTTAGCTACCAGCAGCTTATTAGATTTAAATTTGTGTTTTGGTAACCTCAGAACCAATCCTCCTGTGGGGATGTTGGTATGTCATCAGGGGTATAAGAGACAGGGGGCAGTGGGACAAATGAAAAAAGAGCACCTACCACAGCTCACAGCTTTAGAGAGAGACAGCTCGCAGCTCCAGAGAGGCACAGCAACTGCGCTCTGCCACAGCGGATAGCTTTTAGCTCACAGTTTCATTTATGTCTTAAAAGAAAACCTCATCTGAATAGTAAAGGTACCAAAAGAAAACAGAGATTCCAGACAGAAGAAATCAAAAGAAGAAAGAAGACAGAAGATTCCGGAAGATCAAACCTGGTTGTAATTTAGAGAGTGACTAAAAATTCTATTTTTTTGTTAATAAGTGGGAATTATATTTATCTAAACAGCATTCCATTAGAATTGTGTTTTATTGGGTTTGTTAATAGTTTAGTTAACCTGTTCACTGTTAGTTAGATAAATAAAGTTTTACTTGTTGCTTTTACAGAGAGTGTCTCGGGGAGTTACTTTGATTTAATCACTAAAAGCTGCTAAAGAGCCGATCGTACTATTTCCCACACACACTTTAACAGATTATGAAGTGAGGTATTCCTCTTTGAGTGGTTATGTGTTAGCTCTCAGAGGGGGGATCAACTTCCCCTTTATAACAATCAGACTGAGAGCAAATGGTTCGGTTTCCACTTTACAAACTGGTCACTGAGTGACAAAGATATTGAAAAGTTTGCAGTGATCGTAACCTTGGAAATGAGCTTTTAGAAACATAGAAACATAGAAAAACTACAGCACAAAACAGGCCCTTCGGCCCCACAAGTTGTGCTGAACATATCCCTACATATCCCTACCTTCTAGTCCTACCTATAACCCTCCATCCTATTAAGTCCCATGTACTCATCCAGGATCTCTTAAAAGACCCTATTGAGTTTGCCTCCACCACCACCACTGACGGCAGCCGATTCCACTCGCCCACCATCCTCTGTGTGAAAAACTTCCCCCTAACATCTCCCCTGTACCTACCCCCCAGCACCTTAAACCTGTGTCCTCTCGTAGCAGCCATTTCCACCCTGGGAAAAAGCCTCTAAGAGTCCACCTGATCTATGCCTCTCGACATCTTATACACCTCTATTAGGTCTCCTCTCATCCTACGTCTCTCCAAGGAGAAAAGACCGAGCTCCCTCAGCCTATCCTCATAAGGCATGCCACTCAATCCAGGCAACGTCCTTGTAAATCGCCTCTGCACCCTTTCAATCTTTTCCACATCCTTCTGTAGAATCATAGAGGTTGACAGCATGGAAACATGGCTGGAGAAGTAAGCTTCCAAAGGGAGTTTTCCAGGAATGACACTGAGCTCACACTGAACTCACACTGACAGCAAAAAACAGTTGCTTTGGAAGGATTTGCAGGAGAGACAGACAAACCTTGCTGGATTTTGCACCGAGGACGAGTTTGATTTCTGTACCGCGAGCCAAATCAAGTGGCACTTGGTCTATGAAAGAAAACACAGAAACAATTAGGAGCGATAGACCACTGGCACTTCAATTAGAACGAGGGTGTGTGTGTCTGTGAGTGCATGTGTTGGTGCGAGAGTGCGCGAGCGAGTGCGCGACTGAGAGTGCGCGCGTCTGTGTATGTGTGCACGTGTGTGTGTGCATGTGCTGGTGTCGTATTCACGCGTGCATGCATGTATGTCTGCATGTGTGCGCGTGTGTATGGATGCGGGGACATGGAATCCAAATGGCTGGAGAAGTAAGTTCATTAACTCCAATGGGGAATCAGGAGAATCTCTGTCACCCAGAGAACGGTGAGAATGTGGAACTCCCACCCCGAGGTGAATGGCATTGGTGTATTTAAGGGGAATGTGGATGAACACACAGGGGAGAAAGGAACAGCAGTAAGTGTTGATGGGGTGAGTTGCAGGAGGGTGGGAGGAGGTTCGTACAGTTCTCTATCGCTGGGCTGAGTGGCCTCTTTTCTTGCTGTAAGATTCTATGGGGAAATAATCCTTTTCGTAACCAAGAACTTGTGAAATAAATGCAACCCGCAGCAGGAACTATGCAACGTCCTGTCCCAGATCAGCGGGACTGAGGGGAAGTGGATGGTGAGTTTAGATTTGGAACAATTTGCTGAGGTGATAACTCTGTTGCTACGGTGCCATAGAGGGACAGCTCACTGGGAGAAATCAAATGCCAGCCCTGGATAATGAGGCAGCCAGACAGAGTCCAGTGTTGCCTGTGTGACTGCGAGGCTACTTCCAGTGCGGTTCTGTAGGACTCACTACTGGGCCCCTTGATTTTTTTATGGCACGCATCAATAATTAGACACATTTATGGGGCAGGTTAAGAAGTTTGCAGATGATGCATAAGCAATATGCTCGATAATGAGATAAAGCTACAAACTGCAGGAAGGTATGTGGTTGGGCGGGACATTGGCAAAGGGACTCAATCCTGAGATGTGTCAGCTGATGCATTTAGGGAGGTCAAACGGGGCAAAGGGAATGCACAGAAAGTAGGGAAGGAAATCTGCCGTCCTTACCTGGTCTGGCCAACATGTGACTCCAGAGCCACAGCAATGTGGTTGACTCTCAACTGTCCTCGGGCAACTAGGGATGGGCAATAAATGCTGGCCCAGCCAGCGACGCCCATGTCCCACGAATGAATGAAATAAAGGATTTTAAAAATACTGAAATATGTGCAGAAGTAAGGGTGACACAGTGGTTAGCGCTGCTGCCTCACAGCGCCAGGGACCCGGGTTCGATTCCCGGCTGGGTCACTGTCTGTGTGAAGTTTGCACGTTCTCCCTGTGTCTGCGTGGGTTTCCTCCGGGTGCTCCGGTTTCCTCTCTCAGTCTGAAAGACGTTCTGGTTAGGTACATTGACTCGAACAGACGCCGGAGTGTGGCGACGAGGGGAATTTCACAGTAACTTCATTGCAGTGTTAATGTAAGCCTTACTTGTTACTAATAAATAAATAAAGTAGCGGGATTTTGGAGTGCAGGTGTCCAAATCCGTGAAGGTAGCTGGACAGGTGGTTAAGAAGACATACGGGGTGCATTCCTTCATTAGCCGAGGCCCAGAGTATAGGAGTAGGGAGGTTGTACTGGAAGTGTGTAAAACACTAGTTCGACCACAACAGTGCACCGTTTCTGCTTCCCATGTTACAGGAAGGATGTGGACAGAGTGGAGAGGGTGCAGGGGAGATTTATACAGGATGCTGTCGGGACAGGAGAATGTTAGTGAGGGGGGAAAACTGAACAGGCTGGGGGGAGTTTCCTTTAGAACGGAGGAGGCTGAGGGGAGATTTAATTCTGAGGAATCCAGAGAGAACGGATAGGAAAGGATCTATTGTTGTTAATAACGACATCAGTAACAAGGATACATAGAGTTCATGTGATTGGTAGAAGGATTCGAGGGCTTTGAGGAGTAATTATTTCCATCCACTGGTGCTCTTTGGGGGGGGGGGGGGGTCTGGAACTCACTGTCTGAAAGGATGTTGAGAAACAGAAACCCTTCATCACATCTGGACAGCTCTCGAGATGCCGCAGCCTATAGGGCTTCAGATCAAGAGCTGGAAAACGGGAGTAGACCGGATCGGCCAGTATGAAGATAATGGGCTGAGTGGCCTCCCGCGCTGTAAATTGCTACAATTTCTTTTTTAAAAATGACAGCTTCATCAGGCAAATCATTCCAGGTTGTAACAAAGGCACAAACTGACGTGAAATGTAAGCTTCTTACGTTGACTCACCAAGTACCAGTCACAATTAAAATCGGACATTATCAATTAATTTCTAAGTGTGTTTTATCTGCAAACATCATTATTTTGATGCTAAAATTGAACAGAGAGAGTTGTAATGAGTGTTCACTCGGCTGGTGTCCGGGGTAGGGCGGGGGTTACGAGGAGAGACTGGACTAACATTCCCTCCAGTTTGGAACTGTCACATATGATCTCATTAAAACTTATAAAATCCTTCAAGGTGCTGGACAGTGTCTTGATCAGCGGGGGGCCAATCTGCTGCCTGGGGGTCACATGCGGCCTATCTGGCTTCCGAGTGCGGCCCCACGAGACATTTTGTTGACAGTTTTTTAAAAAACTTTTCTAATTCAATCAAATCAAATCCAATTCAGAGTCTCAACAAGTTGAGACATTTCCGATCCAGGCTGACAAGACAGGGCGAGCGACCAAACCACCCTGTCCTGGGCCCGATCTACATGAGCCAAGCTGATTGGAGAAGGGAAAGCAATACCTCCTCCAAGACTTGAGCTCATTTGCATCTTAGCCAAAAGGCCGAGATGCCGCTTTAAAAAATTGCTTCATATGAAACATATGAAGCTTCAGTGTAACCTAATGACCTCAACCAAGTGCGGCCGACCATGGGCTGCCGACCATACTACACTTGATCTTAGCCAAAAGGCCGAGAAGCGACCGTTGCCCCAGGCGCGGCGTCACCACATTCCGCTGATTCCCGTCCATGTATTTTTTTCCTCCCGGTCTGACTGAAGCGATTTGCACGTAAAGCGAGGGTGAGTGAAGTGAGGTGGGTGCTGATTGCTCACAACACTGACTGTGAGAGCCGTGCGCTCCCTCTGTGTCCAAAGCTTCAATATTCCTTTCGTTTTTACCATTTGAAGTTGATGACAGTTCCATTAATATCAAAATGATGAAGCATTTTCTATAACTGGTTATGGAACATTCAGTGTGTATTAAATGTATTTAATCTGATTCATGGTGTCACGGAGAGTGAACAAACCCGATTTCAATCTTGTGGCCCACTGATTTTGATTTAATTTGATTTATTATTAGTATACAGTGAAAAATATTGTTTCTTGCACACTATACAAAGCATACCGTTCATAGAGAAGGAAAGGAGAGAGTGCAGAATGTAGTGTGACAGTCATAGCTCGGGTGTAGAGAAAGATCAACTTAATATGTGGTAAGTCTAACAGCAGCAGTGAAGAAGCTGTTCTTGTGTCGGTTGGTACGTGACCTCAGACTTTTGCATCTTTTTCCCGACGAAAGGTGGAAGAGAGAATGTCCGGGGTGCGTGGAGTCCTTAATTATGCTGGCTGCTTTTCCGAGGCAGCGGGAAGTGTAGACAGAGTCAATGGATGGGAGGCTGGTTTGTGTGATGGATTGGGCTACATTCACAACCCTTTGAGATGAAGGAGGGCCACTCACTAGCCTAGGTTACCCATCACTGATGGAAATGCTGTGAATTTTTTCCCTAGCTGGAGAAATGTAGACCATGGGGGTTCGCAGTCTCGGGATTAGGAGTCGGCCATTTGAAAGATCCTAAATGAATACTTTGCGTCGGTATTCACAAAGGAGAGGGATGTGTTGACTGGGAGTGTCTCGGAGGGGAGTGTTGAACCGTTGGAGAAAATCTCCATTACAAAGGAGGAAGTGTTAGGTTTGTTAGAGAATTTAAAGACTGACAAATCCCCAGGGCCTGATGGAATCTATCCAAGGCTGCTCAGGGAGACGAGAGATGAAATCGCTGGGCTTCTGACGCAAATCTTTGTCTCGTCACTGGACGCAGGTGAGGTCCCAGAGGATTGGAGGATAGCTAATGTGGTCCCGTTATTTAAGAAGGGTAGGCAGGATAACCCGGGTAATTATAGGCCGGTGAGCTTGACGTCCGTGGTGGGGAAGTTGTTGGAGAAGATTCTTAGAGATAGGATGTATGCGCATTTAGAAAGGAATAAACTCATTAACGATAGTCAGCATGGTTTTGTGAGAGGGAGGTCATGCCTCACTAACCTGGTGGAGTTTTTTGAAGAAGTGACCAAAATGGTTGACGAGGGAAGGGCCGTGGATGTAGTCTATATGGACTTTAGTAAAGTGTTTGACAAAGTCCCTCATGGTAGGCTGGTGAAAAAGGTTGGATCTCATGGGATAAAGGGGGAGGTGGCTAGATGGGTGGAGAACTGGCTTGGTCACAGAAGACAGAGGGTGGTAGTGGAAGGGTCTTTTTCCGGCTGGAGGCCTGTGACTAGTGGTGTTCCGCAGGGCTCTGTATTGGGACCTCTGCTGTTTGTGATTTATATAAATGATCTGGAAGAAGGTGTAACTGGGATGATCAGTAAGTTTGCGGACGACACAAAATTGGCAGGACTTGCAGATAGTGAGGAACATTGTCAGAGGCTACAGAAGGATATAGATAGGCTGGAAATTTGGGCAAAGAAATGGCAGATGGAGTTCAATCCTGATCAATGCGAAGTGATGCATTTTGGTAGAAATAATGTAGGGAGGAGCTATATGATAAATGGCAGAACCATAAAGGGTGTAGATACGCAGAGGGACCTGGGTGTGCAAGTCCACAGATCCTTGAAAGTGACGTCACAGGTGGAGAAGGTGGTGAAGAAGGCATATGGCATGCTTGCCTTTATAGGACGGGGCATAGAGTATAAAAGTTGGGGTCTGATGTTGCAGATGTATAGAACGTTGGTTCGGCCGCATCTGGAATACTGCGTCCAGTTCTGGTCGCCACACTACCAGAAGGACGTGGAGGCTTTGGAGAGAGTACAGAGGAGGTTTACCAGGATGTTACCTGGTATGGAGGGGCTTAGTTATGAGGAGAGATTGGGTAAACTGGGGTTGTTCTCCCTGGAAAGACGGAGGATGAGGGGAGACTTAATAGAGGTGTATAAAATTATGAAAGGCATAGATAGGGTGAACGGTGGGAAGCTTTTCCCCAGGTCGGTGGTGACATTCACGAGGGGTCATAGGTTCAAGGTGAAGGGGGGGAGGTTTAACACAGATATCAGACGGACATATTTTACACAGAGGGTGGTGGGGGCCTGGAATGCGCTGCCAGGCAAGGTGGTGGAGGCGGACACACTGGGAACGTTTAAGACTTATCTAGACAGCCATATGAACGGAGTGGGAATGGAGGGATACAAAAGAATGGTCTAGTTTGGACCAGGGAGCGGCGCGGGCTTGGAGGGCCGAAGGGCCTGTTCCTGTGCTGTATTGTTCTTTGTTCTTTGAGACTGAGATGAGGAGGAATTTCTTCACTCCGAGGGTGGCGAATCTTTGGAATTCTCTACCCAGAGGCCTGTGGAAGCAGAGTCACTGAGTGTGTTCAAGGCAGAAATCGATAGATTGTTGGTACGAAGAGGATTAAGGGATATGGAGAAGAGTGTGGGAAGAGGGATGATTAGTCATGATCTTGTTGAATGGTGGGGCAGGTTCAGAGGGCCAAATGGCCTCCTCCTCCTCATGTTCCTCATTTTCAGCCATTACTTACTGTTGTTATTCTTGATGCTGGGGTCAGCACCACACTTTAGAAGCTTTATAGCACTGAGCCTCTGGCCCCGGTATGCTGCACAGTGCAGTGGTGTATTTCCCAACTTGTCCACACAGTTCACGTTCGTTGGATTCGACTTGTTCAGCTGAAAATAATTAAATTACAGTCACATTAGCGGCAATCAAAACTCCTGGTTTCCGGAATACCGACAGCTCACCCAAAAGCGAATCGACGGTGACAGCCATGGCTCAGTGAGTAGCACTCTGACCCAGAAGGTTGTAGGGTCAAGGCCACTGCAGAGATTTCAGCACAAAGTCTTGGCCAATAATGGATAGCCAGCCCGGGAAACCAGTTTGGGAGATAATGAGACTCTTAATCTCCAGGTCATATTTTCCAGTCTCATATCGAGTCATGATTTTTATTTCCTTAAATATCTCAGTCAGAAGACTTTCATAGAATCCCGATAGTGCAGAAAGAGGCCATTTGGCCCATTGCATCTACACCGACTCTCCGAAATAGCATCTCCCCCGCCTTATCCTTGTCACCCCACGCATTTAGCATGGCCAATCCACCTACCCTACACATCTTTGGACACTAAGGGGCAATTTAACATGGCCAATCCACCTAACCTACACATCTTTGGACACGAAGGGGCAATTTAGCATGGCCAATCCACCTAACCTGCACACCTTTGGACACGAAGGGGCAATTTAGCACAGCCAATCCACTTAACCTACACATCTTTGGACTGTGGGGGGAAACCGGAGCACCCGGAGGAAACCCACGCAGACACGGGGAGAACGTGCAAACTCCACATAGACAGTGACCCAAAGTCGGGAATTGAACCCGGGCCCCTGGCGCTGTGAGGCAGCAGTGTTAACCACTGTGCTACTGCAATTTATTTCGATTGATTTTCTTAAACCAAAAAAAAGTGTCCTTAAACTAAATATTACAATCGATACTCGGCATTGGGAGCTGAGAATCTTGTTTACTGAAATCTCCTGACTATATATCGTTAGCAATTATTAAATCATCGGAAGCAAGTGTTGTACAGAGAGAATGATTGCTAAATGATAGGTGGACTAGTTAACAAAAACCTGCAATGATAAAGGGGCAGCACTGATAGCAGGCAGCACGGCTGAGGATGTACAAGAAGTGCTCCCTCTGGTGTTGAGACAAATAAACACAGCCTGAGGAGAAAGTCCTGTCACTGGCAGGAACGGGAACCAGAGGACTCAAAGATAACAGAATTGGCAAAAGAAAAAGAGGGGAAATGAAGAGAATTTATTTTACGCAGCGGGTTGTTGTGATCTGGAAGGGGCTGTTTGGAAGCACGGCAGCACAGTGGATAGTCTGTCTGTCTGTGTGGAGCCTGCCTGTGTCTGCATGGGTTTCCTCCGGGTGCTCCGGTTTCCTCCCACAGTCTGAAAGACGTGCTGGTTAGGTGGATTGGCCGTGCTAAATTCTCCCTCAGTGTGTCCGAACAGGCGCCCGGAGTGTGGTGACTGGGGGATTTTCACTGTAACTTCATTGCAGTGTTAATGTAAGCCTACTTGTGACACTAACAAATAAACCTTTAAATTTCACAAGGGAATGGGATAAATGCTTGAAGGGGAAAATGTGGAGGACTGTAAAGAGCAGCGAGGATTGGGGCTAACTGTGAGGTGGGGAAAATCATAAAATGGTTGCCTGGAAAGAGACATTAAGCAGACACTGACTTTTAGCACAGACAGCTACTTAAGATTAAAACATGCAGCACAGACAGTTATTTAAAGTTAAACATGCAGGAACCAAAAGCTGCAGGAAGCCAGTCAGAGCTTGAGGCACTTTAAAGATAAGGACAGACCCAGGACAATAAGGTCTGATAACAAGATCAGCCATAGATGGGAACACAAATACATAAATGCAGCAAAAACCAATCACTGTATGTATAGACCAAAACCAGTCATTGATAGAGGAAATGTATCCATTCTATGAACAATGCGATGTTAAATACCCATGTCTGTACCTGTCTGATTGCAACGATATGTTAACTTTCGATCACCGTGATCTGTCTACTCAACTATAACGATGTGTTAAACGGCTAATGTCCGGGCTATCCATTGGCTGAAAGGTATAAAAATGATCGACTGCTATTGTATGATTGAGAAGGTAGCTGCCAAGTACTGCGGAGTACCAGTGCTTTCTCCCTGAAGCTTCGTGTCTGAAATAAAGCTGTATTGTTGAACCTCCAGTCTGACTCCGGTGGTAATTTCCCACAACAACTGGATCCAAAACGCTGGAAAATCTCAGCAGGTCTGGCAGCATCTGTAAGGAGAGAAAAGAGCTGACGTTTCGAGTCCAGGTGACCCTTTGTCAAATGTCTGCAGAGCAAAGCTCCAGCTTTGACAAAGGGCCATCTGGACTCAAAACCTTTTTCTCTCCTTAGAAAAGGAGATGCTGCCAGACCGGCTGAGATTTTCCAGCGTTATTTTCTTTTGGTTTCAGATTCCAGCATCCGCAGTAACTTGCTTCCATCCGGGGGCTAATTGGATAGCACTTTCAGAAAGCCCAGGCATGATGGGCCAAATGGCCTCCTCTCCCTGCTGTGAGATTCTCTTTTCTTCGAACTGTCCCGGATTCCCGAACTGGAAAGAAGACAAACCATTAAACATTCGAACTGCCCCTGCTGATGATGGGCAGATTAATCTGACAACACTTACCAAAGCGGTTAACTCTGCTACATCTCCCTCCCGCGCAGCGGCCAATAGCAGCTCCTCCAACTTTCTCTCTTGTGTCATTTCAGCAGCTGTTTTTGTAAAAAGAAAGACTTTGGGTTTCTAGAACAGAAACAGGTCAGATACGACTCCACGCAAAGCATAGCAGAGTCCCAAATTCTCCTTCAATCCCATCCTTACCCACACATGATCTGCAGAGGAATTGAGGGCCGCATTGGATGAAATTACCTCGCATTAAGTTGATCTTTCTCTACACCCTGGCTATGACTGTAACACTACATTCTGCACCCTCTTCTTTCCTTATCTATGAACAGTATGCTTCGTCTGTATAGCGCGCAAGAAACAATATTTTTCATTGTATACTAACACATGTGACAATAATACATCAAATCAAAATCAAAAACAACTTCAGCAGAGATATCTCCCATACATTCACTGCACTGCCCTGGGGAGCAGCGGGGCTGGGTGTACGAAGCCGGCAAGAGAAAGGGCGCAACTCTCCCACTAACGGGATCTTCCAGTCCTGCCAAAGTCAATGAAGTTTTGGGTGGCTCGCCGCATTTTCCAGCCCCGCCCTCACTGTGACAGGGCTGTCTAATTCTGCATAAGGCCTTTATTTACGTCTGAAGCTCAGAATGTTTTGAGAAACGAGGTTCCCATAATCGTGCCGGGCTCATCATCGCAGAGCCCACCCCTCTTGGGGGGGGGGGGGGGGGGGGGGGGGGGGGGGGGGGGGAGGGGGGCGGGGTGATGAGCGAGGGAGGAAGCCCTGGTGCCCTGGCCAATATTTATCCCTTATCAGAAGACCAGATTGTCTGGGCATCATCACATTGTTATTAGTGGGATCTTGCTGTGCACAGAGTAGATGCTGCTTTTCCTTTGTTAGAACGGAGACTACAGTTCAAAACGTGCTTCGCAGGCAGGATGTCCCGAGATCATGAAAGGCGCTATATAAATGCAAGGCTTTCTTTGTGTTTACCTTGCAGCATGCCTCGGATTTCCTCGTCCTGAGTGACAGCTCTCGGTGTTTCACCGTCTCCATTAATGATAGCGGCGTCGGCGTCAAACTGTAACAGCAGCAAGACCAGCTCCTGGAAAACACCGGAAAACACAGGGCAGAGCCTGACTGAAACACGGGGCAGAGCCTGACTGAAACACCGGAAAACACAGGGCAGAGCCTGACTGAAACACCGGAAAACACAGGGCAGAGCCTGACTGAAACACGGGGCAGAGCCTGACTGAAACACCGGAAAACACAGGGCAGAGCCTGACTGAAACACGGGACAGAGCCTGACTGAAACACAGGAAAACACGGGACAGAGCCTGACTGAAACACAGGAAAACACAGGGCAGAGCCTGACTGAAACACAGGGCAGAGCCTGACTGAAACACCGGAAAACACAGGGCAGAGCCTGACTGAAACACCGGAAAACACAGGGCAGAGCCTGACTGAAACACGGGACAGAGCCTGACTGAAACACAGGAAAACACGGGACAGAGCCTGACTGAAACACAGGAAAACACAGGGCAGAGCCTGACTGAAACACAGGGCAGAGCCTGACTGAAACACAGGAAAACACGGGACAGAGCCTGACTGAAACACAGGAAAACACAGGGCAGAGCCTGACTGAAACACGGGGCAGAGCCTGACTGAAACACGGGGCAGAGCCTGACTGAAACACGGGGCAGAGCCTGACTGAAACACAGGGCAGAGCCTGACTGAAACACGGGACAGAGCCTGACTGAAACACGGGACAGAGCCTGACTGAAACACAGGGCAGAGCCTGACTGAAACACGGGACAGAGCCTGACTGAAACACGGGACAGAGCCTGACTGAAACACGGGACAGAGCCTGACTGAAACACGGGACAGAGCCTGACTGAAACACAGGAAAACACAGGGCAGAGCCTGACTGAAACACCGAAAAACACAGGACAGAGTCTGACTGAAACACAGGAAAACACGGGACAGAGCCTGACTGAAACACAGGAAAACACAGGACAGAGCCTGACTGAAACACAGGAAAACACAGGACAGAGCCTGACTGAAACACAGGAAAACACAGGACAGAGCCTGACTGAAACACAGGAAAACACAGGACAGAGCCTGACTGAAACACAGGAAAACACAGGACAGAGCCTGACTGAAACACAGGAAAACACAGGACAGAGCCTGACTGAAACACAGGAAAACACAGGACAGAGCCTGACTGAAACACAGGAAAACACAGGACAGAGCCTGACTGAAACACAGGAAAACACAGGACAGAGCCTGACTGAAACACAGGAAAACACAGGACAGAGTCTGACTGAAACACAAGACGGAGACTGACTGAAACGCAGGATAAACACAGGACAGTGCCTGATCGAACTACAGGACAGCGCCTGACTGAAACACAGGAAAACACAGGATGGATCTTGTTGGAAACAGGATGGACTGTGGTGCTACCTGGCTCTGGTAATCAGGTCAACACTGTTCCTTTGAAAGATCAATCAAAAACTACAACTTGCATTTATATAGCGCCATTGACCTCTCCAAGCACCTCAATTGTGGGTTAGCAAACAAAATTTGTTACCAAGCCACTTAAAGCTTGGTCAGAGAGACAGGTTTTGAGAAGTGTCTTAAAAGGAGCCAAGCGTGTTTCAGAGGGGGAGAGGTTTAGGGAGGAATTTCCAGAGCTCGGAGTCCTGGCTCTGAAGACAAGGTCACCAACAGCGAGTGGAGCGATTAAACTCAGGGTTACTCAAGTGACCAGGACTGGAGGAGTGAGAGATCTCAGAGGGACATGAGGCTGGAGGAGATCACAAAGATAAGGGGATGGGGGGTGGACGGCTGGTGTAGATGAGGCCATGGAGTGATTTGGAAACAAGGATGCAAATTTTAGAATCGAGGCAGTGCTGGATCAGGAGTTGCTGTAGACCAGCGGGGGCGTGGGGGGGACTGCAAATAATATTCTAAATGTAGATTAATAGAATCTGGCAACAATTGAACAAAATTGAGAGTGTAATAAAGGGGAGGTTGATTCTATTTTAGTCACTTTCAAAATACAGCATTGGCAGCATGATGGCACAGTGATCAGCACTGCTGCCTCACAGCGCCAGGGACCCGGGTTCAATTCCCGACTTGGGTCACTGTCTGCGTGGAGTTTGCACGTTCTCCCCGTGTCTGTGTGGGTTTCCTCCGGGTGCTCCGGTTTCCTCCCATAGTCCAAAGATGTGCGGGTTAGGTGGATTGGCCATAATAAATTCTCCCTAATGTCACAGGATTAGCAGGGTAAATATGTGGGATTACAGGAATAGGGCCTGGGTGGGATTGTGGGTAGTGCAGACTCAATGGGCCGAATGGCCTCCTTCTGCACTGTAGGGATTCTATGATTTTATGTGAGAAGTTTTACCTTCTGCAATCTTCCGTCTTCTTTTTCCTTTGCTATCTTCACTATTGAGATAAGGCTTACTTTTAAGACATAAATGAGCTGTGGCAGAGAGCGGTTACTGTCTGGCTCTCTGGTATGTCATACCCCTGATGACATACCAACATTCCCACAATAGGATTGGTTTATAGGTTACCAAAACAACAAATTCAAATTTGATAGTCTGCTGTTATTCAAATACCTAGTTTAAACTGATTGGTTTTGAATTTGCCTTGGCAACACTACTGTCTGACCTCTCGGTACAATGTTTCACTCTGTGTACTGCATATGCACTTGCATCTCTTTGTTTTTAAATCCCCACCTTCCTCTTTAACAAACAATTTTACAAACACCAGCTTTGCAATAATAGCTTGAGCCAGTTTCAAACATTCCATTGCAATTCCTGAAAAATATATCTTCTCACCTTCCTTCCCGTGAAAGCTGCTCGATGGAGCGGAGTGTCTCCTACATCATTGACCACGTTGACGTCTGCTTCAGCCTATCAGAAATAAGATAACCAACAAATAATCCAATGATTCACCACAAGATTCATGAGCATGGCTCCAAGTGACGTCGAGAAGTCTGGTCCCAGTCGCTGTGGTATCACCGAGTGTATATTCACATGGAGCACACAGAAACAAGCAGCCCACATCACTGCCTACACTCCTCACTCCCACCTGATTTCATCTCACCCCGTCCAGGAGGGTGTGGGGGCTTTGGAGAGAGTACAGAAATGGTTTACCAGGATGTTGCCTGGAATGGAGGGTATTAGCTATGAGGAGAGAGTGAATAAGCTGGGATTGTTCTCCCTGGAAAGACGGAGACTGAGGGACGACCTGATAGAATTTTATAAAATTATGAGGGGCGTGGATAGGGTGAAGAGTTGGAAGCTTTTTCCCAGGGCAGAAATGACAATTACAAGGGGGCACAAGTTCAAGGTAAGGGGGGAAAGGTTCAGTGGAGATGTGCGGGGGAAGGTTTTTTACACAGAGGGTGGTGGGGGCCTGGAATGCACTGCCTAGTGAGGTGGTTGAGGCAGTTACGTTCGCGACATTTAAGACTTATCACAAACGGGGAATAGAGGGATATAAACGGTTGGTCTAGATAGGTAAATGTGATCGGTGCAGGCTTGGAGGGCTGAAGGGCCTGTTACTGTGCTGTTTTGTTTTTTGCATGTGTTTATCCAGCTTCCCCTCATCAATGCCACTCACCACAACAACTCCCATGTTTTCCTTTATATTCTTTCAAGGGATGTGGGTATCACCGGCTAAGCCAATATTTATTGTCCATCCCTAATTACCCCTTCAGGAGGTGGTGGTGAGCTGCCTTCTTGAGCCGCTGCAGTCCATGTGGTGCAGGTACACCCACACTGCTGTTAGGGATGGAAACACCTTCTGTACCTCTAGCCTACCAAACCCTTTCATGTACCATCGAGTCTCACCCCTCAATGAGTTTCACATTCTTTTTGGGTAAAGAGGTTTCTCCCGAATTCCTATTGGAATTCCTAATAGCTGGAATCCTCATCTTGGAAAACAGAGCGGTTTCCCCGGAGGAAACCCACACAGACATGGGGAGAACGCGCAGACTCCACACAGACAGTGACCCAAGGCTAGAATCGAACCCGGGTCCCTGGCGCTGTGAGGCAGCAGTGCTAACCACTGTGCCACCATGTCATGGAGGAGGGGGCCGGGGTAAGATACTCTGTCAGAGAGTCAGTGCAGACTCGATGGGCTGAATGGCCTCCTTCTGCACAGCAGGGATTCTATGATTCAAAATATTTTCTGTTCTCGCTCCAAAGCCTCTTTCCAAAACTGTGCTGCCAATGTCGAACACAACACTCCATTCGAGGCCATTGGTTTATAAAGGTGCAGTGTAACTTCCCTGTTTCTGCATTCCATGTCCCTATAAAGCCCAGTATCACATCTATCTTTTAACCACTTTCTGAACCTTCCCTGCCATTTCCAGTGAGTCATTAGGAGTTGCATTATGTTGCCCGTGATGGATAATTGAGGAAAATAAACTTCCAGGGCTTTCCGTGGAAATAAAGCAGGGAAATAAGACTGAATTGCTGTGTAGAGAGCTGGGATGCACTTGATGGGTGGAATGGCGGTTTGAGGTGTAGGGTTTGACGCAGATGTGGGGAGGAAAATTGTTTTAAATCACAGGATAATAAATGTGTGACGCATTATCATTTGCACTTGCTGGGCCTTTGACAATCCTTTCTTTGACATCAAGTACCTGCCTATCTCTCAGTTTGGATTTCTATGTGGTTCCCATCATTCCTTGTTGGAAGAGATATGTGGGTCGATTAATCCCCATTCACTTTGCGTTAGGAGTTTAATTCAAAACACATACCGATTCTGAATTACATCGACTTGACCAGAAACTGAGCAAGTACAAAAGATCCAAGCCCAAGGAGATAGGTCCTTCTCAGGCCTCTGGAGCCAGGTATTCAAAGGAGCTGCGAGGTCTCGAATCCTGGCGCCTCTGGGGTGTTTAGGATTTTCACAGGGCCAGCAGGGAACAGGAAAACCTACTCACTGCCCTTAAGCTTAAGCTCCCTAAGCCCCTTTTATTCTGCTCAGGGGAAGGAGTTGGGGCACTGGAGGTGAAGAATAGATTGAAAATTAAATGATGGGTCATTCTGGGGCAGCACGGTGGCACAGTGGTTGGCACTGCTGCCTCACAGCGCCAGGGACCCAGGTTCGATTCCAGCCTCGGGTCACTGTCTGTGTGGAGTTTGCACGTTCTCCCTGTTTTTATGTGGGTTTCCTCCGGGTGCTCCGGTTTCCTCCCACACTCCCAAGATGTGTGGGTTAGGTGGATTGGCCACGCTAAATTGCTCCTTAGTGTCCGGGAGACTAGCTAGGGTAAATGCATGGATAGGGCCTGGGTGGGATTGTGGTCGGTGCAGACTCGATGGGACGAATGGCCTCCTTCTGCACTGTAGGATTCTATGATTGCGTGATATGATTCTAACTCAGCTGGTGTCTCGCTAGGTCATTTCAGAGAGCAATTAAGCTTGCTGTTGGTCTGGAGTCACATGTAGGCCAGACCAGGTAAGGATGGCAGATTTCCTTCCCTGAAGGACATTGTGAACCAGATGGGTTTTTTACAACAACCCTTTGCGGTCACCATTAGCTCTTCATTTAATTAATTAAATTTAATTCCCAAGCTACTGTGGTGGGATTTGAAGTCTCCAGAACATTTCTCAGGCCTCGACATGATTAGTCCAGTAACACAGTCACCACTAGAGTACCGGACCCAAATATCAATTGTTACGTTGGTTGTTGAGACAGGAGAAACATTTCTGCTTCCAGAATTGTGGAGTTTAATTTCACATGGCAAACATATAAACAAGTTATAACCCTGAGAAATTTGTATTCCATTCTCCTACTTTTTTACCCTGAGGGTGGTGAGGTACACTGAGGGAGAATTTAGCATGGCCAATGCACCTAACCAGCACGTCTTTCAGACTGTGGGAGGAAACCGGAGCACCCGGAGGAAACCCACGCAGACACGGGGAGAACGTGCAGACAGTGACCCAAGCCGGGAATTGAACCCTGACGCAGTGAGGCAGCAATGCTAACCACTGTGCTGTCCTGTGCAGCTTTGTATATTACAGCGTGGTTTGAGTTAACAAGGCCTCCAAAGTTGGCTGCAATCTGGCATTCCACCCCTTCAGAACAAGTTTCCACTCACAGGGCACAGAACCCACACACCCAGATAGTGAATCTTCAAGTGACTTTCACATTCCACACAGTCGGATTGACAAAGAGAAACGATTTCTCATGGTGGGAAGAGTCCAGAGCAAGGGGCTCTAAAGCTTAAAATGAGATGTGGTGTTCGGAAATACTTCTCCACACAAAGGGTAGCGGAAAACCGGAACTACCTCCCCAAAAGAAACTTCAGAGCTGGGACTGACGGACTTGTGTTGGGTAAGGGGGGAGGGGGGTTAAGGGTTAAGGAACCAACGCGGGGGGATGGAATTCAGAAAAGATCAGCAACGGACTGGTTAAGTGGTGGAACAGGTCTGATAGGCCGAATGGGGGAACAGGTCTGATGGGCCGAACGGGGAAACAGGTCTGATAGGCCGAACGGGGAAACAGGTCTGATAGGCCGGATGGGGGAACAGGTTTGAAGGGCTGAATGGTCTCTCCCGCCCAATATTCTGATGATTAAAAGTCAGCTAGGAGCACTGATTTTCACCATCCCAATCACAATTACCCAGATTGTTCCATTCAGATCACAATAGAAGCATCAAAATTTTGCATTTTGTTCATGAACTTTTCATCAACGCTGCCACCCAGTGTCAGTATCAAGCACTCAAAGTTACAGGGTAAAAGCTTTCATACATTGCCTGTTCTAAACCTCACTGCAGCATTGTGTGTTTTGCGGTTTCCCCATGGATAGCTTGATCTTGGTTTCAGATAAAGCTCGGCACAACATTGTGGGCTGAAGGGCCTGTTCTGTGCTGTACTGTTCTATGTTCTATTACTAATTTAATGCCAACCTGTGTCAAATTACGGTCACTCGTGGTTACCAGGAACTGGGTTGAAACTGTTTAAACTAATTTTACAGGATATTCTTGCAGGCAACAGAGGATAATGTCAGTCAGTCATGGCTGGATTTAAATCAAGGTCTCAAGGTGGAAAGCCACCCATCGTGGCATCCACGATCTAAAACTTAAAGAATTAAAATTAATGTTAACGTCTGTCTTTCCTTTGATGTTGCTGCTTAAGCAATAAGCGCTGATGAAATCACTAGAGGTTCAAGTTGGTTATCAAACCCAACCACGTGAGGAAACTAAGTTAACACCATCAGGCATTCAATCTTCAACCAAGATAGTTGTTGTAATTACATGTAACGTTATTATGGAAATTATTCTCTTTCTCAATTTAGACTCCGTAGCCCTTTCAGGTTATCTTTCTCAGTATCAATATTAATCATTTCAACTAAAGCAATTTTTCAAATCAACAGAACAGATAAAAATCTTAAAGAATATTGCTTCTCTCTGCTGTTCTGCTACCAATCCCCCCCCCCCTCAGAAAATTAGAGGCAACATTCTTTTTGTTTTTCAGCAATTTTTCTCATTAAATTTTCAACAAAATCATTAAAATTTAGATCTGAAATGGTTTAAGTCATTGATTAGAGTTCAAAATTCAAAACTAATTTTAAGCATGACAAGTAGACTTTAAATTTCAAGCTGGAATGCTACTGCACAAAGATACAACCTCCCTGACACCATTCTTATAATGCTATTATCCATTGTTGGGCAATTTCTTTTTAACCAAACAAACAATGTTAGCCAAAATGAATTTCCATATGGATCACTGGGTGAAATTGAATTGAATATCAATGCATATTATTGAACACCATTTTTACATCTACTATAATCTTTCTACATTAACAGTGCCATGGATAAAGCGCATGATAAACTGGCATGCATCGTACTGTGGGCGGCACGGTAGCACTGCTGCTTCACAGCTCCAGGGTCCTGGGTTCGATTCCCGGCTCGGGTCACTGTCTGTGTGGAGTTTGCACATTCTCCTCGTGTCTGCGTGGGTTTCCTCCGGGTGCTCCGGTTTCCTCCCACAGTCCAAAGATGTGCGGGTTAGGTTGATTGGCCAGGTTAAAAAAAAAAAAATTGCCCCTTAGAGTCCTGGGATGTGTAGGTTAGAGGGATTAGCGGGTAAATATGTGGGGGTAGGGCCTGGGTGGGATTGTGGTCGGTGCAGACTCGATGGGCCGAATGGCCTCCTTCTGCACTGTAGGGTTTCTATGATTCTATGATTCATCAGCAAATACTTCACGATACTTTCAATACAGTTTTTGTAAACCAACCAGTGAACAATCAAGAATTACTCAGCAGGAAACATTTAACATTTCAGTGTTCAGAGACGCAGACATCTTAACAATTCCTGTACATTTCAGCAACAAAAAATTAACACAACATTCAACATGGATACATTTGTAACCCATCCGTGGCATTTCTTGATACGAAATTTCTGAATTAATTACGAAATGCATAATATCTAAAAATCAAAACTTACCTTTAATAATTCCTCCACGACATCTTTATGTCCAAAATAGCAAGCTAGATGTAGAGGGGTCCAACCAAAATTCGACTTACTCCGGCCTAAAACAGAACAAGTTGTTAATTATTCAGTCTCCACATGCATTCACTTATTTCAGAAAATTAAGAGGATGAAACTCTCACTTCATAGAATCCTCCAGTGCAGAAGGAGGCCATTCGGCCCATCGAGCCTGCATCGACCACAATCCCACCCAGCCTCTATCCCCCTAATCCCACGTACTTACTCTAGCTAATCCCCCTGACACTAAGGGACAACTTAGCATGGCCAATGCACCTAACCCGCATGTCTTTGGACTGTGGGAGGAAACCGGAGCACCCGGAGGAAACCCACGCAGACACGGGGAGAACATGCAAACTCCACACAGACAGTGACCCAAGCCGGGAATCGAACCCGGATCCCTGGCGCTGTGAGGCAGCAGTGCTAACCACTGTGCCACCCGTGCCACCCTTTGTGCCGCCGTTACTTGTTTTACTTGGTGACCTTCATCGTGTGGCAAACCCAAGAACACCAGCCGCTGCACACAGGCTTTTACAAGCTCACAAAAGCCTTTGACTCGGTTAACCGTGAAGGATTACGGAGTATCCTTCTCAGGTATTATATATTCCCCCTTATTCATTCATGATGGGTGTCGCTGGCTGGGTCAACAGGTGTTGCCCATCCCTAATTGCCCTTAAACTGAGCATCTCGCTCGGCCATTTCAGAGTCAACCACATTGCTGTGGATCTGGAGTCACGTGTAGGCCAGGCCGGGTAAGAATGGCAGATTTCTGAATATTAGCGAACCAGATGTTTAATTTTACAACAATAAATGATAATCGTTGACGGTCACTATTACTGAGACTAGCTTCTAATTCCAGATTTTATTAATTGAATTTAAATTCCACCAGTTGCTGTCCTAGGATTTGAAACCATGTCCCCAAAGCATTAACGTTTTTAAAGTTTATTGATTAGTGTCACAAGTAGGCTTACATTAACACCGCAATGAAGTTACTGTGAAAATCCCCCAGTCGCCACACTCCGGCGCCTGTTCGGACACACCGAGGGAGAATTTAGCACGGCCAATGCACCCTAACCAGCACGTCTTTCAGACTGTGGGAGGAAACCGGAGCACCCGGAGGAAACCCACGCAGACACGGGGAGAACGTGCAGACTCCACACAGACAGTGACCCAAGCCGGGAATCGAACCCGGGTCCCTGGCGCTGTGAGGCAGCAGTGCTAACCACTGTGCTACCCCCATTAGCCTATTCCTGTGGATTATTCGTCCAGCGACATTACCACGACACCACCTTCACCCCAAAATGACTCCCCACCCTCTGCCTACTCCTGGTACAAGGTGTGATCCTCACCAATGGAGCCACCTCACTGGCGACTGAGATCAGACGAGGCTGTGTCATTGCGACAGCTCTCTGTTGTCCTCACCACAATACCGTGCCTCACCCCAGAAAATGACCCACAGGCGCAGAGATCATCTCCAGACCAGGTGGCAAACTGTTCATCACCATCAAAATCAAAGCCAATCCAACCTCAGTCTTCAGAATTCAGAAGGTGCTTGCGTGTGCACTCACTCAGAAACTGGACTACCGCTAATCACTTTCCCAGAGAAAGCGGACATTTCACTGAACACCCGGCGAGGTCACTTTCTAACCAGCTCCCACAGCAAAAAAAGCCATCCTGCATTGATTAAGATCAACGCTGAGGTCTTGGAAAATGTGGACCATTTTCAATAACTTGGAAGCCTTTCTCTCGATGAGGAAAGAATCCCTACAGTGCAGGAGGAGACCATTCAGCCCATCGAGTCCGCTGCAACTCTCCGAAGATCGGCTTAGCCAGGCCCATCCGCTGCCCTGCCCCCGTAATCCCACGCATTCAGCATGGTCAATCAACTTAACCCGCACATCTTTGGACTGTGGGAGGAAACCGAAGCATCCGGAGGAAACCCACGCGGATACGGGGAGAACGTGCAAACTCCACACAGACAGTGACCCTACCTGGGAATTGAACCTGGCTCCTTGGCACTGTGAGGCAGCTGTGCTAACCACTGTGCCACCAAGTGAGTCAGCCGATGACTGAGGAAAAGAAAAATTTGGGAACCAGGTTCTCAAACCCGAGACTAATCTCATTAGTTAAGAGCAGCAGAGATCCTGATGGTCCTGTGTGCCTTTGGAATTAGAATAAGCTGCACCAGGTAGGGAGCACTGGGCAAAGCACCATCCTTCACAAGATCCTCAAATCCACTGGCAAGGGAGGCAGTCAGCGACTTCAAGGAGGTGAAGTTGATCACTGGCCATGCTCAAATTACGGAGAGGAGTTGGAGGAACTGAAGGTTGTTTTCCTTTGAGCAGGTTAAGAGGTGTTCAAAATTCTGAACCATTTTGATTGAATACACAAGGAAAGCCTTCCTCCAATGATAGGAAGGTCAGTAATCGGGAGACACAGGTTTAGGATAACAGGCAAAATAACGAGAAGGTAAATGAGGAGATTTGTTTTAATGCAGCAAGTTGTTGTTGTACGTTCAGTAAGGGAATCAAGAGTTATGGGGAAAGGGCAAGGAAAGTGGAAGTGACGAATGTAGGGTGGGCCATGATCCTATTGAATAGCAGAGCTGGCTCGAGGGGCTGAATGGCCTCCTCCTGTTCCGGAAGGCGCTGCCCAAGAGGATGATTGAAGCAAATTCAATCAGAACTTTCAGAGGAAGAATTGGATAAATATTCGAGAACATAGAACATAGAACAGTACAGCACAGAACAGGCCCTTCGGCCCACGATGTTGTGCCGAGCTTTATCTGAAACCAAGATCAAGCTATCCCACTCCCTATCATCCTGGTGTGCTCCATGTGCCTATCCAATAACCGCTTAAATGTTTCTAAAGTGTCTGACTCTACTATCACTGCAGGCAGTCCATTCCACACCCCAACCACTCTCTGCGTAAAGAACCTACCTCTGATATCCGTCCTGTATCTCCCACAACGAACCCTATAGTTATGCCCCCTTGTAATAGCTCCATCCACCTGAGGAAATAGTCTTTGAACGTTCACTCTATCTATCCCCTTCATCATTTTATACACCTCTATTAAGTCTCCCCTCAGCCTCCTCCGCTCCAGAGAGAACAGCCCTAGCTCCCTCAACCTTTCCTCATATGACCTACCCTCCAAACCAGGCAGCATCCTGGTAAATCTCCTCTGCACTCTTTCCAGCGCTTCCACATCCTTCTTATAGTGAGGTGACCAGAACTGCACACAACATTCCAAATGTGGTCTCACCAAGGTCCTGTACAGTTGCAGCATAACCCCACGGCTCTTAAACTCCAACCCCCTGTTAATAAAAGCTAACACACTATAGGCCTTCTTCACAGCTCTATCCACTTGACTGGCAACCTTTAGAGATCTGTGGATATGGACCCCAAGATCTCTCTGTTCCTCCACAGTCTTCAGAACCCTACCTTTGACCCTGTAATCCACATTTAAATTTGTCCTACCAAAATGAATCACCTCACATTTATCAGGGTTAAACTCCATTTGCCATTTTTCAGCCCAGCTTTGCATCCTATCTATGTCTCTTTGCAGCCTACAACAGCCCTCCACCTCATCCACTACTCCACCAATCTTGGTGTCATCAGCAAATTTACTGATCCACCCTTCAGCCCCCTCCTCTAAGTCATTAATAAAAATCACAAAGAGCAGAGGACCAAGCACTGATCCCTGCGGCACACCACTAGCAACCTGCCTCCAATCCGAAAATTTTCCATCGACCACCACCCTCTGTCTTCGGTCAGACAGCCAGTTACCTATCCAATCGGCCAACTTTCCCTCTATCCCACACCTCCTCACTTTCATCATAAGCCGACCATGGGGGACCTTATCAAACGCCTTACTAAAATCCATGTATATGACATCAACTGCCCTACCTTCATCAACACACTTAGTTACCTCCTCAAAAAATTCTATCAAATTTGTGAGGCACGACTTGCCCTTCACGAATCCGTGCTGACTATCTCGGATTAATCCGCATCTTTCTAAATGGTCGTAAATCCCATCCCTAAGGACCCTTTCCATCAATTTACCAACCACCGAAGTAAGACTAACCGGCCTATAATTACCAGGGTCATTTCTATTCCCTTTCTTAAACAGAGGAACAACATTCGCCATTCTCCAGTCCTCTGGCACCATCCCCGTGGACAGCGAGGACCCAAAGATCAACGCCAAAGGCTCTGCAATCTCATCCCTTGCCTCCCACAGAATCCTAGGATACATTTCATCAGGCCCAGGGGACTTATCGACCTTCAGTTTATTCAAAACTGCCAAGACATCCTCCCTCCGAACATCTATTTCCTCCAGCCTATTAGCCTGTAACACCTTCTCTTCCTCAAAAACATGGCCCCTCTCCTTGGTGAACACTGAAGAAAAGTATTCATTCATCACCTCGCCTATCTCTACTGACTCCATACACAAGTTCCCACTACTGTCCTTGACCGGCCCTAACCTCACCCTGGTCATTCTTTTATTCCTCACATAAGAGTAAAAAGCCTTGGGGTTTTCCTTGATCCGACCCGCCAAGGACTTCTCATGTCCCCTCCTAGCTCTCCTAAGCCCCTTTTTCAGCTCATTCCTTGCTAACTTGTAACCCTCAATCGAGCCATCTGAACCTTGTTTCCTCATCCCTACATAAGCTTCCCTCTTCCTTTTCACAAGACATTCCACCTCTTTTGTGAACCATGGTTCCCTCACTCGGCCATTTCCTCCCTGCCTGACAGGAACATACCTATCAAGGACATCCAGTATTTGTTCCTTGAAAAAGTTCCACTTTTCATTAGTTCCTTTCTCTGACAGTTTCTGTTCCCAACTTATGCCCCCTAATTCTTGCCTAATCGCATCATAATTACCCCTCCCCCAATTGTAAACCTTGCCCTGCCGTACGGCCCTATCCCTCTCCATTGCAATAACAAAAGACACCGAATTGTGGTCACTATCTCCAAATTGCTCTCCCACAACCAAATCTAACACTTGGCCCGGTTCATTTCCCAGTATCAAATCCAATGTGGCCTCACCTCTCGTCGGCCCATCCACATATTGTGTCAGGAAACCCTCCCGCACACACTGCACAAAAACTGCCCCATCCAAACTATTTGACCTACAAAGGTTCCAATCAATATTTGGAAAGTTAAAGTCCCCCATGACAACTACCCTGTGACCCCCACACATATCCATAATCTGCTTAGCAATTTCTTCCTCCACATCTCTATTACTATTTGGGGGCCTATAGTAAACTCCTAGCAACGTGACCGCTCCTTTCCTATTTCTAACTTCAGCCCATATTACCTCAGTGTGCAGATCCCCCACGAAGTGCCTTTCCGCAGCCGTTAAACTATCCTTGATTAACAATGCCACTCCTCCACCTCTTTTACCAGCTTCCCTACACTTAGTGAAACATCTATACCCCGGAACGTCCAACAACCATTCCTGTCCTTGTTCTACCCACGTCTCCGTAATGGCCACAACATCGTAGTCCCAAGTACCAATCCACGCCCCAAGTTCATCTACCTTGTTCCGGATGCTCCTTGCATTGAAGTAGACACACTTCAACCCACCTTCCTGTCTACCAGTACCCACCCTTGACCCTGATACCTTCCCCAATACCTCACCACCCTCACTGACTTCTGGACTACAACTCCCTTTCCCACTCCCCTGACAAATTAGTTTAAACCCCCCTGAAGAGCCGTAACAAATTTCCCTCCGAGGATATTGGTGCCCCTCTGGTTCAGGTGCACCCCGTCCTGTTTGTACAGGTCCCACCTTCCCCAGAACGTGTTCCAATTATCCACGTATCTGAAACCCTCCCTCCTACACCATCCCTGCAACCACATCTTTAACTGCACTCTCTCCCTGTTCCTCAACTCGCTATCACGTGGTACCGGCAACGTACCAGAGATGACCACATGTTTCGTCTTGGCTCTCAGCTTCCAGCCCAGCTCCAGAAATTCCTGCTTTAAATCCCCGTCCCTTCTCTTACCTATGTCATTGGTACCAATGTGCACCACGACTTGTGACTGTTTCCCCTCCCCCTTCAGAATCTGGAAAACACGGTCTGAGACATCACGGACCTTGGCATCCGGTAGGCAACATACCATCCGTGAGTCTCTTTTGCTGCCACAGAACCTCCTATCTATCCCTCTAACTAACGAGTCCCCAATAACTATTGCCCTCCCGCTCTCCCCCTTTCCCTCCCGAGCCACAGAGACGGACACTGTGCTGGAGATCCTCTCACTGCGGCTCCCCACTGGTATGTCATCCCCCTCAACCGTATCCAAAGCGGAATACTTGTTGCTAAGGGGAACGACCACCGGGGATCCCTGCACGGACTGCTTCCTCCCAGCCCCTCTCACCGTCACCCATCTGTTTTCAATCCTCGGAGTAACTGTATTCCTAAAGCTTGTGTCTATGGCCATCTCTGCGTCCCTGATGATCCTAAGTTCATCCAACTCCAGCTCCAGTTCCCTAACACGGTTTTGGAGGAGCTGCAGATGGGTGCACTTCCCACAGGTGTAATCAGTAGGGACACTGTCGTCGTCCCTCACCTCAAACAAGGACAGAATTGGTAGGACGATGGGGTAAAAGTTGGGGAATGGGACGAACTGGATAGTTCCTTCAAAGCAGCTGACAGGCAAGAAGGGCTGAATGGTCTCCTCCTGCCTGCAAGATTCTACAATTTCCACCATTCAACAGCAGCAATCGGAGATTTTAATTGGTGATGCTTGAATAGTAAAACCCAATATCACAGTGGTTAGCACTGCTGCCTCACAGCACCAGGGACCCAGGTTCGATTCTGGCCTTGGGTAACTGCGTGAAGTTTGCACGTTCTACCTGTGTCTGCGTGGGTTTCCTCCGGGTGCTCTGGTTTCCTCCCACAGTCCAAAGATGTGAGGGTTAGGTGGATTGGCCAGGCGAGATTGCCCCTTAATGTCCCAAAATGTGTAGGTTAGAGGAATTAGCAGAGTAAATGTGTGGGTTTACGGGGTAGGATCTGTCGGAGAGCTGGTACAGACTCGATGGGCCGAATGACCTCCTCCTGCACTGTAGGGATTCGATGATTCACAGATGCTATGATATCTGAAGTTTGGAAAAACGTACCTTTGCAGTTAATGTTGAAAGCCAATTTCTCAACCTTCCTGCGATCCAGCAGTTGTTTGACTTCCTCCAGGATGCCATTCCGGGCCTGATGAAGCAACTGCTCCTCAGCCTCGCGCAGTACCTGGTCCTCAATTTCAGAACTCATTTCTAATGAGAAAATATTTCAAAATGACAAAAAAATTCTGTGCATAACCCAAGAGGGCACAGAGCAGCGATTCCCAGCACAATGATTCAGATCACAGAGTGGGGCACCTCACCATGTTCCCCATTAGTTAGACGCTATAGCATTCCAGCCAAAACATTTTGGTACCGTTTCTTGCTGGGCGTGCAAGCTGATGATGGCGCATTGCGGGATCAGTGAATGACAGGACCCTGCTCTGGAACACACTGACTATGAGGGGAGTGGAAGCAGCCACGGTGACTTTTTTCAAAATGAAATTGGATGGGCGCTCAAAGGGCTTGCAGGGCTACCGGGACAGAATGGGGGGCAACCAGTACTGACTGGATTGCTCTGCAGAGAGCCAGCATGGAATCAAAGAGGTGAATAGTCTCCTTCTGCATCATAATGACTCTGTATCCAACACTCCTTAATCAACCTCAACCCCATTGTTCTCATTATATTTAATTTTTAACTGTTCTCTACTTTTTATTTCTTTATTGTCTGTCTTTATTTTTCTTTCCCCCCACTCTTTCTCCCTTTCCTTACCTTTTCTCCCCCTTTGCTTCCGTTTTTCTCAATTTTACCTCTCTCCCACCCTCTCTCCCACATCTTCATCTGTCACAGTTTACCCTCTGATTTCAGCTTCTCTGCCGTTTGGCCATTCACACCCTTTATTCTTTCTGTGGACAGCCATTAGCAGTCTTTTCCTCTGCGGCTATGACTCATCTTTCATTCCCTCCCCCTGCAGTATAAATATCTCCCACTTTCTCTGCCTTTGACAAAGGGTCATCTGGACTCGAAACGTCAGCTCTTTTCTCTCCGTACAGATGCTGCCGGACCTGCTGAGATTTTCCAGTGTTTTCTCTTTTGATTTCAGATTCCAGCATTTGCACTAATTTGCTTTTACTCCTTAATCAATAAGATTCAAGAATTGGAAAACGAACAGAGGAACAATGGAGAAAGAAATTGGGTGAATTTGAATCAAATCAAGTACAGAAGAGGGAGAGAGAGAGAGAGAATGAAAAATTGGATTAGGAGAGAGAAAAGAGATAGAAAGAAAAATGTACATTTCTGATAGAAAAAACAGGAGAAATGGCATTGCTAATCTCCATTCATTGATCTAGTTGCCATTGTCTTAACAATTAGCGTGTTGCTGAAAGCTTATGGACACCAATGCGATATAAGACAACCATGTCGGCGCGGCACTGTGGCGCAGTGGTTAGCACTGCTGCCTCACAGCGCCAGGGACCCGGGTTCGATTCCCGGCTTGGGTCACTGTCTGTGTGGAGTCTGCACATTCTCCCCGTGTCTGCGTGGGTTTCCTTCGGGTGCTCCGGTTTCCTCCCACAGTCTGAAAGACGTGCTGGTTAGGTGTATTGACCCGGACAGGTGCCGGACTGTGGCAACTAGAGGAACTTCAAAGTAACTTCATTGCAGTGTTAATGTAAGCCTTACTTGTGACTAATAAATAAATGTTACTTGTAAGTGTCCACAGCTCAGGGAATTTCATCTCAGCTCTACTGAGCTGGAGGCTGAGCTGCAGACACTGAGGGGCAATGAAATTACTCAGACTTTATACCAGTCACACCCCTTAGGATAGGGTCTTCTGATTTCTTTTTATTCATTCGTGGGACACGGGCATCACCGGCTGGCCAGCATTTATTGCCCATCCCTTGTTGCTCTTGGAGGGCAGTTGAGAGTCAACCACATTGGTGTGGCTCTGGAGTCACATGTAGACCAGACCAGGTAACGACCTTAGGTTTCCTTCCCTAAAGGACATGAGTGAACCAGATTGGTTTTTCCGACAATCAACAATGGTTTCATGGTTATCAGTAGATTCCTAATTCCACATTTTTTTTATTGGATTCAAATTCCACCATCTGCCGTGGCGGGATTCGAACCCGGGTCCCCAGAACATGAGCTGAGTTTCTGGATGAATAGTCCAGCCATAATACCACTAGCCCATCGCCTCCCATGGTCAATGGTCAGGGACGGGGGGGTGTGACTGCAAGTTTATTTATCTATTAGTCACAAGTAAGGCTGACATTAACACTGCAATGAAGTTACTGTGAAATTCCCCTAGTTGCCACGCTCCAACGCCTGTTCGGGTCAATGCACCTAACCAGCACGTCTTTCGGACTGTGGGAGGAAACTGGAGCATCCGGAGGAACCCACGTAGACACGGGAAGAACGTGCAAATTCCACACAAACAGTGACCCAACCCGGGAATTGAACCCAGGTCCCCGGCGTTGTGATGCAGCGGTGCTAACCACTGTGCCACAAGTGAGGCAGGTAAGGGGATCAGGAAGGTAGAATTGGAGGAACCTCAGCCCCTTCAATTGTCCAACAAGTTTGGGGTTACATAGAACATACAGCACAGAACAGGCCCTTCGGCCCACGATGTTGTGCCGAGCTTTATCTGAAACCAAGATCAAGCTATCCCACTCCCTATCATCCTGGTGTGCTCCATGTGCCTATCCAATAACCGCTTAAATGTTCCTATAGTGTCTGACTGCACTATCACTGCAGGCAGTCCATTCCACACTCCAACCACTCTCTGCGTAAAGAACCTACCTCTGATATCCTTCCTATATCTCCCACCACGAACCCTATAGTTATGCCCCCTTGTAATAGCTCCATCCACCCGAGGAAATAGTCTTTGAACGTTCACTCTATCTATCCCCTTCATCATTTTATAAACCTCTATTAAGTCTCCCCTCAGCCTCCTCCGCTCCAGAGAGAACAGCCCTAGCTCCCTCAATCTTTCCTCATAAGACCTACCCTTGTTGCATGTTGTCCAGATGAGGGCAGGGACTGCAGAGTGGATGAGCAAGCTGACCATAAAACAGGATGCTATTCAAGTGGAGGAGTAAATAGGAATGAAGCGAGTCTAGACGGCGATGCTGCCTGTCCAGTGTCAGAGTTCAGGATATCTGGTCTGGGCTGGTGGGAGGGGGACAATCCAGTTGTCATGGTCCATGTGGTCCCAACGACATTCACAGGACTGAGAACAAGGAATATGAGCCATTAAGGGATGAATTAAAAAGCAGAACCATAAAGGTAATAAGCTCTGGGTGATCACAATAAGAAATAGGAACAGGTGGAGGCCATTCGGCCCCTAGAGCCAGCTCTGCCATTCAATAGGATCATGGCTCATCCGATATTTCTCATGTCCACTTTCCTGCCCTTTCCCCATAACCCTTGATTCCCTTACTGATTAAAAATCTCTATCTCAGCCTTAAATATACACAAGGACTCTGTCCCCACAGCTCTCTGTGACAAAGAGTTCCAAAGACTCTCAGCCCTCAGAGAGAAGAAATTCCTCTTCATAACGGGAAGGCCATTTACCATAGAACCATAGAAAATTACAGCTCAGAAACAGGCCTTTTGGCCCTTCTTGTCTGTGCCGAACTATTTTATGCCTAGTCCCACTGACCTGCACTTGGACCATATCCCTCCACACCCCTCTCATCCATGAACCCGTCCAAGTTTTTCTTAAACGTTAAAAGTGACCCCGCATTTACCACTTTATCCGGCAGCTCATTCCACACTCCCACCACTCTCTGCGTGAAGAAGCCCCCCCTAATATTCCCTTTAAACTTTTCTCCTTTCACCCTTAACCCATGCCCTCTGGTTTTTTTCTCCCCGAGCCTCAGCGGAAAAAGCCTGCTTGCATTCACTCTATCTATACCCATCAAAATCTTATACACCTCTATCAAATCTCCCCTCAATCTTCTACGCTCCAGGGAATAAAGTCCCAACCTATTCAATCTCTCTCTGTAACTCAGCTTCTCAAGTCCCGGCAACATCCTTGTGAACCTTCTCTGCACTCT
Organism: Mustelus asterias; assembly: GCF_964213995.1. Classification (NCBI taxonomy): domain Eukaryota; kingdom Metazoa; phylum Chordata; class Chondrichthyes; order Carcharhiniformes; family Triakidae; genus Mustelus; species Mustelus asterias. The sequence continues at coordinate 4,084,590 of NC_135807.1, forward strand.
TTCAATCTTATTTACATCCTTCCTGTAACTAGGTGACCAAAACTGTACACAATACTCCAAATTCGGCCTCACCAATGCCTTATATAACCTTACCATAACACTCCAACTTTTATACTCGATACTCTGATTTATAAAGGCCAATGTACCAAAGGCACTCTTTACGACTCTATCCACCTGTGACGTCACTTTTAGGGAATTCTGTACCTGTATTCCCAGATCCCTCTGTTCAACTGCACTCTTCAGAGTCCTACCATTTACCGAGTACGTTCTTCTTTGGTTTGTCCTTCCAAAGTGCAATATCTCACACTTGTCTGCGTTAAATTCCATTTGCCATTTTTCAGCCCATTTTTCTAGTTGGTCCAAATCCCTCTGCAAGCTTTGAAAACCTTCCTCACTGTCCACTACACCTCCAATCTTTGTATCATCAGCAAACTTGCTGATCCAATTTACCACATTATCATCCAGATCATTGATATAGATGACAAACAACAATGGACCCAACACCGATCCCTGTGGCACACCACTAGTCACAGGCCTCCACTCAGAGAAGCAATCCTCCACAACCACTCTCTGGCTTCTTCCATTGAGCCAGTGTCGAATCCAATTTACTACCTCCCCATGTATACCTATCGACTGAACCTTCCTAACTAACCTCCCATGAGGGACCTTGTCAAAGGCCTTGCTGAAATCCAGGTAGACAACATCCACCCCCTTCCCTTCATCCACTTTCTTGGTAACCTCCTCGAAAAACTCTAATAGATTGGTCAAACATGACCTACCACGCACAAAGCCATGTTGACTCTCCCTAATAAGTCCCTGTCTATCCAAATATTTGTTGATCCTATCCCGTATCACACCTTCCAATAACTTGCCCACCACCGACGTCAAACTTACTGGCCGATAATTTCCCGGATTTCTTTTGGAACCTTTTTTAAACAACGGAACAACATGAGCCACCCTCCAATCATCCGGCACCTCCCCCGTGAATACTGACATTTTAAATATGTCTGCCAGGGCCCCTGCAAGTTCAACACTAGCTTCCCTCAAGGTCCGTGGGAATACCCTGTCCGGTCCTGGGGATTTATCCACTCTGATTTGCCTCAAGACAGCGAGCACCTCCTCCCCTTTAATCTGTAAAGCTTCCATGGCCTCCCTACCAGTTTGCCCTATTTCCGTAGACTCCATGCCCGTTTCCTCAGTAAATACGGATGCAAAAAAACCATTTAGTATCTCCCCCATCTCTTTTGGTTCCATACACAGTCTACCACTCTGGTCTTCAAGAGGACCAATTTTATCCCTCACTATCCTTTTGCTCCTAACATACCTATAGAAGCTCTTTGGATTTTCCTTCACTCTGTCTGCCAAAGCAACCTCATGTCTTCTTTTAGCCCTCCTGATTTCCCTCTTAAATAGCTTCTTGCACTTTTTATACTCCTCGAGCATCTGATGTGTTCCTTGCTGCCTGTACATTTCATACAACTCTCTCTTCCTCTTAATCAGTGTTACAATCTCCCTCGAGAACCAAGGTTCCTTATTCCTATTTACTTTGCCTTTAATCCTGACAGGAACATACAAACTCTGCACTCTCAAAATTTCTCCTTTGAAGGCCTCCCACTTTCCATTTACATCCTTACCAGAGAACAGCCTGTGCCAATCCACACTTCCCAGATCCCTTCTATGACGGAGATGAGGAGGAATTTCTTCACTTAAGAGGCTGGAATTCTCTACCCCAGAGGAAACTCAATCATTGAGTATGTCCAAGACAGAAATTCACTCGATTGATTCCAGAGATGAGGGGATTTGTCGCATGAAGAGAGGTTGAATAGTTTAGGCCGAGACTCTCTGGAATTGAGAAGAATGAGGGGAGATCAAATTGAGGTATACAAGATGATAAAAGGTATGGATAAAGTAGACGTGGAGCGGATGCTTCCTCTTGTGGAGCATTCTAGGATGAGAGGTCATAGTCTTAGGATAAGGGGCAGCAAATTTAAAACAGAGTTGAGGAGAAACTACTTCTCCCAAAGGGTAGTGAATCTGTGGAATTCGCTATCCCGAAGTGCAGTGGATGCTGGGACAGAGTAAATTTAAGGAGGCGTTAGACAGATTTTTAATTGGGAATGGGTTGAAGGGTTAAGGGGAGAAGGCAGGAAAATGGGGATGAGGATGATATCAGCCATGATCGAATGGCGGAGCAGACTCGATGGGCTGAATGGCCTAATTCTGCTCCTATATCTTATGAATTTATGATAGATTTCTGGATAATAATGACATCAAGAGATACAGGTAAGATAGTCTGTCACAGAGCTGGTGCAGACTTGGTCTGAATGGCCTACTTTCAAAAATATATGCAGCCCAGGTGAAACGGTGAAGCCATGGGTTTGGGTGAGTTTGCTCTTGTGGAGAGGCAGCAGAGACACAGCAGGCTGACTGGCCTCTTTCTGCACTGTAACCATTCTAGGATTGCCCAAATTTGATTTGATTTATTATTGTCACATGTATTAGAATACAGTGAAAAGTATTGTTTCTTGCGCGCTATACAGACAAAGCATACCGTTCATGGTGAAGGAAAGAGTGCAGAATGTAGTGTTACAGTCATAGCTAGGGTGTAGAGAAAGATCAACTTAGTGCGAGGTAGGTCCATTCAAAAGTCTGACAGCAGCAGGGAAGAAACTGTTCTTGAGTCAGTTGGTACGTGACCTCAGACTTTTGTATCTTTTTCCCGACGGAAGATGGAAGAGAGAATATCTGGGATGTGTGGGGTCCTTAATTATGCTGGCTGCTTTGCCGAGGCAGCGGAAGTGTAGACAGAGTCAATGGATGGGAGGCTGGTTTGCATAATGGACTGGGCTTCATTTATAATCTTTTGTAGTTTCTTGGATAGAGCAGGAGCCATACTAAGCTGTGATACAGCCAGAAAGAATGCTTTCAACGATGTATCCGTAAAAGTTGGTGAAAGTCATAGCAGACATACCAAACTTCCTTAGCCGGAGAAAGTAAAGGTGTTGGTGGGCTTTCTTAACTATAGCATCAGCGTGGAGGGACCAGGACAGATTGTTGGTGATCTGGACACCTAGAAACTTGAAGCTCTCGACCATTTCCACTTCGTCCCCATTGATGTAGACAGGGGCATGTTCTCCACTACACTTCCTGAAGTCGATGACTATCTATTCCGTCTTGTTGACATTGAGGAAGAGATTATTGTCATCGCACCAGTTCACCAGATTCTCTATCTGGATCCGACCCACTACAGTGGTGTCATCAGCAAACTTGTAAATCGAATAGAAGGGGAATTTGGCCGCACAGTCATAGGTGTATAAGGAGTATAGTAGGGGGCTGAGAACACGGCGGCACGGTAGCACAGTGGTTAGCACTGCTGCTTCACAGCTCCAGGGACCTGGGTTCGATTCCCGGCTCGGGTCACTGTCTGTGTGGAGTTTGCACATTCTCCTCGTGTCTGCGTGGGTTTCCTCCGGGTGCTCCGGTTTCCTCCCACAGTCCAAAGATGTGCAAGTTAGGTTGATTGGCCGTGATAAAAAAAAAAATTGCCCCTTAGTTTCCTGAGATGCGTAGGTTAGGGGGATTGGTGGATAAAATATGTAGGGATATGGGGGTAGGGCCTGGGTGGGATTGTGGTCGGTGCAGACTCGATGGGCCGAATGGCCTCTTTCTGCACTGTAGGGTTCTATGATTCTATGATTCTAACACAGCCTTGTGGGGCACCGGTGCTAAGGATGATCTTGGAGGAGGGGTTGTTGCCTATCCTTACTGATGGTGGTCTGTGAATTAGGAAGTTCAGGATTCAGGAATTTGCAGCAGTGCTTACAGTAGAAACAATTTCGACAAACAAGTCAAACCCTGCTACAGAAAATGTCTGGGGTTAAACTTATACAAAGCACGTACCACCCATACGAACAAAATTACACCCAAATGCTGGGACTGCAGGGGTAGTCTTTCTGCAATCCCCCATCCCCACAATATCCATACTGATGTTTGATATGTGAGGGGGCAGGGATCGAACCTGCTGGACCTCCTCACCTGTCCCGCAGTGAAACATGGCGGGGCCTTCACTGAGGCAACGTGAAGCAGTTTACAGCAGGAATATAAAAATTAATTGTATTAATTATCAGGCAAACCAGACTCCCATCCATTGACTCTGTCTACACTTCCCACTGCCTCGGCAAAGCAGCCAATGTAATCAAGGACTCCACGCACCCCGGACATTCTCTCTTCCACCTTCTTCCTTCAGGAAAAAGGTACAAAAGTCTGAGGTCACGTACCGACCGACTCAAGAACAGCTTCTTCCCTGCTGCTGTCAGACTTTTGAATGGACTTACCTTGCATTAAGTTGATCTTTCTCTATACCCTAGCTATGACTGTAACACTACATTCTGCACTCACTTCCTTCCTTCTCTATGAACGGTGTGCTTTGTCTGTATAGCACCCAAGAAACAATACTTTTCACTGTATGTTAATACATGTGACAATAATAAATCAAATCAAAAATTAATTGTATTCTTTCTAATCTCACTTATAGCAGACAGGTGTAAAAGTTGTCAAGAAATATCAATGAAGCAGGGTTCAGGTACACAATTTACCAGTTTAGATGTTTACAAGTGCACTGAAGTAATTAATTACTCACTAAAGGGCCGGTGAGGTGAGAGTGACTGCCCTTGACATCAAGGCAGCATTTCACCCAGTGTGGCATCAAGGAGCCCCAGCAAAACTGGAATCAATGGGAATCGGGGGAAAATCTCTCCTGGTTGGAGTCATACCTGGGCACAAAGGAAGATGGTTGTGGTGGTTGGAGGTTAATTATCTCAGCTCCAGGACATCACTGCATTAGTCGCTCAAGGGAGTGTCCCTCCATCATAAGGTCAGAAGTGGGGATGTTCACCGATGATTGCACAATGTTCAGCACCATTCGCGACTCCTCAGATGCTGAAGCAGTCCATGTTCAAATGCAGCAAGACCTGGACAGTATCCCGGCTTGGGCTGACAAGTGGCAAATAACATTCTCAGTGCACAAGTGCCAGGCAATGACCATCTCCAACAAAAAGAGAGAATCAAACCATCTCCCGTTGATATTCAATGGCATTACCATCACTGAATCCCCGAATATCGAAGTCCTGTGGATTGCCATTGACCAGAAACTGAACTGGGCCCAGCCATATAAACACAGTGGCTACAAAAGCAGGTCAGAGGCTGGGAATTCAGCAGCGAATAACCCACCTCCTGACTCCCCAGAGTCTGTCCACCATCTACAAGGCACAAGTCAGGAGTGTAATGGAATACTCTCCACTTGCCTGGATGGACGCAGCTCCAACAACACAAGAAGCTCAACACCATCCAGGACAAAGCAGCTCACTACATTGGCACCCCATCCACAAACATCCAGTCCTTCCACCACTAACACACAGTGACAGCAGTGTGTACTATCCACAAGATGCACTTTATCAACTCACCAAGGTAGCACCTTCCAAATCCACAACCACTACTATCTCGAAGGATAAGGGCAGCAGATACCTGGGAACACCACCACCTGGAGGTTCTCCTCCAAGTCGCTCACCATCCTGACTTGGAAAATATCACCGTTCTTTCACTGTGGCTGGGTCAAATCCTGGAACTCCCTCGCTAACAGCACTGTGAGTGTGGTACACCCTAATGGGAGGGACTATGACTCTTTGGTTCACCAGAGGGCTATTTTGGTTAGTTGGTGTTCTCACCATTTACAGTTGTCGGTCGTGCCTCCTCACAGGTTCCCACTGCAAACATCACCACCAAAGTAGTGGTTACCGCACCACATGAACTGTAGAGGTTCAGAGAGAGCGAGAGCGAGACACAATCCGGTTCCAGAATTTTTCAGCAACTTTTAAGATGCATTTCTACTTAATTGAAGGAATAGGAAAGTGTGGTCCAATCATAGAATCTGACAGTGCAGGAGGAGGCCATTCAGCCCATTGTATCATCCTAGCTCTTTGACTGTGCTATCCCAAATAGTCTCACTATTTATCTGGGTCCATTTTGAAGCTTTCATTGAGTCTGCTTCTGTCGCCCTTTCAGGCAGTGCTTTCTAGATCACACACCCGTTGTATGTCATCGTTCCTTCACTGGCACTGGGTCAAAATCCTGGAACAGCACCATTAATAGCACTGTAGTGGTTCAAGAAGTGGAGATGCCGGCGTTGGACTGGGGTAAACACAGTAAGAAGTTTAACAACACCAGGTTAAAGTCCAACAGGTTTATTTGGTAGCAAAAGCCACACAAGCTTTCGGAGCTCCAAGCCCCTTCTTCAGGTGAGTGGGAATTCTGTTCACAAACAGGGCATATAAAGACACAAACTCAATTTACATGAATAATGGTTGGAATGCGAATACTTACAACTAATCAAGTCTTTAAGAAACAAAACAACGTGAGTTTTTGTTTTGTTTTGTTTCACGTTGTTTTAGTTGTAAGTATTTGCATTCCAACCATTATTCATGTAAATTGAGTTTGTGTCTTTATATGCTCTGTTTGTGAACAGAATTCCCACTCACCTGAAGAAGGGGCTTGGAGCTCCGAAAGCTTGTGTGGCTTTTGCTACCAAATAAACCTTTTGGACTTTAACCTGGTGTTGTTAGACTTCTTACTGTGGTTCAAGAAGGCAGCTCACCTCCACCTTCTTGAGGGAGATTAGCGACGGGCACTATTAGCTGGCCTAGCCAGTGACGCCCACACCCCATAAATTGACCTTTACAATTCTGGTCAATCTACACTGCACTCTCTCTAAGGCCTTGGCATCCTTCCTAAAGTGTGGTTGCCCAGAATGAGACACAATACTTCAGCTGGAGCCTAGCCAGTGATGTCTGAACATTCAGCAGATGTCTGGAATCTCCTCCAGCCCCACAGCCCTCTGAGGTATCCACACTCATCTAATAATGGTCTGGAGCATCGCGATTTTAATCACTGCACCATCGGCAGCTGTGCTCTCAGCTGCCTGGGCCCCAAGCTGGGAAATTCCTTCCGCATTCCTCACCGTCTCTCTACCTCGCTTTCCTCCTTTCAGATGCTCAGTAAAACCTCTCTCTTTGACCAAGCTTTTGGTCACCTGAGCTAATGGCTGGAATTTTACCCCCCCCCCTCGTCAGCCACGGGGATCGGAGTGGGCGAGGGGCGGACAACGGGAAGGTCTGTTGACCTTGGGTGGTATTTTTACAGTTTTGGGACGATCAAGGCTGTAAAATCCTGCCCAATATCTCCAGTGTGCCTCTGTGTCAAACATTGTTTTATAATATCCCTGAGAAGCTCTTTGAGATGCTTCACTGCAGTAAAGGCGTTATACAAACATCAGTTGTTGTTGCTGTTCCTCTCTACCTCTGCTCAACACCAAATAGAGTCACAGAGGTTTACAGCATGGAAACAGGCCCTTCGGCCCAACTTGTCCATGCCGCCCTTTTTTTTAAACCACTAAGCTAGTCCCCGCATTTGTCCTGGATCCCACGGTTAGAACAACACAAAGCCGTCTGCAGTCACTGGCTGTGTAAGTAAGGGGCAGGTCTGGACTCCACACAGGTGGAGTTAGGGAGGTTGCTGTCAGTCATTCCCTGCTCCTCCTGGTGTGCCGCTGAAATCCCAGCAGAAATCACTGGAGCTTCTTACAGGAGGCGAGAGAGGCAGAGAGATTTCAGCGAATGATACTGGAGTTCAGGCCCAGGTAGCTGAAAGCATGGTCACTAATGTTGGACCCCAAGGGGAAACTGACATTACCGTGCGCTCCACGAGCGGCAAGTGAAGCCCCAGAATATTTTCTTTGTACAACAGATCAGAATATTTCAATATCATTTTATCACAGACTGCAGTGATGAAAACTAAATGAACACAGCAAATAAAACACAATAATCCCAATTCTAACCCCCTTTCTTTCCTTAATTTCACTTTTTTTGTTCACCAGTCATAGAGCCATCGAGGTTTACAGCATGGAAACAGGCCCTTCGGCCCAACTTGTTTATGCTGCCCAGTTTTTAACCACTCAGCTAGTCCCAATTGCCCTCAATGGGCCCATATCCCTCTATACCCATCTTACCCGTGTAACTATCTAAATGCTTTTTGAAGACAAAATTGTACCCGCCTCTATTACTATCTATGGCAGCTCGTTCCAGACACTCACCACCCTCTGTGTGAAAAGGTTGCCCCTCTGAATCCTTTTGTATCTCTCCCCTCTCACCTTAAACCTATCCCCTCTAGTTTTAGACTCTTCTACCTTTGGGAAAAGGCCCCTTATTGTTTTATAGACCTCTATAAGATCACCCCTCAGCCTTCTACACTCCAGAGAAAAAAGTCCCAGTCTATCCAGCCTCTCCTTGTAACTCAAACCATCAAGTTCCGGTAACATCCTAGTAAACCCTCTATGTATAAAGCCCAGGATCCCAAATACTTTATAAAACAGATTTTCGGTTTTGTTAACAGCCAATTTACAGCAATTCAATCAAATGTAATCTCACTTCCCCAAGTTCGAACTGCTTTGAAACTTGCGAAAAGATTACATAACAATGTGGGGATGTCACAATGCTTGGGACACAAGCAAACTTGGCAATCTACACAATTTAGCAGAACTGAGCAAGATTTGGTACCCAACATACAGTGTCAACCATGGATCAGTGAGAAGAGCTCTCATTTCTCTGTCTGAATCCTACAGGTACACACACTCCATATTCCTCCAGAGAACTGAGTACATAATGCAGGCTGACAGGCCAGTGCGCGACTGAGGGAGGGAGTGCTGCACTGTCCTCTTTTGGATGGTGCACAAGGCTGAAGAAGAACACGTGCTGGAAAATGGAACTGGAATAGATAGGTGCTTGATGACTGGTGCAGACATGATGGGCCGAAGGGTCTCTTTTTGCGCTGTAGAACTCTGACTCTAAACCGAGGCCCCATCTGCCCTCTTGAGGGGCTAGTTTTAATGGATTACTAGCCCAGTGACATTATCACTGTCTCTCCAAAATGTGCGACGCTTGGAGAGCTCCAGCCACAAGGTTGCAAGAAGAGAAGCCACAACAGGAGATCTTCTCGCCAGCACTGAACTGTTACGAGTGGAACCAAGAGAGGCCAAAGTGGAGGGTATTGTCGGGAGAATATTTTACACGGAATTACATAAATCCTTCAACACAGAATAGGCCTTTCAGCCCAACTGGTCTATGTTGATGTTTACGCTCCATGCAAGCTTCCTCCCACTTTATTTCATCTCATCCCATCAATGTATTCTTATCTCCTATTTGTTTATCGAGAATAATTGAATGGCACAGTGCAGGAGGAGGCCATTTGGCCCATCGAGGCTGAACTGGGTCTTTGGAAGAGAAATCCAGTGATGTCCCACTCTTTCTCCATTCCAGAGTTTGTTCTAGTCAAATATTCATTCAATTGCCTGTTCAAGGACACTATTGAGTTGTTATCCGAGCAGCACACTGCAAATCCTGACTGCTCATTGCATAAAAATGTCGCTGCACTTTGGCCTAGGTTTTAATCCTCAAGATTTAAAGTTTTGAACTTTATTTATTAGTCACAAGCAGGCTTACATTAACACTGCAATGAAGTTACTGTGAAAATCCCCTAGTCGCCACACTCCGGTGCCTGTTCGGGTACACTGAGGGAGAATTTAGCACGGCCAATCCACCTAACCAGCACAGCTTTCAGAATGTGGGAGAAACCGGAGTACCCAGAGGAAACCCACGCAGACATGGGGAGAACGTGCAAACTCCACACAGACAGTAACCCAAGCCGGGAATCGAACCTGGGACCCTGGAGCTATGAGGCAGCAGTGCTAACCACTGTGCCACCGTGCCGCCCATGGAGTCAGGAAAATACCCCCCTCAGGAGAAAGTGCCCACCAAGACAGGATCTTCATTGATGGGGGCTGGGAGCGAGATGGAGTCGGGCTGGCCAACCTGGCAGGAAGTGCGGAGGCAGGCAGAGGGGCTGTTTAAAAGGCCTACCTCAGTGCCGTGGGACTCTGTCCCATTCACCAAAAAAAGCCACAAAGGCCCGCCAACCCCCTTCACCTTCCAAACACTCGCAATGCCCCATCCATGCCACCTCATGCCCCCCCCACTCACCCCCTCAGACCTCCTATGCAACGCTCTGCCAGCCACCCAATTTTATGTAGCATGGCTGAGAGCCCAGGCATCTATTAGAATCACAGAACACCTGCTCCCCAGAGAAAACATTGTTTGATTGGCAGATCAGGTTCTCTGATCTCTGCGGCAATTTCACAATGTTTATTCAAGACCAATTGGATTCAAGTGTTTGTGGTTTTTGAAACTTGAAACTGAAGGATTTACACGTGTATTAACTTTCAATCCAGGACTTTTTCCCCCCGACTCCCTCCCAACGGGAGAAACTCATCAACTGAGTATATTTTCTCAAAGCTTTTTTTAGATATTCCCCTTGACAGTGTGATGTGTATTGGGTGTAGAGAGCGTACAGTGGAATGGGCATGGAAGTGGCAGAGCTTGGCATGGGGGGCATAGGGGGACTTTTTGAACTTACCTTTTAAAAAGGCCCCCTCACGCAGGCTGGGGTTCACAACTCTCCTGAAGGGCCACAAACTATGAAAATCCAGCTTGGCTCCACGGACATTGCAGAGGAGTAGAACATGCCCATCTCTGAACCAGAGCCAGCGCGTCAGGAGTGCTGGGTCTGAGCTTCTGACAGGAAACAGGCCCGTGCCTTTTAAAGGCACTCCAGATAATCAGACAACCCGGGAACAAGGTCAGGAATCAGGACTCAACCCCATTTTTAAAGGGCTACTGAGTCAACTCCACTCGGTGAAAGTTCAGGCTGGTGTCTTTGCCGATGACTTAAGCCTTCTGCCTCTGACCCTTGGTGTGGCCCGGTGGCACAGCGGTTAGCACTGCTGCCTCACAGCACCAGGGACAGAGGTTTGATTCCTGGCCTGGGTCACTGTCTGTGTGGAGTCTGCACATTCTCCCCGTGTCTGTGTGGGTTTCCTCCGGGTGCCCTGGTTTCCTCCTACAGTCCAAAAGACGTGCTGGTTAGGGTGCATTGGCTGTGCTAAATTCTCCCTCAGTGTTACCCGAACAGGCGCCGGAGTGTGGCAACTAGGGGCTTTTCACAGTAACTTCATTGCAGTGTTAATGCATACATAAAATTGGGTGGGTGACAGAGCACAGCCTGGCATAGGAGGCCTGAGGGGGTGGGTGGGGTTGGGGACATGAGATGGCATGGATGGAGCGTGGGGAGTGTTTGGAGGGTGAAGGGGGCTGGAGGGCCTTGAACTTTGTGAAATGGATGCAGAGATCAGAGAACCTGAACTGCCAAACAATGTTTTCTCTGGGGAGCAGGTGTTCTGTTATTCTAATAGATGCTTGGGCTCTCAGATTAATAAATAAATTTATCAAATCCTCTCACAGAGTGAAAGGCCTTGAACAGGTCACCCCCTCGGCCTTCTCTTTTATAGGTAATAAGGCCCAGCCTGTTCAACCTTTCCTGATTGAATTGAGACGGCATGGTGGTTAGCATTGCTGCCTCACAGTGCCACAGACCTGGGTTCCATTCCCATCTTGGGTGACTGTCTGTGTGGGGTCTGCACGTTCTCCCCGTGTCTGCGTGGGTTTCCTCCGGGTGCTCCGGTTTCCTCCCACATTCTGAAAGATGTGCTGGTTAGGGTGCATTGACCCGAACAGGCGCCGGAGTGTGGCGACTAGGGGAATTTCACAGTAACTTCACTGCAGTGTTAATGTAAGCCTTACTTGTGACAATAAATTTTTAAAAATTGAACTGGACCCAGCCATATAAATACTGTGGGTACCAGACAGAGCAAGTCAGAGGCTGGGAATCCTGTGGTGAGTGACTCATCTCCCTGACTCCCCAAAGCCTGTCCACCATCTACACGGCACAAGTCAGGAGTGTGATGGAATGCTCCCCACTTGCCTGGATGGATGCAGCTCCAACACTTTTGTATGAAGCCAATTAAACCAAATCAAACAAACCGATAGACAAAATCACCGATGAAACATCAAACTAAAAAGTGATTAAAAGGGATAATAAGGCACCCCAGTCCTTGCAGTGCCCATCAAACGCGGAAACATAGAAACTTGAAGCAGGAGGAGGCCATTCAGCCCTTTGAGCCTGCTCCATCATTCTTTTTGATCATGGCTGATCATCGAATTCAGTATCCTGATGCCCCCTTCCCCCATATCCGTTGATCCCTTTAGCCCCAAGAGCTATATCCAATTTCTTCCTGAAATCACACAACGTTTTGGCCTCAACTACTTTCTGTGGTAGTGAATTCCACACATTCACCACCCTCTGGGTGAAGAAATTTCTCCTCACCTCAATTCTAAAATGATGACCCGTAGTTCTGGACTCCCCCACTATTGGGAACATTCTTCCAGAATCTACACTGTCTAACCTAGTCTGCAATGCCAGTGGACACTGCATGCTCCCTTTCCAGGGACATCCAGCCACAAATTTAGCCACGGTACACAGAAAGACAGTTGGGTTGGACGTCCCCTTGGTCACCCACTGCCTGGACCTGTTGTTGGTGGGGAGTTTGGCCAGGCCCAGGTTCACGAGAAGGTCCCTCTGCCTTCCCTGCCCCCCACCGCACCAGGATGAGTGCAGCTCCAACAACAACCAGGACAAAGCGGATAAGTTCATTGGCACTCCATCAGTTCACTTCTTCCACCACCGACGCACAGTAGGAGCAGTGTGTATCGTCTACAAGATGCACTGCAGCAACTCACCAAGGCTCCTTAGGCAGCACCTTCCAAACCCATGGCCTCTGCCATCTAGAAGGACAAGGGCAGCAGATGCCTGGGAACACCACCTTGGAGGTTCCCCTCACGATCCTGACTTGGAAATATATTGGCCGTTCCTTCACGGTCGCTGGGTCAAAATCCTGGAACTCCCTCCCTAACAGCACTGTGGGTGTGCCTACACCACATGGGCTATAGTGATTCAAGAAGGCAACTCACCGCCACCTTCTCAAGGGGCAATTAGAGATGGGCAATAAATGCTGGCCTACCCAGCGACACCCAGATTCCAAGATTTAACTTTAAAAGTTTTTGAAAAACGTATACCTTTTCTCTTTCTTAAAGCTGGCAAACTGGTTCCAACAATAAATACATTTGCACTCTGGCAGCATGGGAATCCTCAGCTGCCTGCTGTCTTTTCATTCAGAAGGAACATAGATGAACAAATGCAGATGTACACAAGGAAATATCCATTGCCCAAGAAAGGAACATTGAGTAATATCCTCTGAAGTTCATACGTGAACATGTGACCAACTGCAAAGAGACACTTCCACTTCCCAAACACTTGGACAATGTCAACTTAATGTACTTTTCTGCCAATTAAGCAGCCAATGAGATGTAGTTACTGTTGTAATCTGGAAATGTGCAGGTCCACCGAACGGTGCAGTTGGGTTCCTGGTTAACCGGAGCCTCCAGTATGCTGATGGTGGGGGAACTGGTGATAGTGATACCAATGAACACCATGGAGATCTGTGGAGCAAGCCGAGATAGACCATGCATTTGGGCTTCAGTGCCAACATTGCAAGACTTGGTCTCAGAGATTTGCCCCAAAATGTTCTTTTTCATTCATTGATGGGGAGTGGGTGTCATTGGCTGCGTCAGCATTGGTTGCTCAGCCCTAATTGCCCTTGAACTGAGTAGCTTTCTCAGTCATCTCAGAGGCAGTTAAGAGTTAACCACATTGCTGCGGATCTGGAATCCCATGTAGGCCAGACCGGGTAAGGACGACAGATTTCCTTTAGTGAACCAGATGGATTTTTACAACAATAGATGATAGTTTCGTGGTCACCATTACTGAGACTAGCATCTTGTTGTTTGATTGACTGAATTTATCAGTGGGGACTTTACAGGGTTAATGGTGTTGGTTGTGTCATCACTATGTGTGATCAAACAAGTGAATCACAGCCAAATGATCCAGAGATACTATCCCCCATGTCCTTGATGCAGCAAAATGACTTGGTAACCACCACCTGGACTGGCCGAATAGTCCACCACGCTGGCGTGGGACGGGAGTTACATCTCGCCCAAGGCCCTGCAAGGACAGCAGGTTTCCCTTTCTAGAATACATGAACAAAATCCACACCATTCTTAACGATGGGTCAGAAATCGTATCGGTCAGACCTGCTGCTTAGCAATCCCGGGCTGCCTCGAAAGCAAATTTGAAAAACACTCGGACTTGTGTAAGAATAATGGGCTGTCGGGTGAGGTATCTGACAGGATTTGTTCTCACTCTGTTCTCATTTCTAAGGATTGCCCAAGACACACAAAAGTGATGTGCCCTTATAGCCTTTCTTATCCATGGCCATTTCTACACAAGATTAATTGGTCACATGGTTGGCTAAGTTGCCACATATTTTCCACAAACGAAAACAGAAAATGCTAGAGAAACTCAGCAGGTCTGACAGCACCTGTGGAGAGAGAATAGAGCCAACGTTTCGAGTCTGGGTGACCCTTCCTCAGAGGATCTTCTAGACTCGAAACGTTAGCTCTGTTCCCCCTCCATAGATGCTGTCAAACCCGCTGAGATTTTACAGCATGTTTTGTCTCAGATTCCAGCATCCACAGGATTTTGTCTTTATCTTAAATGTTTTCCAGGTAATTGTGAAGAATTCCTTCACATTTGCAAAGGACATGCAGGACTTGCAGGTCGATAGCAATGCCGTGTCCACGTGGTTGTGAATGTAGCCCCGTCCATCACTCAAACCAGCCTCCCATCCACTGACTCTTTCAGAGGCCGCGGGAAGTGTAGACAAGCAGCCAGCATAATCAAGGACCCCGCGCACCCCGGACATTCTCTCTTCCACCTTGTTCCATCGGGAAAAAGATACAAAAGTCTGAGGTCACGTACCAACCGACTCAAGAACAGCTTCTTCGCTGTTGCCATCAGACTTTTGAATGGACCTACCTCGCATTAAGTTGATCTTTCTCTACACCCTAGCTATGACTGTAGCACTACATTCTCCACGCTCTCCTTTCCTTCTCTATCAACGGTATGCTTTGTCCGGATAGCGCGCAAGAAACAATACTTTTCACTGTATATTGCTACGTGACAATAATAAATCAAATCACTTGATGAATCCATGGAGATTTGTGGCTACAGCACTATAACATAGTGATCTAGACCCACCAGCATTCTATCCCTTGCCCATTTCCCATACGTAGATGATATATTTGCTGTATGTGAATGTGCTCCTGTGTGTAAGAATTTCCTCACACATCCCTGAGCTCCTTCCTGCACTCAAATTCACCAGTGAAATGGAGCAGTCAAATGAGCTCTTTCCCTTATGAACTGGCTGAGAAATCTGCCAGGGGGTTCTCTGGGACCATCTACTGCAAGCCCACTGGTCAATACACACGCTGGGATTCCTACAATTCCACACGCTATAAGATTCACCTCATCGGTAGTGTCACAAATAGTGCCCGGGTCACTTACTCACCGTGTTGACATAGGGCACATCAAAGTCATCCTGCGGGATAATGGCTACTCTGACCAGGTCATTACTCACCTAAGGCCATCACTTACAGTCCTGAAAACTGCCCCGTCTACCTCCGAGTACCCTGGAAGGCGAAGGCGTCTCAAAAATGTGAGCATCAGGTGAAGCTAGCTGCTTCACGCTGTTGCTATGCAGCAGCACCACGATTCCTATTCACCACGTTCAGGATGCTGCTCTCAAACGGAAAAGACATTCTGCCTGTTACACAAATGAATGATGCGGTCTATGAATTTCAGTGCCAGTGTGATGCCAGGTATGTAGGCCGCACATCCCAAAGACTGCTGGATTGTCCATGTCCTCGCCACTGTTCACAACAGACAAGATACAGAATGTACCCAACCAGTTCGTGCTTGCAAAACTCAAAGCAAGATGTCCAACATTAGATGCGATTCTGAGATTGGACAATATTTGCTAAATAATCCTGAGTCTGCAAGAATTACGGACAATCATTTGAAGATTGTCAGGCAGGTTTGCAGTGTGGCACACTGACGCACACTAAAAGCTACATATATTAATACACGGAGCCCAGTCCTTTGCAGACAGAAAGAACAGGTACACACATTGCACCTGTCTGGAATGAACAAAATAGCTGACAGCCATTCTCTGGTCCATTCCTCAGAGTAATGCTTTGACCAGAATCAACTTGCCTGGTTTGAGTTTAAACAAGGTTTGGTAGTTGTAATAGTTCCACCAAGGCCAGACTTCCATCACCAAGAAACCCTTTATTAATAACCAAAGACAGAGCCACACATGCAGCTTACAGCAAACAAGCCTATACTCGGGGACCTACATCAACTGTCCAGGCTGGAGCAATGGGTTTTATCCTCCGGCTGCTCACTCCATTCACTCAATAAGGGAGCTTGTACTCCACAATACCCACAGGGAGATCTATCGATGACCCACCATGGCTGCCATAACATCCCTCCCCTCTTAGGCCCATTTCTCCCCCAGCACCCCCATTGAGAGAAGTTCCTTTCTGCCGCTTAGCAGTTTGTCTGAGGTCTGGTAAGCAGGGCAGGGTTTGGTGGTGTGAACCCAAAGAGGGAACCCTCTGTCCCGGAGGAAATGTTGCACAGTATTGATGTGGGCTCCTCCTCGGGATGCCAACTTCCTCTGCTTCCATCTGTGTGTCCTGGTCATCCAGAGAGGCCAACGTGGAGTCAGCTTCAGGCTGTGGGTTAACACCGGAGGCAGCAATCTTCGCGGTCGGTTAGTGACTGCTCAGGCATGAACTCACTCCACGAGATGGTCCCGATGTTTCTTTACCATTTTACCCTGAACATTAACCTTATAGGATACTGGCCCCGTCTTCTCCATAACGATCCCAGGGACCTAACGTGATGCCATCCCTGAAGCTCCTTACGTAGAATCATAGAATCCCTACAGTGCAGAAGGAGGCCATTCGGCCCATCAAGTCTGCACTGATCGCAACCCCACCCAGACCCTATCCCCATAACCACATGCATTTACACTAGCTAGTCCCCCTGACACTAAGGGGCAATTTAGCATGGCCAATCCACCTAACCCGCACATCTTTGGACTGAGGGAGGAAACCCACGCAGACACGGGGAGAATGTGCAAACTCCACACAAACAGTGACCCAAGCCGGGAATCGAACCCAGGTCCCTGGAGCTGTGAAGCAGCAGTGCTAACCCACTGTGCCACCCTGGAGAACCAGATCACCGATTTGAAATGTTCTGCCCTTGCAGAACGGTGAGTTTTTTTTCCTGGTTTTCTGGTTAGGACTCCACCCTCCCCACCAGGATTGGGAACAGCAGGCTCAGGCTTGTCCGAAGCTGATACCCCATCAGCAGTTCCACTGGGGCAATTCCTGTTGTGTGAGATGTGGTCCCACAGTTAAACAAAGATCGTGCCAGTTTGCATGCCACCGGTTGTTTTCCGAGCACCACCCGTTCCACCAGTCCATTTAGATGCAGTTTAGATGTATCAGATACCATTCGAAGCTCTGGAAATCACAGCTAGTAGAAGCTGTGCCGTTATCATAACCTGGACTTCCGGTATTCCGTGTGTATAGAAACTTTGCTGTAATTTATCGATCGTAGGGTAACCAGAAACATTGGGATGGAGCCCATGCGATGCACCTCCAACCACATGGTTAATTTATTTGTCACAAGTAGGCTGATATTAACACTGCAATGAAGTTACTGTGAAAATCCTCCATGATTAAAAACATGGAACCCATAAAGGGCCCTGCAAGTCCGTACGCACACACGTCCATGGCCTACCGGCTCCAAGTGGAGAGGATCTCCAAGAAGATCGCGCATATCGACACAGACATCAAGTTTCTACAAAGATGCAAGAAAGCAAACAAGATACCAAAAGGACTACGGATCACAAACCCACTCAGATCAACCTATAACACAGACTACGCTGAGAGACTTTGCCGTCGCACCTCTCTCACACTCCTCAACCACCTCGTACACCAGCTCTACAGCAAACGCCGCAGCCTGGAAACCAAGATAGAGTCCATATTCTCAACTTGCACTCGGGACGCAGACCAGCTGCGAAACTCTGCCAAGCAGACGAGACAAAGGAACTACACCATCTACATGCACACCAAGAACAGGAAACTCGAGAAACTCGGCATCACCACCAGCAGCAACCAAGCCTCCCCCGGTACCACAGTAGAAAACAGTACCACTGCAGGGAAGTCCATTGTCAACTTGTCGGACTACACACTTCAACCAGATGAAATCGAAGTTCTCAGCCGAGGGCTTAATTTCTGCCCCACCACCATAATAGACCCCATCAGTCTCGCAGCAGACACTCCCATGGGTGTAGGGAGGGAGGTTTTGATTTTCCTGACACAGGTCACATTACTTTACCAAGTCTGTGATTTCAGAGTCAAGGCCAAGCCGCCAGAGCTAACTCCTCGGCAGCATCTTCATCTTTGATATTCCCAGGTGGCCATCGTGTCGTTCCATTAATATTAGATGATGCCCCGGGGGGTGGAACAACTACTTGGGACTTCCCCAGAGAGTGATCCTGTCTGAAACACCAAACTCCTCTTCCTCAGCTAGGTAAGGTTCAGAGGGCACTGTATCAGATCATATACCTTATTTTAGATAAGCTTGGATCTTTTTCAGTCCAGGCCTTAATCTGCCTTGTGGAAATTGGCAGAATCTCCAAAATATTTAGGGTCATTCATGACTTGTCCTGATGTTGGTAGAGGAGCCAGGCTTGTGGGCATCAGGAGGCGACAGTGCGTCAGTGTTGGCTCTCTGGGTTCCAAGGAGGTGTTCTAGAAGATACTTATAGGCCACAAGTAACAAGGCCCAACACTGTATCTGAGCAGAGGCAATAGGGGGAATTGCCTCATCTTTGAGCAGGCCCAATAAGGGTTTGTTGTTGGTAACTAATTATGAAATGTCCACTATAGACGTATTGATGTAACTTTTTCACACCAAATACCATCACCAACCCTTCATTCTCAATCTGAGAATACCTTCACTCTTAATCTGAAAGGTCCCGGATACATGCATGATGAACTTTTCCATCCCATCTTTCCAATGATGTGAAAGTACGGCACCAATTCTGTATGGGCTGAATGGCCTCCTCCTGTTCCTATTCTTATGGTCTTACGTAGTGAGATAAACTTCCAAGTTTTTGTCAATTTGCAACACAACGTTCTGACTTTGAAATACCATCCTTTTGTCAATACAGAAAATACACATTTTGAAACCAATTAAGAAAATATTATTTTGGAGTTTGTGTTTTTGTGAATGTTATCAAGCACACTCACCAAACACCTGGGACTCAGGAACAGCAGTGACAGATCTTCTGAAAACCATAGAATCATAGAATGATTACAGCATAGGCCATTCAGCCCACCAAGTTCCTGCCGATTCTCTGCAACAACTCAACTAGCTTCACTCCCCTTTCCCCTGAACATCAGGTGCTTTTGCAATTCCCTTTCAAAAGTCACAATTAAATCTAGCCTCTACCACACTCTGAGGCAATGTTTCCAGATCCCAACAACTCAATGTGTATAAAAAAAAGGTTTTCCTCATCAATGTGGTCATCGGTTTTTGCCATTCACCTGCAATCAGTCTCTGATACCTGGCCGTTCTGCCAACAGGAACAGTCTCTCCCCATCCCATACCCCTCACCGGTTTGAACAGCTGAAGCACATGTAAACATGTTTACTCCATCAACCTGAATGACACATGCTCTATCACAATGAGCTGCTCTGAGAATCACTTCATCATTCCAGTGCAAGCTGCCATTTGGTCCATCATGTGTGTACCGGGTGCTCTCGTGCTATCCCACCCCAACCTTACCCCTGCACATTGCCCTCTTGAATGCCTCGATTGAAGCTGACTCCACCACACTCAGGCAGTTTAAAGCTTATTTATTAGTCAGCTTACACTGCAATGAAGTTACTGTGAAAATCCCCTGGTCGTCACACTCCAGCGCCTGTTCAGGTACACGGAGGGAGAATTTAGCACAGCCAATGCACCTAGCCACCACGTCTTTCAGACTGTGGGAGGAAACCAGAGCACCCGGAGGAAACCCACGCAGACACAGGGAGGACATGCAGACTCTGCACAGACAGTGATCCAAGCTGGGAATTGAACCTGGGTCCCTGGTGCTGTGAGGCAACAGTGCTAACCCACTGTGCCGTCATGTCACCCACATGCACTCTGCATTTCAGATCCGAACCCACTGGCTGTCTGAAAGGGTTTTTCTACCTCAATGGGGGGAGGGGGGGCGGGGAGGGGTTGCCCTTTTTTGCCCATTACTTTAGATCTGTGCCCTCTCTTAATTAAGAAATTTCCAGGTCTGCAAGCATTGCTACAGCCAAGTGAAGGATGAACTGGGAGTTCAGTAAAGTTGGCATCCTTCACAAAACACAACACCGCCCGGCCACCGGCTCAGTGATCGGCTGAGGCAGCGACACAACAAAGTGAATGATTACAATTGTGCTAACTTGTTGATTTTATCCCTCTCTCTCCCCCCGCAGTGCTGTGTTTTACCTGTTAGAGCTCAGTAAGCAGGGAGCAGCAGCGGGACTTCCAGTGCAGCGCGTGACTACAATGTAACAATTCGGAGTGTGTAACTAACACAGGGATTCCCCAGGGGAGGGAGTTCCTGTTTACAAAGAGCACAGTATGCCGCAGGGGACAAACCTCGAAACAGCAGGAGTCTCCTGCTTTAAACTCCGCACAGACAGCCCAGCCCCGACCCAATCCCTCTCCCTCTTTTCAAAACAATAGCTGCACAGGCTGGGGTTTGGGGAGGAACCCCTCCGGCACCACAAAAGCAGGTTGTGTGCATGTAAACTCCATCGGTTCGATTGCAATCCGGGGATGCGCTCGCGTTTTGAACTGTAAGCTGGGAATGGTGAAATGGGAATTCTGCCTCTCCTCACGCTGGAAGGCGATAACAACCTTCCAGATTGTCTTGGAGACACTAGGGATTAAATATTAACTCAGGAACAAGCAAGGCCCAGAGATACTAATGTCACCATAGTCCCAGCTGACCATAGGGACTGACAGGTGGTGATTTAACCTGAGGGTCATTACACCTCAGGCAATGTTGAGAAGGCAGGGCTTTCATATACAACCTCAGCCGGTACAGGGATTGAATCCAGCCATAAAATATAGGAGCAGAATGAAGCCATTCGGCCCATCGAGTCTGTTCCGCCATTCTATCATGGCTGATATGTTTTTCAACCCCATCCTCCCAGTTTTCCCCATAACCTTTGATTCCCTTACCAGTCAAGAATCTATCTATCTCTGTCTTAAATGCACTCAATGACCTGGCCTCCACAGCCTTGTAGAATCATAGAATCCCTACAGTGCAAAAGGAGGCCATTCGGCCCATCAAGTCTGCACCGACCACAATCCCACCCAGGACCTATTCCCATAACCCCACATATTTACCGTAGCTAATCCCCTGACACTAGGGTCAATTTAGCATGGCCAATCCACCAAACCCACACATCCTTGGACTGTGGGAGGAACCAGAGCACCCGGAGGAAACCCACACAGAGGATGTGCAAACTCTACACAGACAGTGACCCGAGGCTGGAATTGAACCCAGGTCCCTGATGCTGTGAGGCAGCAGTGCTAACCACTTTGTCACCGTGCCACTCTGTGGCAATGCATTCCACAGATTCACCACACCCTGGCTGGAGAAATTCCTCCTCATCTTGGTTCTAAAGGGTCGTCCCTTTACTCTGAGGTTGTGCCCTCAGATCCTAATAAGAACATAAGAACTAGGAGCAGGAGTGGGCCTTCTGGCCCCTCGAGCTTGCTCCGCCATTCAATAAGATCATGGCTGATCTTTTTGTGGACTCAGCTCTACTTACCCACCCGCTCACCATAATCCTTAATTCCTTTACTGTTCAAAAATTTATCTATCCTTGTCTTAAAAACATTCAATGAGGTAGCCTCAACTGCTTCACTGGGCAGGGAATTCCACAGATTCACAACGCTTTGTGTGAAGAAGTTCCTCCTCAACTCAGTCCTGAATCTGCTTCCCCTTATTTTGAGGCTATGCCCCCTAGTTCTAGTTTCACCCGCCAGTGGAAACAACTTCCCTGCTTCTATCTTATCTATTCCCTTCATAATCTTATATGTTTCTATAAGATCTCCCCTCATTCTTCTGAATTCCAATGAGTATAGCCCCAGTCTACTCAGTCTCTCCTCATAAGCCAACCCTCTCAACTCCGGAATCAACTTAGTGAATCTCCTCTGCACCACCTCCAGTGCCAGTATATCCTTTCTCAAGTAAGGAGACCCAAAACTGTACACAGTACTCCAGGTGTGGCCTCACCAGCACCTCATACAGCTGTAACATAATCTCACTGTTTTTAAACTCCATCCCTCTAACAATGAAGGACAAAATTCCATTTGCCTTCTTAATTACCTGCTGCACCTGCAAACCAACTCCTTGAGATTCCTGCACAAGGACACCCAGGTCCCTCTGCACAGCAGCATGCTGCAATTTTTTACCATTTAAATAATAGACCATTTTGCTGTTATCCCTACCAAAATGGATGACCTCACATTTACCAACATTGTACTCCATCTGCCAGACCCTCACCCACTCACTTCGATTATCTTTATCCCTTTACAGAGTTCCAGCGTCCTCTGCACACTTTGCTCTTCCACCCATCTTAGTGTCATCTGCGAATTTTGACACGCTACACTTGGTCCCCAACTCCAAATCATCTATGTAAATTGTAAACAATTGCGGTCCCGACACTGATCCCCGAGGCACACCACTAGTCACTGATTGCCAACCAGAAAAACACCCATTTACCCCCACTCTTTGCTTTCTGTTAGTTAACCAATCCTCTATCCATGCTAATACATTACCCGTAACACTGTGCACCTTTATCTTATGTAGCAGTCTTTGGTGCGGCACCTTGTCAAATACCTTCTGGAAATCCAGATACACCACATCCACAGGTTCCCCATTGTCCACTGCACATGTAATGTTCTCAAGGAACTCTACCAATCTCTCCTACTATTGGAGACATCTCCACGTCCACTCCATCCAGGCATTTCAGTATTCTGTAAGTTTCAACGAGGTCCCCCCTTATCCTTCTAAACTCCATCGAGTACAGACCCAGAGTCCTCAGACTGAACTAACTGACTCCCTTTAGCAGGGATGTTAGATTGATCCCAATTAAACAACTCCAGTTACTCAGGCTCAAAGACCTCGGTGTATTTACTCTTGGATTTACAGGTGAACTAAGCAAGGCTGATAAAATAATGAAAGGTCTGGATAGCGTCCCTATTGACGGATTATTCCAGAGGGTGCTGGTGATAGGGGCGGGGCTCAAAGAGCCCAAAACTTATGATACCTTGTGGAGTCACAACATTATCACCGCTCTGCTGGCCCACTCAGTCCCACTCAAATTACTCAACTTAAACTCCCCAGGATCAAACTCTCACACACTGTCCTCGAAATATGGGACAAAAGGCATCCCTTAAGAGGCATGGGACAAACAGTCAACATAAGGGACAAGCCCTTTGAATCTGGGATAGTTGGTCACCCTGTGCTTACTGGATGTGAATTGGTCTTTTGAGGGGTAGGTGCTGGGTTTGCCTCTCCTGGTATTTACATGGTGTTATTTTGTAGAAGTGTCCAGTGCAGATCCTGCAACCACCATGAAGTGTGGGTCAGATTGAAGAAAGTCTAAGACTGGAGTTAGAATCATAGGATCACCACAGTGCAGAAGGAGGCTATTCGGCCCATCGAGTCTGCACTGACCCAGGCCCTATTCCTGTAACCACACATATTTACCCTGCTAGTCCCCCTGACACTAGGATCAATTTAGCATGGCCAATCCACCTAACCCGCACATCTTTCGACTGTGGGTGGAAACCGGAGCGCCCGGAGGAGACACGGGGAGAATGTGCAAACTCCACACAGACAGTGACCCGAGGAGATGGGTCAATCAACTTGTACTTTTCACTCAATAAGTTCTAAGAAACAGTGGAATCTAATGCACTGCAATCTGCTTTAATCAAGTGCACACATTCTAATCTTACATTTATCTTTGCGGGTACAAATGCAGATGATGATTAAGCGTGTGATATTGATATTCTCAGAGTAAACAGTCACGTGACTCATGAATGACCAATGGTCTAATGGTGATACTGAAACAGGACATGTTATCACATGAAATCAGCTTATCAATGATCATTTCTACATGGGCTCTGCTAAGGAAACATAATACTTTTTGTTGAAGATGAGTTTGTCAGAGAATAAAACATCTGGAACACATTTCTTCTTGAACAAGAGTTCACGTTTGAGGTAAAAGCAAAATACTGTGGATCCTGGAAATCTGAAATAAAAACAGAAAATGTTGCAGAAACTCTGCAAGTCCAGCAGCATCTATGGGGAGAGAAACAGGGTTAATGTTTCGAGTCTTATATGATTCTTCTTACATGATTCTTATCATTATGATTCTCCTTACGGCGGCACTGTGGTTAACACTGCTGCCTCACAGCACCAAGGACCAGGGTTCAATTCCCAGCTTGGGTCACTGTCTGTGTGGAGTTTGCACATTCTCCCCGTGTCTCCTCCGGGTGCTCCAGTTTCCTCCCACAGTCTGAAAGATGAGCAGGTTAGGTGGGTGGGCCATGCTAAATTGCCCCTTAGTGTCCCAAGATGTGTAGGTTAGGGGGATTAGCGGGGTAAATACTTGGGGTTATTGGGAACTGGTCTGGGTGGGATTGCCCCTTAGTATCAGGGGATTACGTGGGGTTACAAGGATAGGGCCTGAGTGGGATTATTGTCGGTGCAGATCGATGGGCCAAATGGCCTCCTTCTGCACTGTTTCTATGATCCTATGATTCTTCATTTAAAGTGTCAGCATCAGGAAATTCGATGTGAGACGTATGATGCACAAGAGAGATAACAGCTTGCAAAACCATCAGAATAAGGGAAAGGGAACTCAATGGAGCTCATACCTCCACCGTGCTGTGTTAACTCAACATCATCATCATTATGGGGCTCTTCCTGAAGGCTGTTCCCCATCTGTCTGATGCTGTGTTGTTTCAAAGCTGAAAAAACATTATTAAGAGCTTCCAGTTCACAGAGGAGGCTTCAGATCACTCCACCTGGAGGCAGCAGAGTATGGGCTGGACTCATAATCCAGAGACCCAGGGTAATACATAGAAACATAGAAAATAGGTGCAGGAGTAGGCCAATCGGCCCTTCGAGCCTGCACCTCCATTCAATATGATCATGGCTGATCATGCACTGTCAGTATCCCACTCCTGCTTTCTCTCCATATCCCTTGATCCCTTTAGCCACAAGGGTCACGTCCAGCTCCCTCTTGAACATATCTAATGAACTGGCACCAACAGCTTTCTGTGGTCGAGAATTCCACAGGTTCACAACTCTCTGAGTGAAGAAGTTCTTCCTCATCTAAATCCTTATTCTTAGACTGTGACCCCTAGTTCCGGACTTCCCCAACATTGGGAACATTCTTCCCGCATCTAGCCTGTCAGTCCCATCAGGATTTTATATGTTTCTATGAGATCCCCACTCAATCTTTTCAATTCCAGTGAGTGCAAGCCCAGTCAATCCAGTCTCTCTTCACATCTCAGTCCTGCCATTCCAGGAATCAGTCTGGTGAACCTTCACTGGACCCCCTCAATAGGAAGAATGGTCCTTCCTCAGACTAGAAGACCAAAACTGCACACAACACTCAAGGTGTGACCCCACCAAGGCCCTGTATAACTGCAGCAAGACATTTTTACTCCTAGACTCAAATCATCTTGCTATGAAAGCCAGCATGCCATTAGCTGGCACGACCATCATCCCAGTACCAAAGAAAAGCCTGGCAGCGTGCTTTAATGACTATCATCCGGTCTGACATCCATCATTATGAAGTGCTTTGAAAGGTTAGTCATGGCACGAATCAATTCATGCCTCCCAGGTTGCCTGGATCCACTACAGTTCACCAACCGCCACAACGGGTCCACAGCAGATGCCATCTCCCTGGCCCTGCACTCAACCCTGGAACACCTAGATAACAAAGACACCTATATCAGACTCAACATTACTATCATTATGCAGCTCTTCCCGGAGGCTTAGTGTCAGCCGCAAATTTGGAGATATTGCATTCAATTCCTTCGTCCAAATCATTAATGTACATTGTGAATAGCTGGGGTCCCAGCACTGAACCCTGCGGTACCCCACTTGTCACTGCCTGCCACTCTGAAAAGGACTCGTTTATTCCCACTCTCTGCTTCCTGTCTGCCAACCAGTTCTCTATCCACGTCAATACATTACCCCCAATACCATGAGCTTTAATTTTGCTCACTTATCTCTTGTGTGGGACCTTGTTAAAAGCCTTTTGAAAGTCCAGATAGCCAACACCCACTGGCTCACCCTTGTCCACTCTACTGGTCACATCCTCAAAAAATTCCAGATGATTTGTCAAGCACGATTTCCCTTTAGTGAATCCGTGCTGACTTGGACCAATCATGTCACCATTTTCCAAATGCCCAGTTATTGCACCCTTACTAATTGACTCCAGCATTTTCCGCACCACCGATGTCAGGCTAACCGGTCCGTAATTCCCCGTTTTCTTTCTCTCTCCCTCCTTCTTTAAAAAGTGGGGTTACATTAGCTACCCTCCAATCCACTGGAATTCTTCCAGATTCTATAGAATGCTGGAAAACGATCACCAATCTGTCCACTATTCCTCGGGCCACTTCCTTGAGTACTCTGGGATGCAGAGCATCAGGCCCTGGGGACTTATTGGGTTTTAATCCTAGCAATTTCCACCATACAATTTCCTGACTAATAAGGATTTCCTCCAGTTCTTCCTTCAGGCTAAACCCTCTGTCCCCTAATATTTCTGGAAGGTTTTTTGTTAAGTTATTAGTCACAAGTAAGGAAGTTACTGTGAAAATCCCATAGTCGCCACACTCCGGTGCCTGTTCAGGTCAATGAACCTAACCAGCACGTCTTTCAGACTGTGGGAGGAAACCGGAGCACCCGGAGGAAACCCACGCAGACACGGGTAGAACGTGCAAACTCCACACAGACAGTGACCCAAGCCAGGAATTGAACCCAGGGCCCAGGTCCCTGGCGCTGTGAGGCACCAATGCTAACCACTGTGCTGCCCACGGTGTCCTTCTTAGTGAAGACAGATCTAAAGTATTTGTTTTGGGGACCTGGATTTGAATCTATAAGGGCAGATGGTAGAATTTGAATTTAATAAAAATCTGGAATTCTTAAAAGAAGGTCTAATAATGACCATAAAATGATTGCCATAACAACTAATCCGGTTCACTAATGTCCCTTAAAGAAAGAAGGAAGTCAGCCGTCCTTACCCAGTCTGGTCTACATGTTTGACTCTGAACTGCCCTCTGAAATGGCTGAGCGAGTCACTCAGTTCAGGGCAACTACGGATGAGCGACAAACGTTGGCCCAGCCAACGATGCCCACATCCCATGAATGAATCGGGAAAGAAAATCCACATCCAACAACTTGCTCTGAAAACTCTGCTCACGTTTTTACAGCTGTTACAAGTTCCACCCATGCAGCTGAAGCAATTCACAACACTCTAAACAAGATCCTTAAAACAAATGTCATTGGTTAACAATCTCCCACTGTTAACCAATGCTTTAAGAAAATCCAGATCTAAACCTTCACCAAAAAATGAATAAATTCTTCCTTGGGTCATACTCAATCTGTGTACCAGATTTCATTGAAATACAGCTATTAGTTTTTGAGATGTATTGTTTAAAGCCAAAGAGACTTGAAAGAAAACACTACCTCTGCCCGCACTCAGTACAGATCCAACAACACTCAAGAAGATCAATGCCATCCAGGATAAAACAGCCTGCTTGATAGCACCCCCTTCACCACTAATGAACAGTGGCAGCCATGTGTACCATCTAGAAGATGCACTGCAGCAACTCACCAAGGCTCCTTTGACAGCACCTCCCAAACCTAAGACCTCTACCATCTAGAAGGACAAGAACAGCAGTTACCTGGGAACACCACCACCTGGAGGTTCCCCCCCAAGCGACTCACCATCCTGACTTGGCCATTCCTTCACAGTCCCTGGGTCAAAATCCTGGAACTCCCTCCCTAACAGCACTGTGGGTGTACCAACAGCACTGTGGGTGTACCTATACCACGCAAACTGCAGCGATTGAAGAAGGCAGCTCATCACCAGCTTCTCAGGGGCAATTAGGGATGGGCAATAAATGCTGGCCTCGCCAGTGACACCCAGACCCCATAAAATGTATTTTTAAAAAATGATTCATAGGGTGGTGTCTGACTGGGAGGACACTGTTTCTATTTATCTGCTCACTTGTCCTGCTAGATGGTACAAGTCATGTCTTTGGAAGATGCTATCGAAGGAGGCTTGATGAGTTGCTCCATTGCATTTTGTAGATAGTACACGCGGCTGTCACTGTGCACTGGTGATGGAGGGAGTGAGCGTTCAATATGGTCGACGGTGAGGTTGGTTTAGCTCAGTTGGTTGGACAGCTGGGTAGTGATGCAAAGTGGCGCCAACAGCGTGGGTTCAATTCCTGCACTGGCTGAGGTTATTCATGAAGGCCCCACCTTCTCAACCTTGTCCTCGCCTTAGGTATGGTGATCCTCAGGTTAAATCACCACCAAGGGGGAGAGCAGCCGATGGTCATCTGGGACTATGGCGACTTTATCTTTTTATGATCGATGGCATACTAATCAAGCAGGTTGCTTTGTCCTGGCTGGTGTCAAGCTTCTTGAGTGTTGTTGGAACTGCACCCATCCAGGCAAGTGGAGAGAATTCCATCACACTGCTGATATGTGCCTTGTTACTTGTGGACAGGTTTTAGGGAGTCAGGAGGTGAGTTACTCGCCACAGGATTCCTAGTTACTGACCTGCTCTGGTAGCCACAGTATTTATATGGCTGGGCCCAGTTCAGTTTCTGGTCATTGGTAACCTCCAGGGTGTTGATAGTGGGGGATTCAGTGATGGTTACACCATTGAATGTCATGGGGTGTTTGTTAGATTTATTGGAAATGATCTTTACCTGGCACTTGTGTGGTGTGAATGTTACTTACTACTTACCAGCCCAAGGCTGAATGTTTTAAAGTTTTTTTATTAGTGTCACAAGTAGGCTTACATTAACACTGCAATAAAATTACATTGAAAATCCCCTGGTCGCCACACTCAGGCACCTGTTTGGGTATAATGAGGGAGAATTTATCATGGCTAGTACACTTAACTAGCACGTCTTCTGGACTGTGGGAGGAAACCAGAGCACCCGGAGGAAACCTACGCAGACATGGAGAGAACGTGCAGACTCCGCACAGATGGTGACCCAAGCCAGGAATGGAACTCAGGCCCTGGCGCTGTGAGGCAGCAGTGCTAACCTCTGTGCCACCATACCGCCCAGTAGTCCAGTATGTAGTCCAGGTCTTGCTGCAACTGATAAAGGATCTCTTGAATGTAGGTGTGCAGTTTAAGAAAATCTGGCATTTCCTTCACACTTTTCATGACCTCACACGCTTTTTATAACCATTGAGGCACTTTTGAAATATAGTCACTGTTGTCATGTAGGCAATTAAGCAGCAAATTTGCACATAGCAAGATCCCACAAACAGCAATGTGATAATGATGAGATTATCTATTTTTCTGTTGGAGGTTGAAGGATAAATATTAGCCAGGAGACTGAGGAGAACATCCTCTTCTCTTCTGCGGAATAGTGCCCTGGGATCTTCTGCCCTTTCCAGGGGATGTAAATGTCTCACGCAGAAGACAGAGTGTCTGACAGTGCAGTACTCCCTCAATACTGGTACAGTGAGTCAGCCTGAATTATATGCTCCAGTCTTTGATCATTTGTACCAACAGTGTTTGATAATAATGATAATGTCAGTGAAAATGAAGAAATGGTCAGATACTGTAATTGGTGGGGTGTGACTGGTGGTGTTCCGCAAGGATCTGCGCTGGGGCCTCCACTATTCACTACATTTATTAATGACTCAGATAATGTGTTCGGAAACCACATGTATGCAAATTTGCTGATGACAGGGAGATATGTGGCATTGTCAGTGTTGTAGATGGAAATAGAACATTGCAAAGAAATATGGACAGGTTAAAAGTGAGTGGACAAAAATCTGGCAGATGTGTTTTGTTGCAGGTAAACGTGAGGTCATCCACTTTGGACCCAAGAATGATGGAAGTCAAGAACACAAGAAACAGGAGTAGACCACTCGGCCCGTCGTAGCTGCTCTCCCATTCAACATGACCATGGTTGATCTCGGGCTTCAACTCCATTTTCCCACCCGCTCCCCACATCTCTCAATTTCCTGAGAGACCAAATATCTGTCTATCCCAGCCTAAAGTCGATTCAACAATGGAGCTTCCACAACCCTCTGAGGTACAAAATTCCAAAGATTCACAACCCTGTGAGTGAAGTCATTTCTCCTCGTCTCGGTCCTAAATGGTCGGCCCCTTGTCCTGAGGCTGTGTCCCCATGTTTTAGATGCCCCGACCAGCGGAAACAATCTCCCAGCGTCTACCATATGAAGCCCCTAATATGATACCTTTGAAATAGTGGACAACTAGATGCAGTGGAGGTCAAAAGAACTTGAGTGTCCAGATAAATGGAGCATTAAAATGTTGCGAAGTAGTAATTTGTGAAATGATCCAAAAGGCAAATGGAGGGATCTAGAAGAATAGTATACCGGAAGATAGAAGTTGTTCTCCAGCTATACAAAGCCCTGGTTAAATCACAATTCATTACATCATGTTGAAATGTCACAAGATTGTGACCTTAATTTAGAAAAACACAGCATTGTATAATCAACTTTTCACCAACTTTTACAGATGCACTGTAGAAAGCATTCTTTCTGGTTGTATCACAGCTTGGTATGGCTCCTGCTCTGCCCAAGACCGCAATAAACAATGAAGGGTCGTGAATGAAGCCCAGTCCATCACACAAACCAGCCTCTCATCCATCAACACTGTCTACACTTCCTGCTGTCTCCGAAAAGCAGCCAGCATAATTAAGGACCCCACGTACCCCAGACATTCTCTCTTCCACCTTCTCCCATCAGGAAAAAGATACAAAAGTCTGAGGTCACGTACCAACCGATTCAAGAACAGCTTCTTCCCTGCTGCTGTCAGACTTTTGAATGGACCAAGTTAGCATTAAGTTGATCTTTCTCTACACCCTAGCTATGACTGTAACGCTACATTCTGCACTCTCTCCTTACCTTCTCTATATACGGTATGCTTTGTCTGTATAGCGCGCAAGAAACAATACTTTTCACTGTATACTAATACATGTGACAATAATAAATCAAATCAAATCAAAGAACAGTATTTCTTCTTTCTCTTACCAAGCCTAGAAGATGATTGCTGCCCTCTAATGGATTAAATTGGTTCTGCTTTTAATCAGAAAATTGAATCCCAACTGGAAGGTAACTTTGATACACCACAACTAGTCTGTCAGGAAACAGCTAGAATTTACACAGATTTTTACTTGATTCAAATTTCTGCTGTGGTGGGATTATGAACCTGGGGCCCCCAGGTCTCTGGATGACTAGTCCAGTGACAATACCACTACAGCATGGTTTATTCAGAGTTCTAAAGAAGTCATATTCAATTCAACAGTTTCTCTCCACAGTCCTGCTGAGCATTTCCAGCATCCTTGTTTTTATTTGATCTAAATCAAACAGCAGGTAAAAATAAAACAGTCCATTCACAGTAAGAGACATTATGAATGATTATTGATGAGTGAGAGTGATTGGGACTGGTTTCTCAGTTCCCCCTGTGTTATCAGCATTGCCCTGGCTCAGAGCCTCGAAAGCTTGTGTGGCTTTTGCTACCAAATAAACCTGTTGGACTTTAACCTGGTGTTGTTAAACTTCACACTGTACTGACAGGAGGCTGGGCCACTCCGCAACCGGAAGTTGTCAACCGCTAGGGTCGTGACCTATGACGCGTTGTGAATAGGCTCTACCCATTGAGCGGGAGGGCGGGGCCAGTGCCCGCACATGCGCGGTGGCGACAGGCAGAGGCCCAGCTGGGACATTGTAGCAGAAAGCAGCTGAGTGCCCCATTGAAACACCCTGACCAATGAATGAATGAATGGCTGAGGAGGAAAACCTTCAGAAACAAGTGAGTAATTCACACTGGCTGAGAAACTGGACACAGGGATCTCAAAGGGAAAGACTTACATTTCTGTAGCGACTTTCACATCCCCTGGCTGTTCAGTGAAGCCTGCTTCTCGTGGTCCAGTGAAGGACCTTCTGAATGGCATTATACATTGTAGGAAATGTGGCAGCTTATTTCTCCGCTTAAACCCCCGCAGACAGCAGTGTGACGATGGCTGGATAACCCATGTCAGTGGTGTCAGAGTCACACAGCAGAAAAGGCTCTTCAGCTCATCGAGTCTGTACCAACAAGAACTACCACGTGGGAGGCACGGTGGCACTGTGGTTAGTATTGCTGCCTCACAGCGCCAGGGATCTGGGTTCAATTCTGGCCTGTGTGGAGGTGGCATGTTCTTCCTGAGTCTGTGTGGGTTTCCCCCGGTGCCCCAGTTTCCTCCCACACTCCAAAGGTGAGCAGGTTAGGTGGATTGGCTATGATAAATTGTCCCTTAGTGTCAGGGGGACTAACAGGGTAAAGACATGAGGTTAGGGGATAGGGCCTGGGTGGGATTGTTGTTGGTTGCGGCTCGATGGGCTGAATGGCCTCATCCTACAATGTAGGGATTCTATGATGAAGTCGCGCTAATCCGATTTTCCAGCATTTGTCCCATATCCTTGAATGTTATGATGTTTTAAGTCCTCATCCAGATATGTTTTAAAGGTCGAAAGGTTTCCAGTCTGCAGACTGAAGGATAACTTTTAATCAAACAACAGGGGTAACTCCCTTGCACGTCTTCACAAAACTGGATGGAGGAGCTTTTATATTCACTGGAAAGGGACATTAACATTGTATTTAAAGACAGTATCTCAGTCAGTGAAACACTCCCTCAGTACTGACCCTCTGACAGTGCAGCACTCCCTCAGCACTGACCCTCTGACAGTGCGGAACTCCCTCAGTACTGTCCCTCTGACAGTGTGGAACTCCCTCAGTACTGTCCCTCTGACAGTGCGGCACTCCCTCAGCACTGACCCTCTGACAGTGTGGAGCTCCCTCAGTACTGTCCCTCTGACAGTGTGGCACTCCCTCAGTACTGTCCCTCTGACAGTGCGGATCTCCCTCAGTACTGACCCTCTGACAGTGCGGAATTCCCTCAGTACTCATCCTCTGACAGTGCAGCACTCCCTCTGTACTGACCCTCTGACAGTGCAGCACTCCCTCTGTACTGACCCTCTGACAGTGCAGCACTCCCTCTGTACTGACCCTCTGACAGTGCGGCACTCCCTCAGTACTGTTCCCTCTGACAGTGCGGAACTCCCTCAGTACTGTCCCTCTGACAGTGCGGCACTCCCTCAGTACTGTCCCTCTGACAGTGCGGAACTCCCTCAGTACTGTCCCTCTGACAGTGCGGCACTCCCTCAGTACTGACCCTCTGACAGTGCGGAATTCCCTCAGTACTCATCCTCTGACAGTGCAGCACTCCCTCTGTACTGACCCTCTGACAGTGCAGCACTCCCTCTGTACTGACCCTCTGACAGTGCGGCACTCCCTCAGTACTGTTCCCTCTGACAGTGCGGCACTCCCTCAGTACTGTTCCCTCTGACAGTGCGGCACTCCCTCAGTACTGACCCTCTGACAGTGCGGCACTCCCTCAGTACTGTCCCTCTGACAGTGCGGAACTCCCTCAGTACTGTCCCTCTGACAGTGCGGCACTCCCCCAGCACTGACCCTCTGACAGTGCGGCACTCCCTCAGTACTGTTCCCTCTGACAGTGCGGCACTCCCTCAGCACTGACCCTCTGACAGTGCGGCACTCCCTCAGCACTGACCCTCTGACAGTGCGGCACTCCCTCAGTACTGTTCCCTCTGACAGTGCGGCACTCCCTCAGTGCTGCTTTGGAGTGTTTGCCTATATTTCTCTGCTGTGAGTTTGACCTGTATTCATTCTGATTCAGAGTTGAGATGTTCCGGCACTGAGAGAGCTAATACTGTGTCTGTGACGCAAGCTGAATGGAACCCTCTCTAACCTGTGAGGCTGTGCTGAACGCCAGTGTGAAGACAGGGTGGGGGTTTAAATGTGATCGGAGATTTTCAATAGGATGTTCGTGAAGTCACAAAACCCAAGAGTCCTGAATTTGCTGAAACAATAACAGCCAGCGATCGATGTTTATTCAGACACAAATCATCTCTCAATTCGTGATGAAGAGAAATATCCCCGACTTCATCAAGTTCAATCATCGGAATGTTAATTGTCCTTTGACATGTCAGCTACGACTCTCACCATCTTTTACAGATGCACCAGAGAAAGCATTCTTTCTGGTTGTATCACAGCTTGGTATGGCTCCTGCTCTGCCCAAAACTGCAAGGAAGCACAAAAGGTCGTGAATGAAGCCCAATCCATCACGCACACCAGCCTCCCATCCATTGACTCTGTCTACACTTCCCGCTGCCTCAGCAAAGCAGCCAGCATAATTAAGGACCCCACGCACCCCGGACATTCTCTCTTCCACCTCCTTCCGTCGGGAAAAAGATACAAAAGTCTGAGGTCACGTACCAACCGACTCGAAAACAACTTCTTCCCTGCTGCTGTCAGACTTTTGAATGGACCTACCTCACGTTAAGTTGATCTTTCTCTGCACCCTAGCTATGACTGTAACACTACATTCTGCAATCTCTCCTTCTCTATGAACGGTATGCTCTGTCTGTATAGTGCGCAAGAAACAATACTTTTCACTATGTTAATACATGTGACAATAATAAATCAAATCAAATCCTTTAAACTGGTCACAGAAAGTTATGTCTGGTACTTAAAGTATATGTACCTTTTTAATGGTGTGTTATTGAGAATCACCATCAACCAACCTCTCTGGCCTAGAAAACAAATGTGGAGACTCATTCTGTCAGTTAGTGAATTGTGGGAGATTTTCAAAATGCTAAATTATAATTCTAATTTTTAAATAGTTTTTTTTCCAGTTTATTTTCCCTCTTTTTTTTGCTCTCCTTATTTCGGTTTCTGATTTGTCTGTTGTTCCCTCAATTTCTTTCTCCTTTTGTTCTTGTGTTTCATTCTTGATCTGCAAATCTCATTGGTTAAGAGATAGACTGTTGGTTCTGTTATTCACTGAAGTTCCCCAAAAGCCCGTTGCCCCTCCCTGTCCCGCTCATACTCCTGGCAATTTTGTGCGCAAAATAATTTCAGAGCCTAAACATGCATGGATCTAATTGCTGCCAAATCTGGGGGCCGTACTGTTGGTCTGAATATCATAGAATCTCTACAGTGCAGAAAGAGGCCATTCGGCCCATCGAGTCTGCACTGACAGCAATTCCACCCAGGCCCTATCCCCTTAATCCCAAGTATTTATATTAGCTAGTCCACCTGACACTAAGGGGCAATTTAGCATGGCCAATCCATCTAACCCACACATCTTTGGAGTGTGGGAGGAAACCGGAGCGTCTAGATGAAACCCACGCAGACAAGGGGAGAACGTGCAAACTCCACACACACAGTGACCTGAGGCTGGAATTGAACCCGGGTCCCTGGTGCTGTGAGGCAGCAGTGCTAACCACTGTGCCAGCGTGCTGCCATGGTTTGTGTTGGCAGAAAGTTTGGTTATACAATTTAGCGGACACAGTTCAAAGTTCAGTTTGTAAGCCGTAGCTGGAAAATAAATGATGTTTAAGCCAGTTTGTATTTGTTCACAGTGCAATTCTTTTTTTCCAATCAGATCGATGAGATAGAAGCACTGTCATCGATCTATGAGGATGAATGGTGTGTCGTTGATGAGGCTTCCAGAATATTTTGTATCAGGATTGTGGATGAATTGGATCACCCGAAATGGACGATTTGTTTACAGGTATGGCACTTGCTCAAAATCCTGCCTTTGCTTCTCCATCCTTGCAAAACTGAGGCTAAACTCCAATGTGTACCAGTGTTGGGGACCAGATCAAAAACTCCAAGATATATCATGCAGTTAGCCTGGACCCCAACGTTTTTTGATTTTGGCATTCACGTGAGCATAAGATGTTTCACTCCAAGTATGATTCAATGACCAACTCGGAAGTGTTCATAGAATCCCTACAGAAGGAGGCCATTCGTACCACCGAGACTACACTGACAACAATCCTACCCTATTCCCATAACCCCACATATTTGCCCTGCTAATCTCCCCCAAACTAGGGAGGATTTAGCATGGCCAATCAATCTGACCCGCACATCTTTGGACTGTGGGAGGAAACCGGAGCACCCGAAGGAAACCCACGCAGACACGGGGAGAATGTGCAAACTCCACACAGACAGTGACCCAAGCCGGGAATCGAACCCGGGTCCCTGGCGCTATGAGGCAGCAGTGCTAATCACTGTGGCACCATTCCGCCCCTGTTTATCAAAACCAACTTTAATGAAGAACACAATTAGAATATAACAAGAATGATTAGCATAACTTTTACCGATTAAAATACTTAAACATGACCAAGTATCATTCTTAACAGCTCACAGAAAGCTTTCTGACTGCCATGCAGCAGTTTCCAGAGAAAGATATAACCTTAAACAACAGAACTTCAGAGAAATAAACCTAGTTCCTGGGAGATCCCAGTCTCCAGACTCAGAGCTATTTCTTCTTTCTACAGCTCCCAAAAGCAACTGAGCTAGATTTTTCTCTGTGAGCCTAGTCATCTGATATTACTGTGAATCAACTGAACCAAGCCCTACTTTGCAAAACCCCAGGGGAAAACAGTAAAATAACAGAACAGCATTAAGCCAGATTATGTGATGTTAGTGTCCCTTTAAGAGTTTTTTTTTATCATGATCTCTGCAGCTCCCGCAATCAGTGTTTCTCAGCTCACAACCTTTGGTGATGTCATTGGTGGGAAGAGAAAAAAACTGTGTGCAACTCAGGTGGCGAGTGCTGCTTTTAGTTTGGTTTTCGCTGCAGTGTTAGAGGCAGTCCTAGAAACAAGCTGGAAACAAAGTCTCTCTCTGTTTTTATTTTGCAAGTTTTACCAGTTAGCTGAAAGGAGGGCTTGTGGCAGTAAAGAATCTATGTTCTGATGTTTTTGGGAGCTGAAGACTACAAGCTGCTCTGAGATTTCAAGATCATTTGAAATCAGCATTCAACCCAGTGAACTGGATTCTAGTATCATGTGAGCTTTAGCCTGTGCAGTGATAAATCTGTTTAAAGGATTTTGCTTATTGAATTTTGATTTTGACTGGAACATCTAATATATATATGTATATATATATATTGGTTAAGGGTTATACATTATTGTGGTTGTTTTGCTTCTTGTTTGTAAGTGATAAGAGTCCTTGCTAATTTTCTTACTATACATGTTAACTATATTCTTAAATAAACTTTGTTTGATAAAAGCTCCCGAGTGGGTCATTTGAATCATACCTGAAGTGAAACATCTCATGCTTATCCGAGCCACATTCAAGATGCAAAAAGTATGGTTCAGGCAGGCTCCATAAAACACATTGGAGTTTCTGACCTGAGCCATAACAATTAAAACAGACATTCTAGCAACTAGGACCAATTATGCAGCTGTAGTAACAACAGGAGCTGCCAGATGCAGACAAAACGACACCGATAATAAAACAAACTGCTGAACCAGATCCTGCACAAGGAACATGACCCAAATACATTTCTTAAAGGCACAGTATCCCCACACCAGACACTGCGCTCACACTGAGTTGGTTGTCGATATTACATCATGGGGTACATTTAAGGCTGGATTAGACAGAGTCTCCAGGCATTGAGAGATAGGGGGGTGGGCGGGAAAATGGAGTTAAAATCCAAGATCAGCCAGATGGTCTACTTCATGAGACCATAAGACGTATGAGAAGAAGTAGGCCATTCAGCCCATCGGGTCTTCCCTGCTACTCAATGATATCATGACTGGTCTGATATGATAATCCTCAACTCCACTTTTCTGCCTTGTCCCCATAACCCTTGATTTGTTACCTGATTAAAAATCTGTCTATCTCAGCCTTGAACATACTTATTGACCCAGCCTCTATGGTCCTCCTGCACTGATTTCTTATGTTCTTATCTTGTTACAACAACCTGCGTTTATATAGCACCTTTTAGCATAGTTAAAATACATCTGAAGATGCTTCACAGGAGTAATGATGACACAATATTTGACACTGAACCACGGAACCAAGGAAATGTTAAGCTCAATGAGCGAAAGTATAGTCACTGAGGTAGGTTTTTACAGAGCATCTGAGTGGAGGAAAGAGATGTACAAAGAACAAAGAAAAGTACAGCACAGGACAGGCCCTTCGGCCCTCCAAGCCCGTGCTGATCAAGATGCCCTAACTAAACTAAAGGAAAAGCCTTCTGTCCTCACTCGGTCTGTATCCCTCTGTTCTCTCTCTATTCATGTACCCATCCTCATGCCTCTTAAATGTTGCTAATGTGTCTGCTTCCACCACCTCTTCTGGCAACGTGTTCCAGGCACCCACCACTCTCTGCGTGAAAAGCTTCCCCCAAACACTTCCCTTAAACTTTCCCCCCCTCACCTTGAACCTGTGCCCCCTTTGTAATTGACACTTCACCCTCTGACTATCCACCCTGTCTGTGCCTCTCATAATTTTGTAGACCTCTATCAGGTCTCCCCTCAGCCTCCGTCTTTCAAGTGAAAACAATCCTAGTTTATTCAACCTCTCCTCATAGCCAACACCCTTGAGACCAGGCAACATCCTGGTGAACCTTCTTTGCACTCTCTCCAATGCTTCCATGTCCTTCTGCTAGTGTGGTGACCAGAACTGCTCGCAATACTCCAAATGCAGCCTAACCAAGGTTTTATATAGCTGCAACATGATTTCCCAACTCTTGTACTCAATGCCCTGGCTGATGAAGGCAAGCATTCCATATGCCTTCTTAATCACCTTGGCCACCTGTGTTGCCACTTTTAGGGAACTGTGGACCTGCACGCCCAGATCCCTCTGTATGTTAATGTTCCTGAGGGTTCTGCCATTTACAGTATAATTCACACCGAAATTTGATCGTCCAAAATGCATCACCTCGCATTTGTCCAGATTAAACTCCACAAAAGTGGAGAAGTTTAGGGAGGAAATTCCAGAGGTTAGGTCCCAGGGCACCAATGCTGGGGCAATTAAAATCGGGAGTGTATGTGATTCCATAATTGGAGGAGTGCAGAGATCTCAGAAATTCATAAAGCTGGAAGAGATCACAGAGGGTAGGGAGGGGCAGAGCTGTGGAGAGATTGTGAAATTGAGGTGTTTGTGGACAGGGAGTGAGTGTGGGTCAGTGAATACATTGCATGATGGGTGAATGGGTCTTGGTCAGTGTTGGGCAGTAGATGTTTGGTTGGCTACGTATTTGTGAAGTTGTTCAGGGGCGTTGAAAACCTTTAGTTACAAATGTTTCTGATGTTGAAGTGAGGATTTATTCAGAAGAATGGCTTCAAAAAATTTAAACTCTGGATAAACCTGCAAGGTGTTGCCGAAAGAATTTGAACTCGCTGCCAAATGAAATGTTTGAGGTTGGTGGAAAGAGGTGGCTACAGCACAAAGGGAGACCATTCGGCCCATCCAGCCCTCTGCAAGAGCAATCAACCTAGTGCCAGTCGCCCGCCTCTTCTCTATAGTGCTGCAACTTTTTCCTCTTCAGATAATGATACAATTCTCCTTCAATAACCAAGATTGAATCTGCCTCCACCACCTTCTCAGACAGTTTATGCCAGGTCGGAACCACTTGCTGCGCTGGAAAAGCTCCCTTCCTGATGCTGCCATTGCTTCCCTGCCAATCAGCCCAAGCCGTTGCTATCTCCTGGTTCCTAATCCCTCTTCCACCCCCCCCCCCCCCCGCCCCCCGCTCCCTGCCTCCAATAATGGGAACAGCCCCTCCTTACTGACTCCACCCAGATTCCAGACAAGTCTGAACATGTCCATCAAATCCCCTCTCAACCTTTTCAAACACTCTTGGATAAGCTTGAGGGAGATTGAAACAGACCGTGCTGATAGGGTGAGATGAGGCTCGGACTGACTGACGTTGACCAGTTGGACCAAATGTCCAGTTTCTGTGCTGTAGATTTTGTGTACGTCCATGTAAAACTAATCTGTATCATCAATATTTATGTTCTTTGCTGTCTAGGTGATGCTTCCTCCTGAATACCCGACAGCTGCTCCACCTATCTACCAGTTAAAGTAAGCTTTGATTCAGTTCTAATGAAACTTCCTTTGTGACTTCAAAGGGTCTGCTCACACCTGCAACCTAACAGGCCGGGAACATCGCAACGGGCACCGTTTTTTGCTCAACGCCCGATTCTCTGGGCCAAGGCAAATCCTGCCGGGAGCTAATGGGCCTGGATAAAGGGAAGGAAATATTAGAGGGAGTGCAGGTCACAAGTTGTCTTTGTTAAGGTTCCTAATTCTGGACGTATATATTCCCAGAGGGGTCATTCCTAGACTTCCCATCTCCAAACGCCCCGCCCCCTCCCCCCACCATTGGCTGCCTGACACTTCCATTGTCATGGCAACCCACCATCCAGTGGCCAATCAGAAAGCGAACAGGCATTTTCTTAACCCATTCCTGCTTGTCTCCAGTATTTCTTTAATAAATAATGAACAAAAGCATTTAGAGCAAAAGACTTGTTAATTCCCTGTTGATTATTTTTCTCCCTCTGTTCATACATGTACTGTGCGTACAATTAATTTTTAATTCCGAGAGATTTCAGGAGAATCCACAATGTTCCACCGTCTGTTACTTCTCTCCGAGTCACTCACCATCCTGATTTGGAAATATATCGGCCATTCGTTCACTGTCACCGGGTCAGAATCTTGGAACACCCTCCCTAAGAGCACTGTTGGTGTACCTACACCTCAGGGACTGCAGCGTCTCAAGAAGGCAGTCTCCACCATCTTCTTGAGGGCAATTAGGGAAATCTGGTGACACCCAGCTCCATGATGTGACATTTGAATGACCCCAACCTCAAATGAACTTTATTTGAATGGGATTTACGTAGGAATTCTGGCACAGAAACAGGTGATTTGCCTCTCTAATGACTTGCTGACCTTGTGAGGCGAGGAATCTCCATTTTAAAACAAAAAGAGGAAATGCTGGAAAATCTCAGCGGGTCTGGCAGCATCTGTAAGGAGAGAAAAAAGAGCTGACGTTTCAAGTCCAGACGACCCTTTGTCAAAGCCTCCAATATCCTCCATTTTGAAACCTTTGTTGAACCAAAGAAAAATAATCTTTTCTTTTTGGATGTGACGTTGAAGATTTTGATGGATTTTTGTTTGATTTCAGTGCTCCGTGGCTGAGAGGGCAGGAGCGCATTTCGCTCTCAAACAGCTTGGAGGAAATCTATCTGTGAGTTGATCCGATGATCTCAAAGCAAATATAAATTCAAATAAAGCCCTCGTGTCTACAAATATTTATGTCATAGAGGTTTACAGCATGGAAACAGGCTCTTCGGCCCAACTTGTCCATGCTGCCCCTTTCTTTTAACCCCAAAGCTAGTCCCAAATGCCTGCATTTGTCCCATATCCCTCTATACCCATCTTACCCATGTAACTGTCTAAATGCTTTTTAAAAAACAAAATTGTACCCGCCTCTACTACTACCTCTGGCAACTTGTTCCAGACACTCACCACCCTCTGTGTGAAAAAATTGCCCCTCTGGACATTTTTGTATCTCTCACCTTAAACCTATGCCCTCTAGTTTTAGACTCCCCTACCTTTGGGAAAAGATATTGACTATCCAGCTGATCTATGCCCCTCATTATTATATGGACCTCTATAAGATCACCCCTCAGCCTCCTATGCTCCAGAGAAAAAAGTCCCAGTCTATTCAGCCTCTCCTTATAACTCAATCCATCAAGTCCAGTAGCATCCTAGTAAATCTTTTCTGCACTCTTTCTAGTTTAATAATATCCTTTCTATAATAGGGTGACCAGAACTGTACACAGTATTCCAAGTGTGGCCTTACCAATGTCTTGTACAACTTCAAAAGATGTCCTAACTCCTGTATTCAATGTTCTGACCGATGAAACGAAGCATGCCGAATGCCTTCTTCACCACTCTGTCCACCTGTGACTCCACTTTCAAAGAGCTATGAACATGTACCCCTAGATCTCTGTTCTATAACTCTCCCCAACGCCCTACCATTAACTGAGTAAGTCCTGCCCTGGTTCGATCTACCTAAATGCATTGCCTCGTATTTATCTAAACTCCATCTGCCATTCGTCAGCCCACTGGCTTAATTGATCAAGATCCCGTTGCAACCTAGATAATCTTCTTCACTGTCGTCCACCATGTCACCAATCTTGGTGTCATCTGTAAACTTACTAACCATGTCTCCTAAATTTGCATTCAAATCATTAATATAAATGACAAATAACAGTGGACCCAGCACTGATCCCTGAGGCACACCGCTGGTCACAGGCCTCCAGTTTGAAAAACAACCCTCTACAAGCATCTTCTCTCTTCTGTGATCAAGCCAATTTTGTATCCATTTGGCTACCTCACCCTGGATCCTGTGAGATTTAACCGTATGCAACAACCTACCATGCGGTACCTTGTCAAAGGCCTTGCTAAAGTCCATGTAGACAACATCAACTGCACTGCCCTCATCTACCTTCTTGGTTACCTCTTCAAAAAACTCAATCAAATTAGTGAGACATGATTTTCCACTTACAAAGCCATGCCGACTGTCCCTAATCAGTCCTTGCATCTCTAAATGCCTGTAGATCCTGTCCCTCAGAATATTGTCATAAAAGGA
This sequence comes from Mustelus asterias, assembly GCF_964213995.1. Classification (NCBI taxonomy): domain Eukaryota; kingdom Metazoa; phylum Chordata; class Chondrichthyes; order Carcharhiniformes; family Triakidae; genus Mustelus; species Mustelus asterias. The sequence goes on from NC_135807.1 coordinate 4,127,451, forward strand.
ACAAAAAACAATTCATTTATCTGGAACTTTTCACCACCTCAGGATTTTCCAAAAGCTTTACGGCCAGTGAAGTGTTGTCATTGACTAGTGAGGTACCGCAGGGACCTGTGCTAGGACCCCATCTGTTCAGATTTGAAGTTTATTTGTTTAGTGTCACAAGTAGGCTTATATTCACACTGCAATGAAGTTACTGTGAAAATCCTCGAGTCGCCACACCCCGGCGCCTGTTCGGGTACACTGAGGGGGAATTTAGCACGGCCAATGCACCCTAACCAGCACGTCTTTTGGACTGTGGAAGGAAACCGGAGCACCCGGAAGAAACCCACGCAGACACGGGGAGAACACGCAAACTCCACACAGACAGTGACCCAAGCCGGGAATTGAACCTGGGTCCCTGGTGCTGTGAGGCACTGTGTCATCCCGTGCCGCCCAAATTGGATTGTCCTATGAAGGAGCTGTTGCAGACCTGATGGACCGAATGGTCTCTTCCTGTTCGGTGGTATTCCATGATTCTATTAATAGACTTTCCGTTTGATATTTTTATAGAATTGAAGTAATGCCTGAGTTGACGGGATGTTTTAATCTGTTTCAGGGAGAATCCAGGAGAATGTATCCTCTTCCTCTGGGTGGGAAAGATTAGAGATTTTCTCCAACTGAAACCACAGTCAGCTGATGCAGGTAATCCCGAGCTCCTGTCCTGTGTCGCTGCTGACATTCTGGGACTTGTATACGTGCTTAAACACCACAAAGAAAACCATGCTTAGTTTTCATAAATCACCAGCAAGTGGTTTTAGTCATCTTCGTTTCTCAACCTTTGTGAGTTATCTCCACACAACAGGAAGAGGCCGTGGTTATGTTGAGAGGCATGAGAAGAGAGTGTAAACATTTTGGAACTCATAGCAGTCACCCTGTCCCCATTACTGGAAAACTAGTCCGGATATGTTCTGTATGCTCCAGATGTGTGCATATATCCTATAAGATAGATATTTTTAATTAGTCATGGGATGTGGGCATCGCTGGCAAGGCCAGCATTTGTTGCCCATCCTTCATTGCTTGTTTAAAGTTTATTTATTGGCGTCACAAGTCGGCTTACATTTACACTGCAATGAAGTTACTGTGAAAATCCCCTAGTCGCCACACTCTGGCACCTGTTCAGGTACACTGAGGGAGAATTTAGCATGGCCAATGCACCTAACCAGCATATCTTTTGGACTGTGGGAGGAAACTGGAGCACCCGGAGGAAACCCATGCAGACACGGGGAGAACATGCAGACTCCACACAGACAGTGAGCCAAGCCGGGAATCGAACCCGGGTCCCTCGCGCAGTGAGGCAGCAGTACTAACCACTGTGTCACTGTGCCCCTGGGAATCGAACCCGGGTCCCTGGCGCTGTGAGGCAGCAGTGCTAACCCACTGTGCCACCGTGCCAACCACCCCTATGGCTAACAGCTCTTAGAGCACTTTGAGCCTTTTTCTTTTATAAACCAAAACCCTCCTGCTATTGATAATGATGCCTAGTTTATATCCTGATTAGAGATGGAGAACTACTGCCTTTACCTGGTGACGCCCTTGGTCTGAGTGACTTGCTAAGGCTATTTAAGATTAAGAGTCAACCACATTGCTGTGGCTCTGGAGTCACATATAGATCAGACCAGGTAAGGATGGCAGATTTCCTTCCCTAAAGGGCATTAGTGAACCAAGTGGGTTTTTCCAACAATCGATGATAATTTCATGGTCACAATTACTGAGACGAGCTTTCAGCTCCAGATACTTTTCATCAATTGAATTCATTAATTATCATAGAACCCCTACAGTGCTGAAGGAGGCCATTCGGCACAGTGGTTAGCACTGCTGTCTCACAGTGCCAGGGACCCGGGTTTGATTCCGGCCTTGGGTCACCGTCTGTGTGAAGTCGGCATGTTCTCCCCGTGTCTGCGTGGGTTTCCTCCGGGTGCTCCGGTTTCCTCCCACAGTCCAAAGATGTGCGGGTTAGGTTGATTGGCCATTGCTAAATTGCCCCTTAGTGTCCCGAGATGTGTAGGTTTGGGGGATTAGAGTCGAGGCTCCCATCCATTGACTCTGGGGGGAAGTTTACCATTTTGAGTCTAAGTGCCGGATCCGGGTGTCAAATAGATCTGCGCCTGGAATCCTCTTTCCAGCGCGCCCAAACACGTTTTACCGGCTCCAGCCTGATCCGTGCTGTGGGTGGGGCTTAGCACTGCCGGACCAATCGGAGCTCTGAACTGCGCATCGCAGTTCGGAAAAAATCTGATAGCGGGCCCGGGCACGGAAAGAAAAGCAGAGAGTGGCTCTCTGACATTCATCCTCTGGCGGGGGGGGGTGTGGTGTGACGTCTCATCCCCTGGGGCAGGGGGGATAGCGGGTGTGAGGTCTCATCCTCTGGTCGGGGGGGGGGTACCGCTGCGTGTCTGCGGCCGATCCCTCCTGGCACCATCACTGGTCCACTACCAGCCACAGCCATCTCTCCTGCTCTCTCGCACCTGCAGGGAAGAGTAATCCACCCCCCCACCCCACCGAGGATGAGACGCCACACCCCCTCCCCTCCCACCCTCTCCCCCACACCCAGGGATGAGACGTCACACCCCCTCTTCTCCTCCCACCCTCCTCCCGCCCCGACCAGAGGATGGCCTGGGTCAGGGAGCCGTTGCAGTCTCTGACCCCGCTCTCCGGAGGCTGCAGCGGCGACTTCAGACTTTTATTTTGCAGGTCGGTAACAGCGCGGACGCGGATCAGGCCAGAAGACGGTAAAGTGGGATTTGGCGGTAGGGTTGGGCGCGCGGTTCATTAAGTCAATTTAAATGCATGCAAATGTATTTAAATCGTCGGGGCGCCCGAATCGGGTGTCGGTAAAGCCGCGATCTGCTCGGAATTGGGTGCAGATCGTGGTATAGGCCAGGCGCCCAACTTTACTGCGATTTTGGTAAAATCAGGCCCTCTGTCTACACTTCCTGCTGCCTCGGCAAAGCAGCCAGCATAATCCAGGACCCCACGCACCCCGGACATTCTCTCTTCCACCTTCTTCCGTCGGGAAAAAGATACAAAAGTCTGAGGTCACGTACCAACCGACTCAAGAACAGCTTCTTCCCTGCTGCTGTCAGACTTTTGAATGGACTTACCTTGCATTAAGCTGATCTTTCTCTACACCCCAGCTATGACTGTAACACTACATTCTACACTCTCCCCTTCTCTATGAACGGTATGCTTTGTCTGTATAGCGCGCAAGAAACAATATTTTTCACTGTATGTTAATACATGTGACAATAATAAATCAAATCAAATCCAATCAAATAGATGCATGGGGTTATGGGAAGTGGTGGGGGAAGGGCCTGGGTAAGATGCGCTGTGGGAGAGTCAGTGCAGACTTGTTGTGCCGAAAGGCCTCCTTCTACACTGTTGGCATTGAATGATAAGAGCCCAGATTGGAAGATTGCCTGTTGCTGATGGAGTACAGGAATGTTTGCACAAAAATGTTTGTATCTTCCATCATGCTAAAATTACATCGTGCGACTCTGCAGAGGGACCTGGGGGTCCTTGTGCACGAATCGCAAAAACTCAGTCTGCAGGTGCAGCAGGTGATCAAGAAGGCGAATGGAATGTTGGCCTTTATCGCGAGGGGGATAGAATATAAAAGCAGGGAGGTCTTGCTGCAACTGTACAAGGCACTGGTGAGGCCGCAACTGGAGTACTGTGTGCAGATTTGGTCCCCTTATTTGCGAAAGGATATATTGGCCTTGGAGGGAGTGCAGAGAAGGTTCACCAGGTTGATACCGGAGATGAGGGGTGTAGCTTATGAGGAGAGATTGAACAGATTGGGTCTGTACTCATTGGAGTTTAGAAGGCTGAGGGGTGATCTTATAGAGGCATATAAGATAATGAAGGGGCTGGATAGGGTAGAGGTGGAGAGATTCTTTCCACTTAGAAAGGAAACTAGAACTAGAGGGCACAGCCTCAAAATAAGTGGGGGCCGGTTCAGAACAGAGTTGAGGGGGAACTTCTTCTCTCAGAGGGTGGTGAATCTCTGGAATTCTCTGCCCACTGAAGTGGTGGAGGCTACCTCGTTGAATATGTTTAAGTCATGGATAGGTGGATTTCTGATCGGTAAGGGAATTAGGGGATATGGGGAGCAGGCGGGTAAGTGGAACTGATCCACTTCAGATCAGCCATGATCTTATTGAATGGCGGGGCAGGCTCGAGGGGCGAGATGGCCTACTCCTGCTCCTATTTCTTATGTTCTTATCTGAATGGGGCAAATAAATGACCTGTATTTTGTGTTTAAAATTAGCAGAGAGGTTATTAGCGCTCACCGTTATCAAAGTGTAAATTGGACAGTAATTTATTAAAGCATCGTCTTTGTTTCCTTATTTCTGATGTTTGTTGACAGTTCCAGAAATACAGAAAACAACGGAAGAGTCTGAAGTGGATTATCAAGATGATTATCTCATTGCCTGTCAGTCACCTGATCAGCGGGATACAGTGAATGTCGCTTTCCCGGAAAGCTCAGAAGGTAAGCTATGACCCGACCTTCATTCTCTCCAAGTAGGGATGGGATGCACCCAACAACACAATCTGCATTTATATAGCATCAAATAGCTAAATACCCCAGGGTGCTTCACAGGAGCGATTATCAAATGCAATTTGTCACCGAGTCTTGTAATGAGATATTGGGCGGCACGGTGGCACAGTGGTTAGCACTGCTGCCTCACAGTGCCAGGGACCCGGGTTCAATTCCGGCCTCGGGTCACTGTCTGTGTGGAATCTGCACGTTCTCCCCGTGTCTGCGTGGGTTTCCTCCGGGTGCCCCAGTTTCCTCCCACAGTCCAAAGATGTGCGGGTTAGGTGGATTGGCCGTGCTAGATTGTCCCTTAGTGTCCAAAGGTATATAGCTTAAGGGAATTAATGGGATGCATGTGTGAGGTTACGGAGATAGGGGGGGGGTTGGGTAAGGTGCCCTGTTGTAGAGTTGGTGCAGATTCGATTGGCTGCTGGGAATCTGAATTTGATTTTACTAGTTATCAGCCTCTCTAGGGTTCGTAAGAAATCACCAAAATCTGCATCACAGAAGGAGGCCATATGACTCCTGAATCACAAAGTTGTGTGTCCCACTACCCAAACCATGCCTCGGGCATAATCATAGAATCCTACAGTGCAGAGGGATCCCATTCGGCCCATCGAGTCTGCACTGACCGCAATCCCACCCAGGCCCTGTCCCCATAACCCCATGCATTTACCCTAGCTAGTCCCCTTGACACTAAGGGGCAATTTAGCATGGCCAATCCACCTAACCCACACATCTTTGTCTGTGTGAAGTCTGCACGCTCCCCCTGTGTCTGCGTGAGTTTCCTCCGGGTGCTCTGGTTTCCTCCCACACTCCAAAGATGTGACCCAAGCTGGGAATCGAACCCGGGTCCCTGGCACTGTGAGGCAGCAGTGCTAACCACCGTGGCACCCATTTTTCATAAAAATGAAGGCTGTCAGTCCAGTGTGGTCCTGAGGGACAGCTACACTGTCAGTAGTGCCGATTTTCAGACATCTGCCTGTTCGAGTGGATGTCAAAGATCCCATGGCATTATTCCAAAGGGACTTGGCCCCAGTGAACCGACCAGTATTTGTCCCATAATCAATTTCACAGATCATTATTAGCAGGGCCTCATGAATAACCTCAGCCAGTGCGGGAATTGAACCTGCGCTATTGGCGTCGATTGGCATCACAAACCAACCGTCCAGCTAACTGAGCTAAACCGAGCCCCCAAAGCCCTCTGAGTGACAGCAATAATACAATGCAGGGGGAAGGAACACCGGTTGACATGTGACTCACCGGTTGACATGTGACTCACCGGTTGACATGTGACTCACCGGTTGACATGTGACTCACCGGTTGACATGTGACTCACCGGTTGACATGTGACTCACTGGTTGACATGTGACTCACCATGTGATTCTGCCATCAACTTCCAGCTGAACAACTTCCAACGATGATTCACGGGGAACCAATCACAGATCGGAGGAGTACATTCCAGGCACACCTTGCCCCTGTGGTGACACTGAACCAGGTACGCACAGGTGAAAATCACCAGGGTGTAGATGCGTACAAGCGAGAAGAAAGTTATAGATTTCAGAACATCTATTTTCTTCTACTCTGCCAGTAGATTTGAAACCAAAGTTGGAAACGTGTTTGGAGAGGAACAATGTGCAGTGCCTGTAACACAGGTTTAAGGTGCTTGAGAAGAGAACCTGGCCGGGAGGGGCGATGTGGTGGATTTATGTTACACAGCGAGTTGTGAAAAGTATTGTTTCTTGCGCGCAATACAGACAAAGCATACTGTACATAGAGAAGGAAAGGAGAGAGTGCAGAATGTAGTGTTACAGTCATAGCTAGGGTGTAGAGAAAGATCAACCTAATGCGAGGTAGGTCCATTCAAAAGTGCAGTGATTGTGACAGGCATTTTGGAAATGCCAGAATCGTGGTTGAGGTTCTGAACTCAAGAAGCTTGACACCATCCAGGACAAAGCAGCCGACTTGATTGGCACCACATCTACAAACATTCACTCCCTCCACCACCGACGCTCAGTAGCAGCAGTATCTACAAGATCACCAAAGATCCTTAGACAGCGCCTTCCAAACCCACAATCACTTCCATCTCGAAGGACAAGGGTAGCAGGTACATGGAAACATCACCACCTGCAAGCTTCCCTCCAAGCCACTTACCGTACTGACTTGGAAATATATCGCCATTCCTTCACAGTCGCTGGGTCAAAATCCTGGAATTCCCTCCCTAACAGCATTGTGGGTCAACCCACAGAACATGGACTGCAGCGATTCAAGAAGGCAGCTCACCACCACCTTCTCAAGGGCAACTGGGGATGGGCAATAAATGCTGGCCTACCCAGTGATACCCATGTCCCATGAATGAATAAGAAAGAAATTGGGATGGGGAGGGCAGGAGATGAGGAGAATTGTCTATACCCAGCGAGTTTTTATTTACTTGTTCAGGGGACATGGGCATTGCTGTCTGAGCCCTTTTAAGAGTCAATTTTACCGGGTCTGGCGCACGTGTGACTCCAGATTTCCTTACGTAAGGGCATCAGTGAACCCAATGTGGTTCGACAGCAATTCTTTCGGGGTCGTCACTAGACTTGTAATTCCAGATGTTTTTTATTGAATTCAAATTTCACCATCTACCGTGGTGGGATTCAAACCCTAGGTCTCTGGATTACGAGTCCAGTGACAATACCACTGCGCCACCACTCTACAGGTTGTTGTGAATGGAATGCATTGCCTGAAAGGGAGGTGGAAACAGCTTCAAGAGGAACTCTCAAGAGGGAATTGACAAATACTGAAACATTTAAAGTTTATTTATTAGTGTCACAAGTAGGCTTACATTAACACTGCAATGAAGTTACAGTGAAAATCCCCGAGTCGCCACACTCCGGTGCCTGCTCGGGTTCACTGAAGGAGAATTTAGCACGGCCAATGCACCCTAACCAGCACGTCTTTCAGACTGTGGGAGGAACCCGGAGGAAACCCACGCAGACATATGGAATCATAGAACCATGCAGTGCAGAAGAAGCCCTTCGGTCCATTGAGGCGGCACCGACACATTAGAAACACCTGAACTCCCACCTAATCCCATCTGCCAGCACTGGGCCCATAGCCCTGAATGTTATGATGTGCCAAGTGCTCATCCAGATACTTTTTAAAGGATGTGAGGCAACCCGCCTCCACCACCCTCCCAGGCAGCGTATTCCAGACCATCACCATCTTCTGAGTAAAAAAGATTTTCCTCATATCCTCCCTAAACCCCCTGTCCCTCACAAAGAACCTATGTCCCCTTGTGACTGATCCTTCAACTAAGGAGAACAGCTGCTCCTTATCCACTCTGTCCAAGTCCCTCATAATCTTGTACACCTCAATTAGGTCGCCACTCAGTCTTCTCTGCTCCAACGAAAACAACCCAAGCCTATCCGACCTCTCTTCATAAATATTCCATCCCAGGCAGCATCCTGGTGAATCTCCTCTGCACCCCCTCCAGTGCAATCACATCCTTCCTATAATGTGGTGACCAGAACTGCACCCAGTGCTCCAGCTGTGGCCTCACCAAAGTTCTATACAACTCCAACAGGACTTCCCTGCTTTTGTAATCTATGCCTCGATTGATAAAGGCAAGTGTCCCATATGCCTTTTTCACCATCCTACTAACATGCCCTTCTGCTTTCAGAGATCTGTGGACAAACACACCAAGGTCCCTTTGTTCCTCAGAACTTCCTAGTGTCCTACCATTCATTGAGTACTTTCTTGTCAAATTACTCCTTCCAAAGTGTCTCACCTCACACTTTTCAAGGTTAAATTCCATCTGCCACTTATCTGCCCATTTGACCATTCCGTCTATATCATCTTGTAGCCTAAGACACTCCACCTCACTGTTAACCACCTGTCCAATCCTTGTGTCATCTGCAAACTTACTAATCCTATCCCCCACATAGTCATCAATGTTATTTATATAAATGACGAATAATAGGGGGCCCAACACAGATCCCTGTGGTACGCCACTGGACACCGGCTTCCAGTCACTAAAGCAGCTTTCTGTCATCACCCTCTGTCTCCTACAACTGAGCCAATTTTGAATCCACTTTATCAAATTACCCTGTATCCCATGTGAATTTACCTTCTTTACAAGTCTCCCATGTGGGACCTTGTCAAAGGCTTTGCTGAAGTCCATATAAACTACATCGACTGCACTACCCTCATCTACACACCTGGTCACCTCCTCAAAAAATTCAATCAAATTTGTTAGGCATGACCTCCCTCTGATGAAGCCATGCTGACTATCCCTGATCAAGCTTTGCCTCTCCAAGTGGAGATAGATTCTCTCCTTCAGATGTTTCTCTAATAATTTCCCTACCACTGACATAAGACTCACTGGTCTGTAGTTCCCTGGTTTATCTCTACAACGCTTCTTAAATAGCGGAACCACATTAGCTGTTCTCCAGTCGTCTGACACCTCCCCCGTGGCCAGAGAAGAATTGAAAATTTGGGTCAGAGTCCCTGCAATCGCCTCCCTTGCCTCCCACAGCAGCCTGGGGCACAATTCATCCGGACCTGGAGGTTTATTCACTTTTAAGGCTGCCAACATCTCCAACACCTTGTCTTTCCCTGTGTCAATTTGCTCAAGAACCTCACAGTCTCTCTGTCTGAATTCCACACCATCGTCCTCATTCTCTTGGGTGAAGAACAGGTGTGAAGTATTCATTCAACAAGTACATAAGAACATAAGAAATAGGAGCAGGAGTAGGCCATCTAGCCCCTCAAGCCTGCTCCGCCATTCAATAAGATCATGGCTGATCTGATAGTGGGTTCAGTTCCACTTACCCGCCCGCTCTCCATAACCCTTAATTCCCTTATTGGCTAAAAACCTATCTGTGACTTAAACACATTTTAATGAGGTAGCCTCTACCGCTTCATTGGGCAGAAAATTCCAAAGATTCACTACCCTCTGGGAGAAGAAGTTCCTCCGCAACTCTGTTCTAAATTGACTCCCCTGTATTTTGAGGCTATGCCCCCTAGTTCTTGTTTCCATTGTAAGTGGAAACAATCTCAATGTTTCTACCCTGTCTAGCCCCTTCAGTATCTTATATGTCTCTATAAGATCTCCCCTCAACCTTCTAAACTCCAATGAGTACAGGCCCAGTCTACTCAATCTCTCCTCATAAGCCAACCCCCTCAGCTCTGGAATCAACCTAGTTAACCTTCTCTGCACCCCTTCCAAAGCCAATGCATCCTTTCTTAAATAAGGGGACCAAAACTGTACACAGTACTCATCCAATTGTACTGTATGCTGAATACTGTACACAGTATTCATTCAATGTCCTCTTGCTTCACCCACAGATTTCCCCCTTGCTCCCTAATGGGCCCTACTCTTTCCCTGGTTATCCTTTTCCCATTGATATACTTATAGAATATCTTGGGATTTTCCCTACTTTCACCAGCTAGAGCTTTCTCATATCCCCTCTTTGTGTTCCTTATTGCTTTCTTAAGCTGCACCCTGCACTTTCTATACCTCACTAATGCCTCCACTGATTTGCTCCCCTTGTACTTTTTAAAAGCCTTTCTTTTCCTTCTCATTGTATCCTGAATATCTCTGGTCATCCATGGTTCTCTGCGCTTATTATTCCTGCCTATCATCCTAGAGGGAACACGTTGGGCTTGCACCCGCCCAATTTCCTTTTTGAATGCCCCCCCAGTGCTCTTCTGTAGATTTTCCCGTTAGTAGCTACTCCTAGTCTACCTTCATCAGATCCTGTCTTATTTTACGAAAATCTGCTCTCCCCCAATCCAAAACTTTGCCGCTTGTCTATTTCCTTCTCCATAACAAGCTTAAATTGTATCATGTTGTGATTGGGGAGAACGTGCAGACTCCACACAGACAGTGACCCAAGCCGGGAATCGAACCCAGGACCCTGGAGCTGTGAGGCAGCACACACATTTGCAGGGTTAAGGGGGAAAGAGAAGGGATGATGGGGAGAGCGGATTGGGACTGATAGTACCTCTCTTTAGCGAGCCGGTACAGACACGACGGGCCAAGTAACCTCCTTCTGCAGTCTGTCGCTCTGTGATCTGAGAATCCGCTTCTGTGGCAACTTTGAACATTTGTTATTTCAACAAACCCATCCCAAGCATTTCATCAGCAGAATAAATATTTCGCTGATGTGTTTAATAATGAGCTGAGAGTTGATGAAGAAAGTGTTGATAATGATGAGGAAGATCTCTGTTTATGAAACACATCTCCAAAGAGAATTTAATTGAAATTTTATGAGCTCTTTAAGAACTTTTTGATTTGGAAAGAGATTTTAATTTCTCCTCGCTTAGTGTAACCCATACTACATTAACTTGGCATTTACATCCCGGCCTCTGCATTAATTCATAATGATGGTAAGAGATCAAATTAGGCTTTTGAAATCAAAGGAGATAAGAGTTGATTAAAGCTGATTTGACGCTTCATGAATACTTTGATGTTCGTTTAGAATTGGAACCTTTGTATAATTTATGAAGTCGCAGGGAAATGCACCACAAAGTGCGGTTGAATATCGACCAATTACAAGCTTAATGAAAAATCTGCTTATCTCTGAGAATTAAGATTTGACCAGACAAAAGACATCATTAAATATTCAGGTTCATTTATTTGCACTAATTGTCCGATTTACAGAAATAGAAAAACAAATTTCTTTTGTGAATTTGCTTATCTTTACAAGGGCTTAGTGAACAGGGAGTAGCTTTTATGTAGAATTACCAAGGATTTTGTCCATAGATCTCTGAAGGCGGAAAAGCAGGTTAATAAGGTGGTGAAAAAGGCATATGGCACACTCGCCTTTATCAATCGCGGGATAGATTACAAAAACAGAGAGGTCATGATGGAGTTAGAGTCATGGAGGTTTATAGCATGGAACAGGCCCTTCAGCCCAACTTGTCCATGCCACCCTTTTTTTAACCACTTATCTAGTCCCAATTGCTGCCATTTGGCCCATATCCCTCTACGCCCATCTTACCCATGTAACTGTCCAAATACTTTTTAAAAGACAAAATTACACCTGCCTCTATTAAGTTGTATAGAACGTTGGTGAGGCCACAGCTGGAGCACTGTGTGCGGTTCTGGTCACCACATTATCGGAAGGATGTGATTGCACTGGAGGGGGTGCAGAGGAGATTCACTAGGATGCTGCCTGGGATGGAGCATTTAAGTTATGAAGAGAGGTTGGATAGGCTTGGGTTGTTTTCGTTGGAACAGAGAAGACTGAGGGGGCGACCTGATCGAGGTGTTCAAGATTATGAGGGGCATGGACAGAGTGGATAGGGAGCAGCTGTTCCTCTAAGTTGAAGGGTCAGTTACAAGGGAACACAAATTAAAAGTGAGGGGTGGGAGGATTTGTGGAAAAAGTTCTTTACCCAGAGGGTGGTGAGGGTCTGGAATGCGCTGCCTGGGAGGGTGGTGGAGGCGGGATGCCTCACATCCTTTAAAAAATACCTGGATGAGAACTTGGCACCTCATAACATTCAAGGCTATGGGCCAAGTGCTGGCGGATTGGAATAGGTGGGAGGTCAGGTGTTTCGAATGTGTCAGTGCCGACTCGAAGGGCCAACTCTTCTGCGCTGTAGTATGCTGTGATTTGTAGGAAGTCACAAGAGGCGCAGTGGGCCATCCTATCTGTGATATCTCTGTGATCTTACTGTCTTTCAAACATTTATCCGATTCCCTTTTTGAAAGACGTTCATGAAACTGTACGAAGTACCAAATGAGGCAGATCATTCCACAGGAAAAATGGGGAAGGAGTGTGGCCCAGAAGATTGAAGAGGAGAATGGGTAGCTTCCATGGTCCAAGGGATTAGGAAGAGTGAGAAATTGAAGGCAACTTGTATCCGTAAGGAGGTTATTGAAATTAATGGGACTGCAGTTTGACAAGTCCCCGGGACCTGATATTCTATATCCAAATCAATTTCTATATATTGAAAGAGGTAGCTATGGGAATAATGGATGCATCGGTGATCATCTTTCTTAATTCTCCAGAAGTGTCGGAGTGGCCCCGGCAGATTGGAAGGTAGAAAATGTCACCCCACTATTTAAGAAAGGAGGGGAAGAGAAAACAGGGAACCACAGACCTATGTGGAGACTGCACGTTCTCCCCGTGTCTGCGTGGGTTTCCTCCGGGCGCTCCGGTTTCCTCCCACAGTCCAAAGATGTGCAGGTTAAGGGTATTGGTCATGGGAAAAGCTAATAGAATGGTCTTGTTTATTGTGAGGGGAGTTGAATATAAAAGCAGCGAGGTTATGCTTCCGTTATGCAGGACATTGGTGAGACCACACTTGGAGTACTGGGTACAGCATAGGGCTCATTATTGAAGGAAGGGGGGAGGTAGTGGAAGCAGATATGATAGTGAGTTTTAAGGGCCGTCTGGACAAATCCATGAATAGGATGGGAATAGAGGGATATGGTCCCCGGAAGGGTAGGGGGTTTTAGTTCAATTGGGCAGCATGGTCGGTGCAGGCTTGGAGGGCCGAAGGGCCTGTTCCTGTGCCGTAATTTTCTTCGTTCTTGAAGGATGTAAATCATTGGAAACAGTTCACAGAGGGTTTACCAGACTAATACCAGGAATGGGTGGGTTATCTCATGGGGAAAGGTTTGATAGACTAGGCTTGTATCTGCTGGCGTTTAGAAGAATAAGAGGCAACTTGATTGAAACTTTTAAGATCCTGAGGGTATTGACAGGGTGAATGTGGAGGGGATGGGCGGGATTTTCCAGCCTCACTCGTCCGGAAACCGTAAAGTCCCACCCGAGGTCAATGGACTTTCTCGTTGTCCGCCCCTCGCCCGCTCCGATTCCCGTAACAGGCAGGGCAGTAAAATTCCACTGGTGTTTCTCTTGTGGGAGAATCCAGAACTAGAGGGTCACTGTTTAAAAATAAGGGGCCATTAGTTTAAGACGGAGATGAGGAGAAATGTTTACTCTCAGAGGGTGGCGAGTCTCTGCCAGAAAAGGCAGCGGAAGCAGAATCTCTGAATATTTTTTAGACCGAGGTAAGTAGATTATTGATGAGCATGAGGATGAAAGGTTATTGGGGGGTTGGAGGTCATGATCATAGTGAATGGTGGAGCAGGCTCGAGGGGCCGAATGGCCTACTCCAGCTCTTGGTTCATGTGTTTGTACGGTCACGATTTTGGGATTTCCCAAAGCACCTCACCTCCAATGAACTACTTGTAAATTGTAGTCACTATTGGACGGTAGGAAATGGGGCAGCCAGTTTACACACAGCAAGATCCCACAAACAGGATTGTGATAATCACCAAATGGTCTATTTATTGATGTGTGAACTGGGGGAAAAGGATTGGCCCTCGGGCACTGGGAAGAACTCCCCTGCTCTTCTTCGAAATAGTCACAGAATCCCTACAGCGCAGAAGGAGGACATTCGACCCCATCGAGCCTGCACCGATCACAATCCCACCCAGCCTCTATCCTATAGTCCCACGTATTTATGCTGCTAGTCCCGCTGACACTAAGGGGCAATTTGACATGGCCAATCCACCTAACCCGCACATCTTTGAACTGAGGGAGGAAACCGGAGCACCTGGGGGAAACCCGTGCAGACTCCACACAGACAGTGACCCAAGCTGGGAATTGAACCCGGGTCCCTGGCACTGTGAGGCAGCAGTGCGAACCACTGTGCCACCCTGGGTCCCAGTTGAGGCCCAGGTGATCGTGGCAAAGGAAAACTTCTTTACCTCTTTACCAAAGGGAGAGCTGGACTAGCAGCATACTCGATCTGATGGAACACTAAACCCAGGCTCTCTCGGGGAACATAAACATTTCTATTTCGAAGATGAGTCAAGAGTTCTCGCCGGTGTCCTTGTCAATGTCAACATCCCACCATCAACATCATGGGGGGAAGAAACGCGATATCACGTTGCTGTTTGTGGGATCTTGCTGTGCACAAGTTGGCTGCCACATACACGTCAGGAAATAAACAAGTTGTAAGGAGTTCTGGAACATGCAGGTGCGGCAGGCGGTAAAGAAGACAAATGGTATGTTGGCCTTCATTGCGAGAGGTTTCGAGTACAGGGACAGGGATGTGCTGTTGCAATTATACAGGGCCTTGGTGAGGCCACACCTGGAGTATTGTGTACAGTTTTGGTCTCCTTTTCTGAGGAAGGATGTTCTTGCTCTCGAGGGAGTGCAGCGAAGGTTTACCAGGCTGATTCTGGGGATGGCGGGATTGATGTACGAGGAGAGATTGACGAGGTTAGGATTGTTTTCGCTAGAGTTCAGACAAATGGCAGGGGAATCTCATAGAGACTTATAAAATTCTAACAGCACTAGACAGGGTAGATGCAGGAAGGATGTTCCTGATGGTGGGGGAGTCCAGAACCAGGGGTCACAGTCTGAGGATTCAGGGTAGACCATTTAGGACGGAGGTGAGGAGACATTTCTTCACCCAAAGAGTGGTGAGCCTGTGGAATTCATTACCACGGGAAGTAGTTGATGCCAAAACATTGAGTGTATTCAAGGGGCAGCTGGATATAGCACTCGGGGTGAACGGGATCAAAGGTTACGGGGAGAAAGCAGGATTAGGCTATTGAGTTGGATGATCAGCCATGATCGTGATGAATGGCGGAGCAGGCTCGAAGGGCCGAATGGCCTCCTCCTGCTCCTATCTTCTATGTTTCTATGCTTCTATCCTGAGATCGTGG
Source organism: Mustelus asterias (assembly GCF_964213995.1). Taxonomy (NCBI): domain Eukaryota; kingdom Metazoa; phylum Chordata; class Chondrichthyes; order Carcharhiniformes; family Triakidae; genus Mustelus; species Mustelus asterias. The sequence continues at coordinate 4,142,705 of NC_135807.1, forward strand.
AAGGCACTATATCAATGCAAATATTTTGTTTGATTTGATTATCAGGAAGGTGGAGCTTTTGGAATGAGCAAAGCTCACGGTTCTATTCCACATTGTTGTCACTGTTCTGAGTTATTTATTTCAAACAGTCAATTGTCAACAAACTCCCACAAACGGAAACTGAGTTTTATGACCAAATCATTCATTTTGGTAACAATATCTGCAGGATAAATGTTTATGGAGGGTTTTTTTGGAGCAGTGCCCCTTGAACCAGCTCCTAGTCTGGCTATGTCTTCAATTCAAATCTCATCATCCCCTCCCTATCTGCGTAACCTCCTCAAGCCTCACCATGCTACAAGAGGATGTAGGGGAGATAGTGGTTCTCTGCCAGTGACCCAGAGGCCCAGGCTAATACTCTGAGGAAATGGATGCAAATCCCACCACGGAATTAATGAATCCTTGAAACCATTGTCAATTGTCATAAAACTCATCTGGTTCACTCATGTCCTTGGCGGAAGAGAAACCTCACCCGGTCTGGCCTACATGTGACTCCAGACCTACAGCAATGTGGTTGACTCTTAATTACCCTCTGAATTGGCTGAGCGAGACACTCAAGGCGAGACATTCGCCTTCTCAAGGGCAATGAGGGACAGGTGATAAACACGGGCCTTGTCAGCGATGTCCACATCCTAAGAAATGATAAAATGAAAGGGGTTGTGACCCACAGCTTGGGATCTGCTGCCTTCAAACCTATTCCTCTGACCAAACTCCCTTCCTAATATCGCCTCCGGTGTCTTGGCGTCACATGCTGACTGTTCCATGGAATGCCCTTGAGGGGATTTACAGCAGTAAAGAGGCTATACAAATGTAAATGTTTGTTGCCTATGATTCCAAAGCTCTGATGGTTGTCATGTGGAGTAAAGCCTTTCCCTCCATTCAGCTTTTGCACTTTTATGGCTTCTAAACTGACGGCAAGCGTTTGGCAATGATTCCAGGGACCCTTTGAAGTCTCATAGAATCCTACAGTGCAGCAGGAGGCCATTTGGCCCATCAAGCCTGCACCGACAACAATCCCACCCAGGTCCTATCCCCCTAATCCTCCTGACACACTAAGTGGCAATTTAGCATGGCCAATGCACCTAACCCGCACATCTTTGGACTGTGGGAGGAAACCCACGCAGACATGGGGAGAATGTGCAGACTCCGCACAGATGGTGACTTGAGGCCAGAATTGAACCCAGGTCCCTGGCGCTGTGAGGCAGCAGTGCTAACCACCGTGCCACCCCAATCTATTCAGATTTGTTTTACTAGTTGAGTTAGTAGGTGGTGATCCCATCTCTAGCACCGTTTAATATATCACGCTGTGCCTTGTTTCATCAGAAGTAACTCTTCAAATGCAGACAATAAAAACTTACTCCAACTTATAAATCAAAGAAAAGGTTTAATAAAGAAACCTCATTACTCCAAACTTAGGCCTCGCCCTGGGCCACTCCAAGCTCCCCTCAATTCCAAACAGGTTCTTATTTATAGTGAGTCAGCTGACTATTACATCATTCTGTGATTGGTTCCATGGTTGACTGGGTCAGCTGATCCTTGCAGCTTGTTACCATTGGTCACATTACATCCAATACAAAGTTGTCACCGGTTACGTTCTGACGTGCAGGTGTTTCCAGCGTTATTTCTGATTCATAGAAATCATAGAAATCATAGAAACCCTACAGTACAGAAAGAGGCCATTCGGCCCATCGAGTCTGCACCGACCACAATCCCACCCAGGCCCTACCCCCATATCCTTATCCACTAATCCCTCTAACCTACGCATCTCAGGACACTAAGGGCAATTTTTAGCATGGCCAATCAACCTAACCCACACATCTTTGGACTGTGGGAGGAAACCGGAGCACCCGGAGGAAACCCACGCAGACACGAGGAGAATGTACAAACTCCACACAGACAGTGAGCCAAGCCGGGAATCGAACCCTGGTCCATGGAGCTGTGAAGCAGCAGCGCTAACCACTGTGCTACCGTGCCGCCCCTATGGGCGATATGCTATTTCTTGCAATCATCTCCAAGTTGTTTCTTTGACAATCCTGCAGTGAAAATAAAACATACATTCCTGGGAGTGATTTCATTTCAGGATTCAGAAGGTGGTTGTAAAGTGCTGAAGCTTTGCTTTCACAGTTTACGATTTGCTTTGTGCTGATGATTGTTTTGTAATCATTCCAAAGCACTTCTGTTTAATCTGACATATGAGAAAATAACCCCAGTAAAAAAACAAGGTTACCAGCAATCAGTGAGATTGACTTCATCGTCTCCCAGTAAGGTTGACGTTTTGCCTTGTGAAAATTGTTCGCACTGATGAACAGTGTCTGTGAGAGGAAGGTGGTCTCGGGTTCATTCACTATGAACACTAAAGTGAACAGCAATCAACACCTGGGAATCTTTCATTTGATTTATTATTGTCACATGTATTAACATACAGTGAAAAGTATTGTTTCTTACGCACTATACAGACAAAGCATATCATTCATAGAGAAGGAAAGGAGAGGGTGCTGAATGTAGTGTTACAGTCATAGCTAGGGTGTAGAGAAAGATCAACTTAATGCGAGGTAGGTCCATTCAAAAGTCTGACAGCAGCAGGGAAGAAGCTGTTCTTGAGTCGGTTGGTACGTGACCTCAGACTTTTGTATCTTTTTCTCAACAGAAGAAGGTGGAAGAGAGAATGCCCAGGGTGCGTGGGGTCCTGGATTATGCTGACTGCTTTGCCGAGGCAGCAGGAGGTGTCGACAGAGTCAATGGATGGGAGGCTGGTTTGCGTGATGGACTGGGCTACATTTGTAGTTTCTTGTGGTCTTGGGCAGAGCAGGAGCCATACCAAGCTGTGATATAACCAGAGAGAATGCTTTCTATAGTGCATCTGTGAAAGTCGTAGCTGACATGCCAAATTCCCTTAGTCTTCTGAGAAAGTAGAGGCATTGGTGGGCTTTCTGAACTATAGTGTCGGCATGGGGGGACCAGGACAGGTTGTTGGTGATCTGGACACCCAAACACTTGAAGCTCTCGACCCTTTCTACTTCGTCCCCATTGACGTTGACTGGGGCATAGTCTCCACTACGCTTCCTGAAGTCAATGACGTTTTGTTGACATTGAGGGAGAGATTATTGTTGCCGCACCAGTTCACCAGATTCTCGATCTCATTCCTGTACTCCGTCTCGACACTGTTTGAGATCCGGCCCACTCATTGCAAAACTAGCATCAGCTGTCATTCCCGATGTGAATGGTCCCTGTGTATTGAACAGCGATGTACAGGATGAAGAGTGGTAACAATTCCGATGTAATTATAGGAACAGACAGAGGCCATTCTGTACCCTCAGGCCTGTTCCACCTTTTAACGTGATAATGGCTGAACTTGCCAAGGCTCCTTCAACAGCATCTTGCAAACCAGTGACCTCACACTTAGAAGGATAAGGGCAGAAGCTACTCACCATCCTGACTTGGAAATATATCGGCTGTTCCTTTACTGTCACTGGGTCACAATCCTGGAACTCCCTCCCTAACAGCACTGGGGGTGTGCCTACACCACATGGACTGCAGCGGCTCAAGAAGGCAGCTCACCACCACCTTCTCAAGGGCAACCAGGGACAGATGATAAATGTTGATAAATGGGCAGTGATGCCCAGCTGAGCCCCAGCATCGACAGCTTTTTGACGGAGAGAGAGTTCCACTCTTCCATCACTCCTTTGCTTAAAGATGCATTTTCTAACACCTGCCTCTGTCCTAGACTCCCCCCCACTACCCCATCTATTCCTTTCCAAATCCTGAAAAACTTCAATTAAGTCACCTCCTTAACCTTCTCTGACTCAGGAACTATCAGCCTGTTCATGTGATCATGTCTCATTTTCTAACTCTTGGAACCCTGGTTAATGTTTTCCGTTTTTGTTTCAGATTCCAGCATCCGCAATAATTTGCTTTAGTTTTTTAAATGACGTTGATTGAAGGAGAATTATCAATCAGGATATTGGGGGAGATCCCCCCCCCGCTATTCTTCAAAATCGTGCCCCGGGATCTCTTGGATCCACGTGAGCACAAACAGGGCCTGAGCTTTGTGTCTGAGCCAAAAGTGGCACCTCTGACTGTGCAGCACTCCCTCAGTACCACACTGGGAGTGTCAGCAAGGACTGGGCTTGAACCAGCAACCTTAAAAATCCAAGGACAGGAGTGTTACTCACAGACCTTGTTTGCTCCTTTCCCCTTGGCTCAGCATTTGTTTATAATGTGTGAAATCTCTAATCTCTTCCTGCCCTGACGGAAGGTCATCCACCTGAAACGTTAACTCTGCTTCTGCGTCCACAGATGCTGCCTGATCTGTTGAGTATTTCCGGTATTTTTTGTTTTTTATGTAACAAAGTACTTCATTCGCTGAGGCCGTGAAAGGTGCTATAGAAATGCAATATCTTTCTTTTAGTAATTGGTATTATTAAAGAGGTTTGTCCTGACGCTTAACAACAATATTTTTTACAACAAAACCACTGGTTGAACCTTTCTGTACTTCACAGCGAACTGGAATAAACCACTATCCCAAAAACCATTGAAAGTGAATTTGAACATCCATCTCTTGGCAATCTTCGAAAGGGTCTATTAGCCTGGGGAGCAGTGGGGTGCGTGATTCTGTGAGTAACACTCCTGTCCTTGGATTTTTAAGCTTGCTGGTTCAATCCCAGTCCTTGCTGACAGTCCCAGTGTGGTACTGAGGGAGTGCTGCACAGTCAGAGGTGCCACTTTTGGCTCAGACATATGTGCTCAAGTGGATTCAGAAGATCCCAGGGCACAATTTTGAAGAATAGTGGGGGGAGGGGGGAAGGGGAAGGGAATCTCCCCCATGTCCTGATCAATAATTCTCCTTCAATCAACTAAAGGCAAATTACTGCGGGTGCTGGAATCTGAAACCAAAACAGACAGTGCTGGGAAATCTCAGCAGGCCTCACAGCATCTGTGGGAAGACAATGAGATAGAGAATCTGGTGAACTGGTGCAGCAACAATAATCTCTCCCTCAATGTCAACAAAACGAAGGAAAGTGTCATCGACTTCAGGAAGCGTAAAGGAGAACATGCCCCTGTCTACATCAATGGGGATGAAGTAGAAAGGGTTGAGAGCTTCAAGTTTTTACGTGTCCAGATCACCAACAACCTGTCCTGGTCCCCCCATGCCGACACTATAGTTAAGAAAGCCCCACCAACGCCTCTACTTTCTCAGGAGACTAAGGAAATTTGGCATGTCAGCTACGACTCTCACCAACTTTTACAGATGCACCATGGAAAGCATTCTTTCTGGTTGTATCACAGCTTGGTATGGCTCCTGTTCTGCCCAAGACCACAAGAAACTACAAAAGGTTGTGAATGTAGCCCAATCTATCACGCAAACCAGCCTCCCATCCATTGACTCTGTCTACACTTCCCGCTGCCTTGGAAAAGCAGCCAGCATAATTAAGGACCCCACGCGCCCCGGACATTCTCTCTTCCACCTTCTTCTGTTGAGAAAAAGATACAAAAGTCTGAGGTCACGTACCAACCAACTCAAGAGCAGCTTCTTCCCTGCTGCCATCAGACTTTTGAATGGACCTACCTCGCACTAAGTTGATCTTTCTCTACACCCTAGCTCTAACACTACATTCTGCAGCTCTCTCCTTTCCTTCTCTATGAACGACATGCTTTGTCTGTATAGCGCGCAAGAAACAATATTTTTCGTTGTATACTAGTACATGTGGCAATAAATCAAATCAACATTTCGAGTCTCGATGACCCTTCGTCAGATCATTTTTATTTCCTGATTCTTTCATGTGATGTGGGCATCACTGGATGTGGGCCAGCATTTGTTATCCTTCCCTAATTGCCCCATGAACTGAGTGTCTCTCTTGGCCATTTCAGAGGGCAGTTGAGAGTCAACCACATTGCTGTGGTTCTGGAGCCACATATAGGCCAGGCCAGGTAAGGACGGCAGATTTCTTTCCCAAAAAGACATTAGTGAACCAGGTGGGTTTTTCCGACAATCGGCAACGATTTCATTCTGAGACTAGCCTTAAATTCCAAACTTATTGATTGAATTAAAATTTCACCAGCTGCCGTGGTGGGATTTGAACCCGTGTCTGAAGTGACATTGCCACAACACCATCATCTCCGCTATCACATTGCTATTTGTGGACCAAATTTGACTTTTCCCCCATTTCAACAGTCTGTGCAGTCAGGAGACCCTGTGGTTGTGAAAGGTGCTATGTAAATGCAAGATCTTTGTTTTGACCTTTTCTCATCCCAACCCACTGACAGCCCCATGCTGTAAGAATACTTGGAGAGATGAATAACCCTGTGGAAACAGTTGATAATGGAATCATATCCACTATTTTGCATTGGTTGCTATCTTCCACTAGCTCCCCCTGCTGGGGAAGGTAGTGGAAGCAGATACGATAGTGACTTTTAAGGGGCGTCTGGACAAATACGTGAATAGGATGGGAATAGAGGGATACGGTCCCCGGAAGGGTAGGGGGTTTTAGTTCAGTCGGGCAGCATGGTCGGTGCAGGCTTGGAGGGCTGAAGGGCCTGTTCCTGTGCTGTAATTTTCTTTGTTCTGTGGACGATTTGAGTGACGTGTTAACATTTTGTGACATATATTTGCTTTGTTTCCTCTTCAGGTGAAACTGCTTCTACAGGAGCTTTATCAGAACAAAAAGATTGCAAATGCTACGCACAACATCTACGCTTACAGGTACAAGACAGGTCAATTGTTTGAATAACCTTTGAATCAAAACACAATTAAATGGTGGTCAAAATAGGATCGGAACTGAATTGAGAAGATTTTTTTTTCATGTTCCTTTTTTTATTCATTCATGGGACATGAGCGTCGCTGGCCAGCATTTATTGCCCATCCCTAGTTGTCCTTGTTCAGAGGGCAGTTGAGAGTCAACCACATTGCTGTGGCTCTGGAGTCACATGTAGGCCAGACCGGGTAAGGACGGCAGATTTCCTTCCCTGAAGGGATATTAGCAAACCATCATCATCAGTAGATTCCTATTTCCAGATATTTTTTATGGAATTCAAATTCCACCATCTGCCGTGGCGGTATTCGAACCTGGGTCCCCAGAGCATGAGCTGAGTTTCCGGATTAATAGTCTCGCGATAATACCACCAGGCCATCGTCTCACAGTGCCAGGGATCCGAGTTCGATTCCCAGCTTGGATGACTGTCTGTGCGGAGTCTGCACGTTCTCCCCGTGTCTGCGTGGGTTTCCTCCGGGTGCTCTGGTTTCCTCCCACAGTCTAAAGACGTGCAGGTTAGGTGCATTGGCCGTGCTAAATTCTCCCTCAGTGTACCCGAACAGATGCTGGAGTGTGGCGACTCGGGGATTTTCATATTAATTTACAGGATGTGGGTGTCTCTGGCTAGGCCAGCATTTATTGCTCATTCCTAATTGCCCTTCAGATGGTGGTGGTGAGCTGCCTTCTTGAACCGCTGCAGTCCCTGAGGTGTAGGTACACCCACAGTGCTGTTGGGGAGGGAGTTCCAGGATTTTATTTAGAGTCCAGTACTTGAGGAAGGATGTGAAGGCATTGGAGAAAGTACAGAGTTCCAGGATTTTGACCCAGCAACAGTGAAGAAATTGCTGACACATTTCCAAGTCAAGATGGTGAGTGACTTGGAGGGGAACCTCCAGGTGGTGGTGTTCCCATGTGCATGCTGCTGTTGTCCTAGATGGGAGAGCTGTTGGATTGGAAAGTGCTGTCAAAGGAGCCTTACTGAGTTGCTGTTTCGTGTTCAATTCTGGTCGCCACACTACCAGAAGGCTTTGGAGAGGGTACAGAAAAGATTTACCAGGATGTTGCCTGGTATGGAGGGCGTTAGCTATGAGGAGAGGTTGCAGAAACTTAGGTTGTTCTCATTGGAACGACGGAGTACGAGGGGGCGACCTGATAGACGTCTACAAGATTATGAGGGGCATGGACAGAGTGGATAGTCAGAAGCTTTTTTTGCAGGGTGGAAGAGTCAATTACTAGGGGGCACAGGTTTAAGGGGCAAGGGGCAAGGTTTAAAGGAGATGTACGAGGCAAGTATCTTACACAGCGGGTGGTGGGTGCCTGGAACCTGCTGCTGGGGAAGGTAGTGGAAGCGGAGACGATAGTGACTTTTAAGGGGGCGATTTGACAAATACATGAATAGGATGGGAATAGAGGGATATGGTCCCCGGAAGGGTAGGGGCTTTAGTTCAGTCGGACAGCATAGTCGGTGCAGGCTTGGAGGGCCGAAGGGCCTGTTCCTGTGCTGTAATTTTCTTTGTTCTTTGTTCTTAGATGGTGTACACGGCTATCATTGTGAATCAGTAGTGGACAGAGTGAATGTTTAAGGCAGTGGATGGGGTACTTATCAAGTGGGCTGCTTTATCCTGGAAGGTGTTGAGCTTCTTGAGTGTTGTTGGAGTTGCACTCATCCAGGCAAGTGGGGAATATTCCATCACACTCCTGACTTATGCCTTCTAGACGCTGGACAGGCTTTGGGGAGTGTTGATGCTGGGGGATTCAGCAATGGTAATACAATTGAATTTGAGAATCTATAGTTCCCCATTGCTTTCCCCATGGCAACACCTTGGGCATTTGACTTGCCAACCAATCAGTACCCACTTCTCCTGTGGAATCAATTGCTGTGATTGTTTAAAATTTGGCATTCTTGTGTTTGGCCTGATGAGTGCAAACTGAAAAACTTCAGCAAAGTGCCTCTCTTTTCAGTAATTTTCGGCTAATACTAACCAAGTTAGCCAAAGGCATTAAGGGATGTGGGAGGAAGTTAGGGATCCCTAACAAAACTGGGATCAGGTGGAAAACTCTCCGCTGGTTGGAGTCATACCCGGCACAAAGGAAGATGGTTGTGGTGGTTGGAGGTGAATCATCTCAGCTCCAGGACATCTCTGCAGGAGCCCTTCAGGGGAGTGTCCTGGGCCCACCATCTTCACCAATGACCTTCTTTCCATCATAACGTCAGTATCTGGGCTTGGGTCGGTAAATAACAAATAACATTCACTCCACACAAATGCCAGGCAATGACCAACTCCAACAAAAGAGAATCTAACCATCACCCCTTGACAATCAATGGTCTTATCATCACTGAATCTCCCACTATCAACATCCTGGGGTTACCATTGACCAGAAAGTGAACTGGACCAGTCATTGAAATACTGTGGCTACAAGAGCAGGTTAGAGGCTTGGAATCCTTTGGTGAGTAACTCATCTCCTGACTCCCCAAAACCTGTCCATCGTCTACAAGGCACAAGTCAGGAGTGTGATGGAATACTCTCCACTTGCCTGGATTGGTTCAGCTCCAACAACACTCAAGAAGCTCAACACCATCCAGAACAAAACAGCCCGCTTGATTGAGACCCCTGCACCACCTTAAACATTGACTTCCTCCATCAATGACACCCACACTGGCAGCAGTGTGTACCATCTACAAGATGCACTGCAGCAACTCACCAAGGCTCCTCGGACATCATCCAAACCCATGATCTCTGCCATCTAGAAGGACAAAGGCAGCAGATACCTGGGAACACCACCACCTGGAGGTTCTCCTCCAAGCCACTTGCCATCCTGGCTTGGAAATATTGCTGTTCCTTCACTGTCGCTGGCTCAAAATCCTGGAACTCCCTCCCCAACAGCACTGTGGGTGCACCTACACCACATGGACTGCAATGATTCAAGAAGGCAGCTCACCAATTAGGAATGGCAATTACAATTTGGCCTTGCTAGTGATGCTCACATCCCAGGAATGAGTAAAAATGAGGGAAGGATTGTACGTCTCGTAGTTATGATCTCATTGAATAGTACAGCAGGGTCAAGGGGCCCAATGGCCTCCTTTTGTTCCTAAATTGGTGATGATGTGTGACCTGGGAGGGATCTTGGTGGTCATGATGTTCCCTGTGTTAACGCCCTTGAGTTATTGAGTTAATGTCCAGGTCGGCCAGTGTATACAGGCTGCTGCATTGTTAATGGAAATGGTAAATGGTAGAACCCTGAAGAGTATTGATAGGCAGTGGGATCTGGGCGTACATGTCTACCCATCACTGAAAATGGCAACGCAGGGTGGATAAGGTAGTCAAGAAGGCATACGTCATGTTTGCCCTCATCGGTCGGGGCATTGAGTGTAAGAATTGGCAGGTCATGCTGCAACTGTATAGAACCTTAGTTAGGCCTCATTTGGATTATTGGGTACAATTCTGGTCGCCACACTACCAGAAGGATGTTGAGGCTTTGGAGAAGATACAGAAGAGGTTTACCAGGATGTTGCCTGGTATGGAGAGTATTAGTTATGAGGAGAGGTTAGATAAACTCAATTTTTTCTCATTGGAACGACGGAGGTTGAGGGGGCAATCTGACAGAGGTCTACAAGATTATGAGAGGCATGGACAGAGTGGATAGTCAGAAACTTTTTCCCAGGGTGGAAGTGTCAATTACTAGGGGGCACAGGTTTAAGGTGCGAGGGGCAAGGTTTAAAGGAGATGTACGAGGCAGATTTTTTACACAGAGGGTGGTGGGTGCCTGGAACACGTTGCCGGGGGAGGTGGTGGAAGCAGAAACGATAGGGGTATCTGGACAAATACATGAATAGGATGGGAATAGAGGGATATGGAGTTGAAAACCAGTCATGGGGCAGCAGGCTCGATGGGCCAAGTGGGCTACACCTCCTCCAATCTCTTGTGTTCTTGACGTTGCTCGTGTTAGACATTGGTTTTTAAAAATGAATCTGGGGTGTTTGCTGTTGTTGATTCTATGCTGTAAGTGACACCAGAGTAGAAGCTAACATTTCTATTGCTGGTTATGCATTGCGTGATCTATTCTAAAGAGAGACTAGAGTGTGCGTGTTAATTGTTCAGGATATACTGCGAGGACAAACAGACCTTCCTGCAAGACTGTGAGGATGATGGAGAAACAGCAGCTGGAGGCCGACTTCTGCATCTACTGCAGGTAACACAACACTTCAGAATGTTTCATAGCAATCCTTCATCAGTATAGCCCGTTATTATCATTATCTCATCCAACAATCACATTATGTTGTTTCATCATCATGTCACTTTTCACTCTCGGAGACAATGGATTAGGAGAGCCTAAATCCACATGGACTGCACTGAGTGTTTCTAATGCACATGGACTGCAGTCCATGTGGGCGGCATGGTGGCGCAGTGGTTAGCACTGCTGCCTCACAGCGCCAGGGACTCGAGTTCGATTCCAGCCTTGGGTCACTGTCTGTGCGGAGTTTGCACGTTCCCCCCGTGTCTGCGTGGATTTCCTCCGGGTGCTCCGGTTTCCTCCCACAGTCTGAAAGACGTGCTGGTTAGGGTGCATTGGCCGTGCTAAATTCTCCCTCAGTGTACCCGAACAGGCACCCGGAGTGTGGCGACTGGGAGATTTTCACAGTAACTTCATTGCAGTGTTAATGTAAGCTGACTTGTGACACTAATAAATAAACTTAAATTTTTTTAAATGGTTCAATGTGGTGGTGGCGAAGGGCAGTTAATGCCGGCCTACCCAGCGACGCCCACATCCTGGAGAGAATAAGGAAAGACCCCAATGAGTACTTGACATCAGTTCTGGCTTTTTGGAAGAGTTTTCCAATCGGTCCCCCTCCCTCCCCCTGCTCTGCTCCCTGCCCCCCCCTCCCCCCTCCCCCCACCCCCATTAGTCTGCAAGTGTTATCTTTTACAAGTATTTATCTAGTTCTCCTTTTGAAAGGTGTTGTTGAATCAGTTTCCGCCACCCTTTCAGGCAACGCTTTCCAGTTCAGAAGGACTATCTTCAGATCAATTCTCTCCATCTCGCCCTGAGCTTTTTTCCTCAATTATCTTAAATCTGTGCTCTTCTGTTCACCGATATCAGTCCATCAGGCAAACCAACCTCCCACCCATTGACACTGTCTATACTTCTCACTGCCTCGACAAAGCAGCCAGCATAATCAAGGAACCCCCACGCACCCCGGACATTCTCTCTTCCACCTTCGTCCGTTGGGAAAAAGATACAAAAGTCTGAGGTCACGGACCAACCGACTCAAGAACAGCTTCTTCCCTGCTACCGTCAGACTTTTGAATGGACCTACTTTATATTATTGCTTATCTTTCTCTGCACCCGAGCTATGACTGTAACACTACATTCTGCACTCTCTCCTTTCCTTCTCTATGAATGGTATGCTTTGTCCGTATGGCGCACAAGAAACAATACTTTTCACTGTATCCCAATACATGTGACAATAAAAATCAAATCAAATGGACTCTTCTGTAACAGGAAACAGTTTCTCCTTATTTGCTCCCAAGGGCCTTCCTACAGTGTAATGCCTAAAGTTAACACACTACTCCAGCTAGGGCTTAGTCCGTGATTTATAAAGGTTTATTTAAGAGATTTTTATAAATGGATCTCAGCTTTTATTTACAGCAACAGAATTATGTTGAGGCATGGTGATGGTAAGAACCCAGCTTCCCAAATCACAAAGGGAAACTTGAAACAGCTGCCAAAACAGTTGCAATTTGTATATTACGAGGAGGCTTTCTGAAATCAGGAAATGATGTCCCCGACTAACTGTGATTATTTTACATTCAAGTAAACATTTATTAAAAACAAATAAAATGGAAAAGCACAGGCGTGGCTTCACACGGTTAGTAGTACTTTAAAACAGTTCCAAAGGATCGTAACTTAAACTACCTCAGAGTTTACCTTCCTTTCCTGCTTGTTAACAGTCATAGAATCATAGAAACCCTACAGTGCAGAAGGAGGCCATTCGGCCCATCGAGTCTGCACCGACCACAATCTCACCCAGCCCTATCCCTGTAGCACCATATATTTAGCCTGCTAATCCCCCTGACACTAGGGTCAATTTAGCATGGCCAATGCACCTAACCTGTACATCTTTGGACTGTGGGAGGAAACCGGAGCACCTGGAGGAAACCCATGCAGATATGGGGAGAATGTGCAAACTCCACACAGATGGTGATCTGAGGCTGGAATTGAACCCAGATCCTGGCGCTGTGAGGCAGCAGTGCTAACCACTGTGCTACCGTGCCGTTGCTATCGATTTTTAAATCTATAGAACTCCAGCAATTGTACCAGACAGTGCCCTTTGGCTTTTGGGGTGGCCTCTGAGGCTAACAACAACTGGTTCTCCAGGTTTTGTCTTGTCCACACTGTCTACGTAGCTGGTCCCCAAACTGACTTGAGCATTTTCTTAAATGTGTTCCTTCCCTATGATCTCTCCACCCTCTATCCAGTCCCCCCGTAATGCCCTTTTCCTAGAACTAATCAAACTCCTTTCAAAGAACAAAGAAAATTACAGCACAGGAACAGGCCCTTTGGCCAGCCAATCCTGTACTGACCATGCTGCCCGACTGAACTAAAACCTCCTACCCTTCAGGGGACCATATCCCTCTATTCCCATCCTATTCATGTATTTGTCAAGACGCCTCTTAAAGTCACGATCGCATCTACTTCCACTACCTCCCCCGGCAACGGGTTCCAGGCACCCACCACCCTCTGTGTAAAAAAAATCTGCCCTGTACATCTCCTTTAAACCTTGCCCCTCGCACCTTAAACCTATGCCCCCTAGTAATTGACGCTTCCACCCTGGGAAAAAGCTTCTGACTATCCACTCTGTCCATGCCCCTCATAATCTTGTAGACTTCTATCAGGTCTCCCCTCAACCTCCGTCTTTCCAGTGAGAACAAACCAAGTATGTAGACAGGCCAACTAGAGGTGAGGCTATATTGGATCTGGTGCTGGGAAATGAGCCAGACCAGGTGCTAGACTTGGAAGTTGGTGTGCATTTTGGTGATAGTGACCACAATTCGGTTACGTTCACCTTAGTGATGGAAAGGGATAGGCATGAACCTCGGGCCAGTGGTTTTAGCTGGGGGAAGGGTAATTATGAGGCTATTAGGAGAGAATTAGGAAACATAGGTTGGACTAGGAGATTACAGGGACTGGGAACGTCCGACATGTGGAGTTTTTTCAAGGAGCAGCTACTGCGAGTCTGTGATAGGTATGTCCCTGTCAGGCAAGGAGGAATTGGTAGGGCTAGGGAACCGTGATGCACCAAAAAAGTTTCTTTGTTGGTTAAAAAGAAAAAGGAGGCTTATGTTCGGATGAGATGTGAGCACTCGGGTAGTGCACTAGAAAGCTTTAGATTGGCTAAGAGGGAGTTGAAGAGCGAGCTTAGAAGGGCTAAAAGGGGACATGAGAAGACTTTGGCGGATAGGGTTAAAGAGAATCCTAAGGCGTTCTATAGGTATGTCAAGAACAGAAGGTTGGTTAGGGCAAGTTTAGGGCCAGTTATAGATGGCAGAGGGAAGTTATGTGTGGAACCGGAGGAGATTGGTGAAGCATTGAACCAATATTTCTCTTCGGTGTTCACGCAAGGGGACATGAATATAGCTGAGGAGGACACTGGGTTGCAAGGGAGTAGAATAGACAGTATTACAGTTGATAAGGAGGATGTGCAGGATATTCTGGAGGGTCTGAAAATAGATAAATCCCCTGGTCCGGATGGGATTTATCCAAGGATTCTCTGGGAGGCAAGAGAAGTGATTGCAGAGCCTCTGGCTCTGATCTTCAGGTCGTCGTTGGCCTCTGGTATAGTACCAGAAGATTGGAGGTTAGCGAATGTTGTCCCATTGTTTAAGAAGGGGAACAGAGACTTCCCCGGGAATTATAGACCGGTGAGTCTCACTTCTGTTGTCGGCAAGATGTTGGAAAAAATTATAAGGGATAGGATTTATAGTTATTTGGAGAGTAATGAATTGATAGGTGATAGTCAGCATGGTTTTGTGGCAGGTAGGTCGTGCCTTACTAACCTTATTGAGTTTTTTGAGAAAGTGACCAAGGAGGTGGATGGGGGCAAGGCAGTGGACGTGGTATATATGGATTTTAGTAAGGCGTTTGATAAGGTTCACCATGGTAGGCTTCTGCAGAAAATGCAGATGTATGGGATTGGGGGTGATCTAGGAAATTGGATCAGGAATTGGCTAGCGGATAGGAAACAGAGGGTGGTGGTTGATAGTAAATATTCATCATGGAGTGCGGTTACAAGTGGTGTACCTCAGGGATCTGTTTTGGGGCCACTGCTGTTTGTAATATTTATTAATGATCTGGATGAGGGTATAGTTGGGTGGATTAGCAAATTTGCTGATGACACCAAAGTCGGTGGTGTGGTAGACAGTGAGGAAGGGTGTCGTAGTTTGCAGGAAGACTTAGACAGGTTGCAAAGTTGGGCCGAGAGGTGGCGGATGGAGTTTAATGCGGAGAAGTGTGAGGTAATTCACTTTGGTAGGAATAACAGATGTGTTGAGTATAGGGCTAACGGGAGGACTTTGAATAGTGTGGAGGAGCAGAGGGATCTAGGTGTATGTGTGCATAGATCCCTGAAAGTTGGGAATCAAGTAGATAAGGTTGTTAAGAAGGCATATGGTGTCTTGGCGTTTATTGGTAGGGGGATTGAATTTAGGAGTCGTAGCGTTATGTTGCAACTGTACACAACTCTGGTGCGGCCGCACTTGGAGTACTGTGTGCAGTTCTGGTCCCCACATTACAGGAAGGATGTGGAGGCTTTGGAGAGGGTGCAGAGGAGGTTTACCAGGATGTTGCCTGGTATGGAGGGGAGATCCTATGAGGAGAGGCTGAGGGATTTGGGATTGTTTTCGCTGGAAAGGCGGCGGCTAAGAGGGGATCTTATTGAAACATATAAGATGATTAGAGGTTTAGATAGGGTGGATAGTGATAGCCTTTTTCCTCTGATGGAGAAATCCAGCACGAGGGGGCATGGCTTTAAATTGAGGGGGGGTAGTTATAGAACCGATGTCAGGGGTAGGTTCTTTACCCAGAGGGTGGTGAGGGATTGGAATGCCCTGCCAGCATCAGTAGTAAATGCGCCTAGTTTGGGGGCGTTTAAGAGATCCGTAGATAGGTTCATGGACGAAAAGAAATTGGTTTAGGTTGGAGGGTCACAGTTTTTTTTTTAACTGGTCGGTGCAACATCGTGGGCCGAAGGGCCTGTTCTGCGCTGTAATGTTCTATGTTCTATGTTCTATGTTCTATAAGTTTTTCCAACCTCTCCTCATAGCTAATGCCCTCCATACCAGGCAACATCCTGGTAAATCTTTTCTGTTCCCTCTCCAAAGCCTCCACATCCTTCTGGTAGTGTGGCGACCAGAATTGAACACATTGCTTCAGCTCCTTTATTTTAAAAAGTAGGCTTTGGATCAGAATCCCTACAGTGCATGAGGAGGCCATTCGGCCCATCGAGTCTGCACCGACCACAATCCCACCTGGGCCCTATTCCTGTAACACCACATATTTACCCTGCTAATCCCCCTGATACTAGGGTCAGTGTAGCAATGGCCAATCAACCTAACCCGCATGTCTTTCGACTGTGGGAGGAAACCGGAGCACCCGGAGGAAACCCACGCAGACACGGGGAGAACGTGCAAACTCCACACAGACAGTGACCCAAGCCGGGAATCAAACCCAGATCCCTGGCGCTGTGAGGCAGCTGTGCTAACCACTGTGCCACTGTGTCGCCCACCATTAGGCTATCGCACCTTTGCCTCAATTACAATTTTTACAACCTGTATATGTCCCCCTTTGAACTAGAACAATCCACTTCAACACTACTACTTTTATTGCTCTATGTAAATGCTTATTGAAGTTCCAATTGGTTCATTAACTTATCAAAATCACTCCTTACTGTTATTTTAAACCCTTGTAGTTGTTCTGTCTCTTAACTCAATTACAATAATCACACCCCCACCAGCCTGTTTCACACTACATGAGAAAAATGACAATGATATTGCCAAAAGAAAACTATGCCAATTCCTTGCTTTCTTGACAATTATCAGCAAGGATTGAACGAATCCTTTACTTGCACGTTGTTCTGCTTCAACAGATATTAGATGCTCGAAATGTGCTGGTGGTGGTTTCCCGGTGGTACGGGGGGATCTTACTAGGTCCCGATCGCTTCAAGCACATCAATAACTGTGCAAGAAACGTGCTGGTGGATGAAGGCTACACCGAGTTGGCGGTAAGATCAAACACGTAATAAAGAGCTCCGATTGAGATGGTGAGTACAGGTGATGCCACGACTGAGACAAGGTGGAGCGGCACGATGGCACAGTGGTTAGCACTGCTGCCTCACAGTGCCAGGGACCCGGTTCAATTCCGGCCTTGGGTCACTGTCTGTGTGGAATTTGCACGTTCTCCCCGTGTCTGTGTGGGTTTCCTCCGGGTAAGCCGGTTTCCTCTCACAGTCTGAAAGAATCTGGGTCCCTTTTGGGCGCCGCATTTCAGGAAAGATGAGTGCCAAAAAGATTTTAAGGGAATGGTTCCTGGAATGAGGTGGGGTGGCACAGTGGTTAGCACTGCTGCTTCACAGCGCCAGGGACCCAGATTCGATTCCCGGGTTGGGTCACTGTCTGTGTGGAGTCTGCACGTTCTCCCCGTGTCTGCGTGGGTTTCCTCCGGGTGCTCCGGTTTCCTCCCATATTCTGAAAGACGTGCTGGTTAGGGTGCATTGGCCGTGCTAAATCCTCCCTCAGTGTACCCGAACAGGCGCTGGAGTGTGGCGACTAGGAGAATTTCACAGTAACTTCATTGCAGTGTTAATGTAAGCCTATTTGTGACAGGAATAAATAAACTTTAAACATTAAACCTCAGGTACGAGGATAGATTGGCAAAGACAGGGTTATCTTCCTCGGGGAAGAACAGGTCGAGAGGAGGTTTGGTCGAGATGCTCAAAATCATGAGGGATCTGGGCACAGTGGACAGGGAGAAACCGCTCCCATTGGTGGAGGGATCGAGAAGCAGATGCTTCCATCGTACACCTCTACAAGAGGAAGGGCAATCGGCAAGTATGCGATAACCATCGAGGAATCTCGCTGCTCTCCATCGCAGGAAAAACCCTCACATCAGAGTGTGGCAACTAGGGGATTTTCACAGTATCTTCATTGCAGTGTTAATGTAAGCCTACTTGTGACACTAATAAACCAACGAGCAAACATAAGATGTGTAGGTTAGAATTGATTAGCCGTGGTAAAATGTGTGAGATTACAGGTTCGAGGGCTTGGGTAAAATACTCTCATAGAATCATAGAATCCCTACAGTGCAGAAGGAGGCCATTCGGCCTATCGAGTCTGCACCGACCACAATCCCACCCAGGCCCTGTCAGAGAGTCGGTGCAAACTCAATGGGCCGAATGGTCTCTTGTGCACAGTAGGAATTCTATGATGAATGAGGAAAAATTGAATGAACTGGGCTCTTTTCTCTGTAATCCAGAAGACTGAGGAATGACATGATGGAGATTTTTCAAATTAGGACAGTGTACTAAAGGGCAGGTGTGGAGAGGCAGGGCAGGTTGAGGTGACTTTTAAAAAGGATTATGGGCTTCTGATCTTTATTAACAGAGACGAGGAAGATATGATCATCCTTTGTAAAACACTGGCTTGGCCGCAATTTAGGGTGTTGTGTCCAATTTTGGGCACCGCGCTTTAGGAACGATTTAGAGAGAGTGCCAAAAACGGAATGGTTCCTGGAATGAGGAGGGGTGGCACAGTGGTTAGCACTGCTGCTTCACAGCGCCAGGGACCCGGGTTCGATTCCTGGGTAGGGTCACTGTCTGTGTGCAATTTGCATGTTCTCCCCGTGTCTGCGTGGGTTTCCTCCGGGATGCTGAAAATCATGAGGGGTCTGGGCAGAGTGGACAGGGAGAAACCGCTCCCATTGGTGGAGGGATCGAGAAGCAGAGGACACAGGGTGAAGGTGTTGGCTAAAGATGATGTGATGCAGGAAAGGGAGTGATTAGGGTGTGGAATGTGCTGCCTGAGGGTGAGGAGGAAGCAGGGTCTATCGAGGCTTTCTAAAGGGAATGGGGTAAATACCTGAAGCGAGAAGATTTGTAGGGCTGTGGGGGGGAGGGGGGGGGGGTGTCTGAATGAGTTGTTCTTGCAGAGAGTCAGCACGAGGCTGGTGTGCTGAAATGGCTCCTTCTGTTCTATGATTTCACTTGTGAGGCAGCCATAAAACCAGGGGTTATCACTGTAAAATAGTCACTCAGAAATCCAGCAAGGAATTCAGGAGAAGATTGTTTATCCAGAGAGTGGTGCATGCGAATCTGGATCTCGCTACTAGAGGGAGTCGTTGAGGTGAATAGTATCGATGATAGATGCGCTTAAGGGGAAAGGCGGATAAACACAGGAGGGAAAAGGAATAGAAAGATATGTTGGTGAAATGAAGATCGACGGGGCTGAGGCCTGTGTGGACATCAGAACTGGAAGCAGAAGGAGGCCATTCAGCCCCTCGAACCTGCTCTGCCTTTCAAACAATCATGGCTAATCTCACCTTGGCCTCATCTCCACATTCCTGCCCGTTCTCCATAACCCTTCAACCCTATTACTAATTAAAAACCTGTCTGTCTATCTCCCCTAAATTTACTCGATATCCCAGCATCCACCAAACTCTGGGTTAATGAATTCCACAGATTCGAGAGAAATAGTTTCTCCTCATCTCTGTTTTAAATCTGCGACCCCTTATCCTAAAACTATCACCTCTTGTTCTGGATTGTCCCACATGTCTCCAATATCAATCCCCTTTAGCATCTCCCATACCTCAATTAGATCTCCCCTCATCCTTCTAAACTCTAGAGAGTGTTGGCCTAAACTGCTCTATCTCTCTCCATAAGGCAAACCCCTCATATTTGATTTGATTTGATTTATTCTTGTCACGTGTTGGGAAAAGTATTGTTTCTTGCGGGCTATACAAACAAAGCATACCGTTCATAGAGAAGGAAAGGAGAGGGTGCAGAATGCAGTATTACAGCCATAGCTAGGGTGTAGAGAAAGATCAACTTATTGGAATCAACCTCCTCTGAATTGCCTTCAATGCAACTACATCCCTCCTCCAGTAGGGGACCAAAACTGTGCACCAGCATAGACCAGTTGGGCCGAATGGCCTACCTCTGTGCTGGTAATTCTGTAACTGATCTGGTTTATGCTTCAACTAATTCACCTCAGGCAAATGCAATGAGCTCTTGTTCCCATACCATTTCCCAATTTCCTTCAACGTCTGTCTTAGAGTTGTAGGGAGTTAAAAACATTTCACAACAACAACAGTAACTTGCATTTAGATAGCACCTTCACAGAAGCATTACTAAACAAAATTTGACACAGAACCTTGTGAGGGGCTGGATCCACCCCCACCCCCCCCCACCCCCCCCGTGCACCCCTTGCAGGCAGCGGGCGTATGTGTAAAATATGTCAGGTTTTGAGTCCACTGCCTTCTCACCCAATCCCAACCTGGTCCCATCATAACAGGGGATAGGTATGGTGCCCACCAGTTTGCCCACCCTTAGGACTATTCAGGGTCTTTGGTGGCCAATTATTGCCCACTTAATGCCCTCAATCCACCTCCACTGTCACAATACACTGGGCAGTGAAAGCCGGGCGGGTTCTTTTTACAACCTTGGTGAAAAGGGGTCACGTCATTCAGGGGGACACCTTCTCGCCAGGCCTCTTAATCCCGTGCCCTGTAACCCCCTCCTTCCCCATCCCTTGGGAAGCTGATTTCCCCCCCCCCCCCGCAGTACAAGCCCCGGATCTCGCTAGGCCCCAGATACCGTCAGTGATCTCCATGGGTCTTCTTGCATTCCTGACGGTGTCGATGACTGAGTTGCCGCACTGCCGGCACTGTTAGAATTTGAGCTCCTGAGAGTGGGACTCCCTTCCACTGCGGGGACTCGGAGCTTGTTTCAGCTGTCCCGAGCGCGTTATCACAGCGGGGTGGGCTTTTTAAAAGTTGGTGGCTTTAAAATCAACTTTCCTTCTGGGTGGGGGGGTGGGGGGGGGGGGGGGGTAGGGTGCAAACGGTACACTGACCTCACCCCTCCCCCCTCCACTCGGAAATGTTAGGAGAGATGATGAAAGGCTTGGTCAAAGACATAGAATCCTACAGAGCAGAAGGAGGCCATTCGGCCCATCGAGTCAGCAATTTATTTTTTAGGGTGGTGGGTGTCTGGAACCCGCTGCCAGGGGAGGTAGTGGAAGCAGATACGATCGTGGCTTCTAAGGGGCATCTGGACAAATACATGAATAGGATGGGAACAGAGGGATATGGTCCCCGGAAGGGTAGGGGGTTTTAGTTCAGTCGGGCAGCATGGTCGGTCCAGGCTTGGAGGGCCGAAGGGCCTGTTCCTGTGCTGTAATTTTCTTCGTTCTTTGTTTTTTTTTCTTTGTGTCTGCACCGATCACAATCCCACCCAGGCCCTATTCCCGTAACCCCACACATTTACCCTATTAACCCACTCTTTGGACACGAGAGGGCAATTTAGCACGGTCAATACCCCTAACCTACCCATAGAACCATAGCATCCCTACAATGCAGAAAGAGGCCATTCGGTCCATCTGCACCAACTCTCCGACAGAACATCCCACCCAGGCCCCATCCCCATAATCTCATGCACTTACTCCACTAAAGTTAAAGTTTATCTATTTGTCACAAGTAGGCTCACATTAACACTGCAATGAAGTTACTGTGAAAATCCCCCAGTTGCCACACTCCGGCGCCTGTTCGGGTACACTGAGGGAGAATTTAGCGTGGTCAATGCACCTAACTAGCACGTCTTTCAGACTGTGGGAGAAAACCGGAGCACCCGGAGGAAACCCACGGGGAGAGCGTGCAAACTCCGCACAGCCAGTGACCTGAGGCCGGAGTTGTACCCAAAGACTGCATTTATATAGTGCCTTTCATGATCACATGGCTATCTTAAACTCAACATGACAGAGTGCATGCTGAAATGTTTCCCCTTGGAGGAGACTCTCGGAGGCTGTCATACCATTGTACCATTTTTATTGTCCTTGGCGTTTTTAATGCTTTCTGTGTATGGATTCCTAAATATCTCTGCTCCTCTATAGATTCTACCCTCCTGCCAATAAGATAACATTGAAATTGAATCTTCTCAAAGTAATTTCGCGGGATGTCAGCGTCGCTGGCTGGGCCAGAATGTATTGTCCTTCCCTAACAGCCCTCCATTTCAGAGGGCATGTGGAAGTCAACCTGTACGTCTGGAGTCGCATGTAGGCCAGACCGAGTAAGGACGGCAGATTTCCTTCCCGAAAGGGCATTAGTGAATCAGATGGGTTTTTCTGGTCATTGACGATGGTTTCATGGTCATCATCAGAGCTTTAATGAATTTAAATTTCTCCATCTGCTGTGGCGGGCTTTGAACCCGGGTACCCAGATCTTTTTCTGGGATACTAGCCTACTGACAAATTCACTGTGCCATGGGCAACTCGGTGGCACAGTGGTTAGCACTGCTGCCTCTCAGCACCAGGGACCCGGGCTCGATTCCCGGCTTGGGTGACTGTCTGCACATTCTTCCCATGTCTGCGTGGGTTTCCTCCGGGTGCTCCAGTTTCCTCCCACAGTCCAAAAGACGTGCTGGTTAGGGTGCATCGGCCATGCTAAATTCCCCCTCAGTGTACCCGAACAGGTGCTGGAGTGTGGCAACTAGGGGATTTTCACAGTAACTCCATTGCAGTGTTAATGTAAGCCTACTTGTGACACTAATAAATAAACTTTAAACTTGAAAACTCCCTGTAATGACTTTAATCAGGCAATTGAGGTTGGCTTGTTAGAATATGAACTCCCTGATTAATAAAAAAAACAAAGAACAATACAGCACAGGAACAGGCCCTTCGGCCCTCCAAGCCCGTGCTGCTCCCTGGTCCAAACTAGACCATTCTTTTGTATCCCTCCATTCCCACTCCGTTCATGTGGCTATCTAGATAAGTCTTAAACGTTCCCAGTGTGTCCGCCTCCACCACCTTGCCTGGCAGCGCATTCCAGGCCCCCACCACCCTCTGTGTAAAATATGTCCTTCTGATATCTGTGTTAAACCTCCCCCCCTTCACCTTGAACCTATGACCCCTCGTGAACGTCACCACCGACCTGGGGAAAAGCTTCCCACTGTTCACCCTATCTATGCCTTTCATAATTTTATACACCTCTATTAAGTCTCCCCTCATCCTCCGTCTTTCCAGGGAAAACAACCCCAGTCTACCCAATCTCTCCTCATAACTAAGCCCCTCCATACCAGGCAACATCCTGGTAAACCTCCTCTGTACTTTCTCCAAAGCCTCCACGTCCTTCTGGTAGTGTGGCGACCAGAACTGGACGCAGTATTCCAAATGCGGCCGAACCAACGTTCTATACATCTGCAACATCAGACCCCAACTTTTATACTCTATGCCCCGTCCTATAAAGGCAAGCATGCCATATGCCTTCTTCACCACCTTCTCCACCTGTGACGTCACCTTCAAGGATCTGTGGACTTGCACACCCAGGTCCCTCTGCGTATCTACACCCTTTATGGTTCTGCCATTTATCGTATAGCTCCTCCCTACATTATTGCTACCAAAATGCATCACTTCGCATTTATCAGGATTGAACTCCATCTGCCATTTCTTTGCCCAAATTTCCAGCCTATCTATATCCTTCTGTAACCTCTGACAATGCTCCTCACTATCTGCAAGTCCAGCCAATTTTGTGTCGTCCGCAAACTTACTGATCACCCCAGTTACACCTCCTTCCAGATCGTTTATATAAATCACAAACAGCAGAGGTCCCAATACAGAGCCCTGCGGAACACCACTAGTCACAGGCCTCCAGCCGGAAAAAGACCCTTCCACTACCACCCTCTGTCTTCTGTGAGCAAGTCAATTCTCCACCCACCTAGCCACCTCCCCCTTTAACCCATGAAATCCAACCTTTTGCACCAGCCTACCATGAGGGACTTTGTCAAACGCTTTACTAAAGTCCACATAGACGACATCCACGGCCCTTCCCTCGTCAACCATTCTAGTCACTTCTTCAAAAAACTCCACCAGGTTAGTGAGGCATGACCTCCCTCTCACAAAACCATGCTGACTATCGTTAATGAGTTTATTCCTTTCTAAATGCGCATACATCCTATCTCTAAGAATCTTCTCCAACAACTTCCCCACCATGGACGTCAAGCTCACCTGCCTATAATTACCCGCGTTATCCTTCCTACCCTTCTTAAATAACGGGACCACATTAGCTATCCTCCAATCCTCTGGGACCTCACCTGCGTCCAGTGACGAGACAAAGATTTGCGTCAGAGGCCCAGCGATTTCATCTCTCGTCTCCCTGAGCAGCCTTGGATAGATTCCATCAGGCCCTGGGGATTTGTCAGTCTTTATATTCTCTAACAAACCTAACACTTCCTCCCTTGTAATGGAGATTTTCTCCAACAGTTCAACACTCCCCTCCAAGACACTCCCAGTCAACTCCTTTGTGAATACCGACGCAAAGTATTCATTTAGGATCGCCCCTACTTCTTTGGGCTCCAAGCATAATTCCCCACTTTTGTCCCTGAGAGGTCCGACTTTTTCCCTGACAACCCTTTTGTTCCTAACGTATGAATAAAATGCCTTGGGATTCTCCTTAATCCTGTCTGCCAAGGACATTTCGTGACCCCTTTTTGCCCTTCTAATTCCCCGTTTGAGTTCTTTCCTACTTTCTTTGTACTCCTCCAGAGCTCCCTCCGTTTTTAGCTGCCTGGACCTAACATACGCCTCTCTTTTCTTTTTGACCAGTCCCTCAATTTCCCTGGTTATCCACGGTTCTTGAATCCTACCCTTCCTATCCTTCTTTTTTATAGGCACATGCTTGTCCTGCAGCCCTAACAACTGTTCCTTAAAAGACTCCCACATGCCAGATGTGGATTTACCCTCAAACAGCCTCTCCCAATCAAGAGCTGCCAATTTCTGCCTAATCATAGAATCCCTAAAGTACAGAAGAGACCATTCAGCCCATCGAGTCTGCACCGACCACAATCCCATCCAGGCCCTATTCCAGTAACCCCACACATTTACCCTGCTAATCCCCGACACTCGAGTCAATTTAGCATGGCCAATCAACCTAACCCGCACATCTTTGGAGTGTGGGAGGAAACCAGTGCACCCGGAGGAAACCCACGCAGACACGAGGAGAATTAAGGGCCAAATTGATGGGCCAATCAGGGAGCCTCTTGCTTTGCACATAACCAGGCGTGTCAGTTCCTCTGGGACTCCGAGTGTAGGCTGCTAACTCTGTATACTGTTGTCAAACGTGTAAATAAAGGGATTTTGGTGAAGGGACTTCTGCCTCCGAGGACTTACTACACTCACCCACTTCCCTACCTTGAACTGCGTCTGCCACAGTTTAGCCCATCACTTCATCCATCAAAAATCCCTTTTGCACAACTTGCTGCTCCCGCCCACGCCAAACACTCTGCCACCTAGCTTCGGTGTCTGGAACTGCACCCTTCAAGCCGCTGACTGAACCAAGATGTTCTGTCTGTTTTTATTTCAGGGTGAGGGGCAAAGGCCGTCGATGAAGCGGAAGAAACAGAAAGGCAAGAAATGAAAATAATCAGTGGAAAGGACACAGGGATTTTCTAATTAATGAGCCGATGTGAGAGCCACTAATACTCCGCTTTTAAGAAATTTTGATCGGTCCCAATCATTTCACATCGACAAACAAAGGAAAGGGATCAGAACAAGAATAAACAAACTGAATCCACCCTGCTCCTCTCCCTTATCATATTTCACAAGCAGCAGCTCTGGCTCCTGGGATGTACGGACCGTGCGGTTCCCTCTGGTTACATGGTCCCCGGGGGAAACTCAAACCAAGACGGTTATTTGCTTTACTTTCCGCCCCCCCCCCCCTCCGAGTCCCGGGAGGAGAGAAAAATTGAAGTTTTGAGTAAGAAGCCCTTTGCCTGTGAGCATTAATGTTTAAAGAAGGCGGCTTAACTTCATGCAAAATTCATGGCGTGTGTAATATTCAAATACATGTAGATTCATGTTTTGAAACGACTGGCAAATGTCGCGCTGCACGCAGGCTCTGTGAAGGAGGAAAGGCTTTGCTCACACAGGGACTGTTGCAAAAGGAATCACGTTCGCCGGTATGTACGCTGCAGATCCCCAAGAGAAAGGGACAGTTTCTACAGCCAATTACAGTGGTTAGCACTGCTGCCTCACAGCGCCAGGGACCCGGGTTCGATTCCCGGCTTGGGTCACTGTCTGTGCGGAGTCTGCACGTTCTCTCCGTGTCTGCGTGGGTTTCTTCCGGGTGCTCCGATTTCCTCCCACAGTCTGAAAGACGTGCCGGTTTGGTGCATTAGCCATGATAAATTGTCCCTCAGGTGCTGGAGTGTGGGATTTTCACAGTAACTTCATTACAGTGTTAATATAAGCCTACTTGTGACAATAATAAATAAATAATACATGCAGTCCTGACCTTCAGTAATCTGGCCTTTAAATCCCAATCATAGAATGATACAGGTCATTCAGCCCACTACACCTGTACCGACTCAATATCCAACTCATCACTCCCCTGTTACTTCCCCATCGACCTGTACTTTCTTCTCTTTCCAAGTATTCATCTAACTCCCTATTGCAAGTCACAGTAGGCTTGGAGAGGAATCTGCAGGAGGTGGAAGGTGCTGTACAAGGAAGCTTGTCGAGTTGTTGCAGTGCATCTTGTGGATGGCAGATGGAGTGAGTGTTTAAGGTGGTGAATGGGGTGCCACTCGAGTGGGCTGCTTTGTCCTGGATGGGTGTGGAGCTTCTTGAGTGTTGCTGGAGTTGCACTCATCCAGGCAAGTGAAGTATAAAGATGTGCAGGTTAGGTTGTTTAGCCATGCTAAATTGACCCTAGTGTCAGGCGGGGTTAGCAAGGTAAATATGTGGATTTGTTGGAATAGGGCCTGGGTGGGATTGTGGTCGGTGCAGTCTCAATGGGCCAAATGGCCTCCTTCTGCACTGTAGGGATTCTATGGAGAATATTCCATCACACTCCTAACTTGTGCCTTGTAGATGGTGGACAGGCTTTGGGGAGTCGGGAGGTGAGTTATTCGCCGCAGTATTCTTAGCCCCTGACCTGCTCTTCTGGCCACTGTGTTCATGTGGTGAGTCCAGTTGAGTTTCTGATGCTACTTGCAAGCACTGTTGGTGACACTGTTCATGTACTTGGGCACCTGGATCCCTCTGAATCTCAGAGCTCTGCAATCTCACCAGTCAGATAAAATGCTTTTTTAAAATTCTTCCTGCCAAAATGGAGAATTTCACATTTTCCCACATTATTCTCTATTTGCCAGGTTTTCTTTCCGCTCATTAAACTATCGATGTCCCTTTGTAGCCTCCTTATGTCCCCTTCACAACTTACATTCCTACCTATTTTTGTGACATCGGCAAATTTACCAACCTAACCTTCCGTTCCTTCATCTAAATGAAGGGGCGGCATGGTGGTGCAGTGGTTAGCATTGCTGCCTCACAGTGCCAGGGACCCGGGTTCAATTCCCGGCTTGGATCACTGTCTGTGTGGAGTCTGCACGTTCTCCCCGTGTCTGCGTGGGTTTCCTCCCACAGTCTAAAAGATGTGCGGGTTAGGCCATGCTCAATTGTCCAGGGGGATTTGCAGGGTAACTATATGATGTTACAGGAATAGGGCTTGGGTGGGATTGGTATTGGTGCTGACTCGATGGGCCGAATGGTCTCCTTCTGCAGTGTAGGGATTCGATGATAAATCATTTATATAAATTGTAAAACGTTGGGGTCCCAGCACTGACCTTTGTGGCACACCACTTTTCACATCCTGCCAACCAGAAAAAGATGTGGAGATGCCGGCGTTGGACTGGGGTAAACACAGTAAGAAGTTTAACAACACCAGGTTAAAGTCCAACAGGTTTATTTGGTAGCAAAAGCCACACAAGCTTTCGGAGCCTTAAGCTGGTGTTGTAAAACTCACTGTGTTAACCAGAAAAAGACCCATTTATGCCAACTCCCTATATCTTGTTAGCTAACCAATCTTCTATCCATGCCAGTTTGTTACCCCCTGGACCATTAGCTTTTATTTTCTGCAATAACCTTTAATGTAACTCTGCAAATGCTTTCAAGAGGGAATTGCATAATTACCTGTAATTACCTGTAAAGGAAGAATGTGCGGGGTTACGGGGTGAAGGCGGTGGAGTGACACTGGGTGAATTGTTCCTTCAGAGAACCAGGGCAGATGTGACTGGCAGAATGGCCTCCTGTGCTGTAACAATTCTCTGAATCTGAGCAGGTGCTGGGAGTGGCTTGTTGGGCCATTTCAGAGGGCAGTTTAGAATCAACCACATTGCTGTGGCTCTGGAGTCACATGGAGGTCAGACCAGGTAAGGACGGCAGATTTCCTTCCTCTGAAAGACATTAGTTTAATGAACCAGATGGATTTATCATAGAATCATAGAACCCTACAGTGCAGAAGGAGGCTATACAAAGAACAAAGAAAATTACAGCACAGGAACAGGCCCTTCGGCCCTCCAAGCCTGCACCGACCATGCTGCCCGACTGAACTAAAACCCCCTACCCTTCCGGGGACCATATCCCTCTATTTCCATCTCATTCATGTACTTGTCAAGACGCCCCTTAAAAGTCATTACCGTATCCGCTTCCACTCCTTCCCCCGGCAACGAGTTCCAGGCACCCACCACTCTCTGTGTGAAAGATCTGCCTCGTACATCTCTTTTAAACCTTGCCCCTCGCACCTTAAACCTGTGCCCCCTAGTAATTGACTCTTCCACCCTGGGAAAAAGTTCCTGACTATCCACTCTGTCCATGCCCCTCAATCCTGTAGATTTTTATCAGGTCGCCCCTCAACCTCCGTCGCTCCAGTGAGAACAAATTCGGCCCATCAAGTTCGCACTGACCACAATCCCATCCAGGCCCTATCCCCATAACCCCATGCATTTACCCAAGCTAGTCCCCCTGACCTGGCCAATTCACCTAACCTGCACATCTTTGGAGTGTGGCGGAAACCGGAGGAAACCCATGCAGACACGGGGAGAATGTGCAGACGCCATACAGACAATGACCCAAGCTGGGAATCGAACCCAGGTCCCTGGTGCTATGCTTCAGGCCACCGTGCCTCCTTATTTGTACAACAAAACAATAGCTTCACGATCATTACCAGAGAAGCTATATTTTTATTTATTTTATTTATTGGTGTCACAAGTCGGCTTACGTTAATACTGCAATGAAGTTACTGTGAAAATCCCCTCGTCACCACACTCTGGCGCCTGTTCGGACACACTGAAGGTGAATTTAGCATAGCCAATGCACCCTAACCAGCATATCTTTCAGACTGTAGGAGGAAACCGGAGCACCCGGAGGAAACCCACACAGACACGGGGAGAACATTATAGGAAGTTTTAAAGTTTATTTATTAATGTCACAAGTAGGCTTACATTAACGCTGCAATGAAGTTACTGTGAAAATCCCCTAGTCGCCACACTCCGGCGCCTGTTCGGGTTACACTGAGGGAGAATTTAGCAAGGCCAATGCACCCTAACCAGCACGTCTTTCAGACTGTGGGAGGAAACTGGAGCACCCGGAGGAAACCCACCCAGACACGGGGAGAACGTGCAGCCTCCATGCGCACAGGTGACCGAAGCCGGGAAACGAACCCAGGTCCCTGGAGCTGTGAGGCAGCATTGCTAACACTGCCACCATGCCGCCCATGTTCTCGATAATTATCAATTTAATTCTCCCCCTCCACAGCTGCTGAGATGGAATTTGAATATATGTTTCTGGAACATTCATCCAAGTTTGGGATTATGAATCATTGAGCATTATCACTAGGCTACCTTCACTCTTTCCCAATTGGTTGTCATTGGGTGAGAAAAACGTTATCTTATTGTGGAATTCTTCAAACTATTCAAATAATTCCTGTAATTATTCCTTAAACTGAAAATGGAGTATTTTTGTGGATTTAAACTAATTGCTTTCATTTTTGTAATTCTCCCTTTGTGGTGAGAACCTCTTCCCCTGAACTGACCCGACTCAAATAAATAATTTGCCGCCTTTGATTCGATTTATTATTGTCACCTGTATTAGTATACAGTGAAAAGTATTGTTTCTTGCGCACTATACAAAGCATACCGTTCATAGAGAAGGAAAGGAGAGAGTGCAGAATGTAGTGTTACAGTCACAGCTAGGGTGTGGAGAAAGATCAACTTAATGCAAGGTAGGTCCACTCAATAGTCTGACAGCAGCAGGGAAGAAGCTGTTTTTGAGTCAGTTGATACGTGGCCTCAGACTTTTGTATCTTTTTCCCGAAGGAAGAAGGTGGAAGAGAGAATGTCCGGGGACGTGGGGTCCATAATTATGCTGACTGCTTTTCTGAGGCAGCGGGAAGTGTAGACAGAGTCAATGGATGGGAGGCTGATTTGCGTGATGGATTGGGCTACATTCATGACGTTTTGTAGTTCCTTGCGGTCTTGGGCAGAGCAGGAGCCACACCAAGCTGTGATACAACCAGAAAGAATGCTTTCTATGGCGCATCTGTAAAGGTTGGTGAGAGTCGTAGCTGACATGCCAAATTTCCTTAGTCTTCTGAGAAAGTAGAGGCGTTGGTGGGGCTTTCTTAACTATAGTGTCGGCATGGGGGGACCAGGACAGGTTGTTGGTGATCTGGACACCTAAAAACGTGAAGCTCTCGACCCTTTCTACTTCATCTTCATTGATATAGACAGGGGCATGTTCTCCACTAAGCTTCCTGAAGTCGATGACAATCTCCTTCGTTTTGTTGACATTGAGGGAGAGATTATTGTTGCTGCACCAGTTCACCAGATTCTCTATCTCATTCCTGTACTCTGTCTTGTCATTGTTTGAGATCCGACCCACTACAGTGGTGTCATCAGCAAACTTGAAAATCGAATTGGAGGGGAATTTGGCCGTACAGTCATTGGTGTATAAGGAGTATAGTAGGGGGCTGAGAACACAGCCTTGTGGGGCACCGGTGTTGAGGATAATTGTGGAGGAAGAGGTGTTGTTGCCTATCCTTACTGATTGTGGTCTGCAAGTTAGGAAGTTCAGGATCCAGTCGCAGAGGGAGGTGCCAAGGCCCAGACCATGGAGTTTGGAGATGAGTTTTGTAGGAATAATGGAGTTGAAGGCTGAGCTGTAGTCAATAAATAGGAGTCTGGTGTAGGTGTTCTTGTTATCTCGGTGTTCCAGGCTTGAGTGCAGGGCCAGGGAGGTGGCGTCTGCTGTGGACCTGTTGCGGCAATAGGCAAACTAACCTTTTGAAGCACTTCATAATGATGGATGTCAAAGCCATCAGCCGAAAGTCATTAAGGCACACTACTTGGTTTTTCTTAGGTACTGGGATGATGATCCTTTCCTTTAGAAAGGAAAAGAAAATTGGAGTAAAATAAATTAAAAAAAGTCTTTCTTCTATGGATAGACCTATATCGCACGAAGTGCAGCGGTTCAAGAAGACGGCTTCCCAGGGGCAATTAGGGATGGGCAATAAATGTTGGCCTCATTCATATACTGTGAACAAATTTAAAGAATATTTCCTGAGCATATTATTCTCTCCCAGTACAGTTACAACACTGGCATCTACCCAACAATGTGGAAAATTGCCCAGGTATGTCCTGTACACAAAAAGCAGGACAAATCAAACCTGGCCAATTACAATCCAATCAGTCTACTCTCGATCATCAGTAAAGTGATGGAAGGGGTCACCAACAGCGCTGTCAAGCAGCACCTGCTCACCAATAAGCTGCTCAGTGACGCCCAGTTTGGGTTTCGCCAGGGTCACTCAGCTCCTGACCTCATTACAGCCTTGGTTCAAACATGGTCAAAAGAGCTGAATTCCAGAGGTGAGGTGAGACTGACAGCCCTTGACATCAAGCAGTATTTGACCAAATGTGGCATCAGGGAACCCTAGCGAAACTGGAATCAATGGGAATCAGGGGGCAAACTCACCGCTGGTTGGAGTCATACCTGGCACATAGGAAGATGGTTGTGGAGAGTCAGTCATCTCAGCTCCAGGACATCTCTGCAGGAGTCCCTCAGGGGAGTGTCCAAGGCCCAACAATCTTCAGCTGCTTCATCAATTACCTTTACCTCCGTTATCAGGTCAGAAGTGGGGATGTTCGCCGATGATTGCACAATGTTCAGCACCATTCGCGACTCCTCAGATACTGAAGCAGTCCATGTTCAAATGCAACGAGATCTGGACAATATCCAGGCTTGGGCTGACAAGTGACAAATAACATTCACGCCACACAAATGCCAGGCAATGACCATCACTAATAAGAGACACTCTAACCACTGCCCCTTGACATTCAATGAATCATTCAATGAATGACCATCACTGAATCCCCGACTGTCGACATCCTTGGGGTTACCATTGACTAGAAACTCAACTGGACTCACCACATTAACACAGTGGCGACAAGAGCAGATCAGAGGCTGGGAATGCCACAGCGAGTAACTCACCTCCTGACTCCCCAAAGCCTGTCCACCCTCTACAAGGCACAAGTCAGGAGTGTGATGGAATACTCTCCACTTGCCTGGATGGGTGCAGCTCCAACACTCAAGAAGCTCAACACCATCCAGGACAAAGCAGCCCGCTTGATTGGCACCACATCCACTCCCTCCACCACTGACGCTCAGTAGCAGCAGTGTGTACTATCTACAAGATGCACTGCAGCAATTCACCAAAGATCCTTAGGCAGCGCCTTCCAAACCCACGACCACTTCCATCTAGAAGGACAAGGGCAGCAGATACATGGGAACACCACCACCTGCAAGTTCCCCTTCAAGCCACTCACCATCCTGACTTGGAAATATATCACCGTTCCTTCGCAGTCACTGGGTCAAAATCCTGGAGTCCCCTCCCTAACGGCATTGTGGGTCAACCCACAGAACATGGACTGCAGCGATTCAAGAAGGCAGCTCACCACCACCTTCTCAAGGGCAACTAGGGATGGGCAATAAATGCTGGCCAGCCAGCGACGCCCATGTCCCACGAATGAAGTTTAAAAATTGCCATCAGCTTCTGAACAAAATAGATAAAAATTGACGTAAAAGAAGGAAATGCTGGAATTATTCAGTTGGTATGGCAACATCTGTGGAGAAAGGAGCAAGGTGGGGGGAGGGGCATTTTCTGCCCGTTCTCACCAATGAGATCTTCGGGTCATGTTGACGGTGACCACCCCCCCCCCCGCCACCCCGGCAACAGGTGTTGGATTCGACAGGAAGTCTCTTGACAGCGACGGGACCAGAAGATCCCACCTTTGGCCAATGGCAGGCCACCACCAGCCGCCAAGAAACATGCCACTGGATTCATGGGAAATCCTCCCCAGAGTTAATGGCTGGAATATTCCGGCTGTTCGCGCCCCGCTGCCGGTGAGGATGGAGAATTTGGCACTCAACCAAATCTCCATTCACTGCAGCGGGATCAGAGAATCCCGCTGGACTGAATGGCCGGAGAATTCTGACCATCATTTCAGGATTGCGATCTTCCATCAGAACTCCAGGTCCCTCACTTTGCAGTAGAGTTTTTTTGCTTTTCTACAATTTGATGTCTCGATCTATCCGGAATGGGCCATTACATAATATTCTTTGGACATTTTCCCACACCCTTCAGCTGGATTGTCATCCATCCCACAGGAAGTGTGATCTGTCAACAGGGCGACAAGGGATAACGGGACAACACGCACCTCAGTGAATGGTGGAATCATCTGTCTAGCTCCTTAACTAATGAGATTTAAGGATTGAGAAAGGAACAGATGGAGAGGGAACGTGGAAGAATTAGTGTCAAATCAGACAGCTTCACGTTTTTAGGTGTCCAGATCACCAACAACCTGGTCCCCCCATGCCGACACTATAGTTAAGAAAGCCCACCAACGCCTCTACTTTCTCAGAAGACTAAGGAAATTTGGCATGTCAGCTACGACTCTCACCAACTTTTACAGATGCACCATAGAAAGCATTCTTTCTGGTTGTATCACAGCTTGGTATGGCTCCTGCTCTGCCCAGGACCACAAGAAACTACAAAGAGTCGTGAATGTAGCCCAGTCCATCTCTCAAACCAGCCTACCATCCATTGACTCTGTCTACACTTCCCGCTGCCTCAGAAAAGCAGCCAGCATAATCAAGGACCCCACGGACCCCAGAGATAATCTCTTCCACTTTCTTCCATTGAGAAAAAGATACAAAAGTCTGAGGTCACGTACATAGAACATAGAACAGTACAGCACAGAACAGGCCCTTCGGCCCACGATGTTGTGCCGAGCTTTATCTGAAACCAAGATCAAGCTATCCCACTCCCTATCATCCTGGTGTGCTCCATGTGCCTATCCAATAACCGCTTAGCAGCAGCTGACTCAAGAACAGCTTCTTCCCTGCTGCTGTCAGACGTTTGAATGGACTTACCTTGCATTAAGTTGATCTTTCTCTACACCCTAGCTATGCCTAATAAATCAAATGAGGAAAGAGAAATAGAGGGAAAAAATGGTTTTAAGGAGTAAAGAGAGACAAAGGAAAATTAAGAAAATTCTAAAATTTTACATGTAATTTTCTTTAAAAAAAATCTCTAACAACAATTTACTACCCGCAGGAATGATATCAAACAGTTTAAATTGTTCTCTTTCTGGGTTGGAGAGATACGATTGGCGTAGCATTAACAATTACCACAGTGGTTTTAATCACCAGCCCTAACTTTCTGGATGAGTGTAATGGGCAATCTTTGTGCAACTCCAGAACATCCTTAACAACTGACTGCGTATTTCCCCATTCCCCAAACTCATGGGCCAGTTTATGCTTTAATAACAGCTTGCGTCATTAGCGCGCCGTTAATTTACTGGGGTGATTTAGCTCATTTGTGATTATTTGTGCAAATAATCTACCAGAAGATTACCAGAGGAGAAATTGTTACTTGTGCCGATTTTATGGACTTACAGCTTCACAATTAGTTTTGCAGTAGTTAAGGGATAAGTTAATGCTTTGACGTTGGAAGCCAAGAGCCTCTGGAGATTAACCAGCTGCACACAGTTCAAATAATGAAGCATAAACAATAGTTTTATTTTCCTCAGCGAGGTCCTTCAAATAAATGTACAAATTCCCTCTGTGTTCAATTATACAGCGTAATAATAACACAACTCATTTTGAGCATTCCTATCTGAAAACAAATCAATGAAAAGCTATCGACAAATGAGATACATTTGGAGTGGCGGAAGTCTGGGGATTACTGGAGAGAAAGTTATTGCTGTCAGTTCTTTTCAGGAGCAGAACTCGAAAGGAACCTTCATTTTGTACATTGAGATGATGGTTTACGCTCCCAGGCTGGGCTCAAACCTGCCATCAACTGGGGCTGCAACACAAAGGCACGGAAGCTAATGAGGAACCGGCACAATTAATTCCAGGTGGTACAAACGCTCGGCAATTGCTGAATTTTTTGTGACAGACTTGAATTTCTGCTCCGCCACTGGATGTCCCAATAGCGCTTCACTGCAAATGTGGAATGTTTGACATGTTTCGACGTCGGAGATGCAGCAGCTAATCTGTGCACAGCAAGCTCCCACAAACAGGGGAGGCAATGGCCTAGCGCTATTGTCACTAGACTATTAATCCAGAAACTCAGCTAATGCTCTGGGGACCCGGGTACAAGAGTTGGGAAATCATGTTGCAGCTATATAAAACCTTGGTTAGGCTGCATTTGGAGTATTGCAGATCTGCAGTTCTGGTCATCACACTACCAAAAGGACATGGAAGCTTTGGAGAGAGTGCAAAGAAAGTTCACCAGGATGTTGCCTGGTCTCGAGGGTGTTGGCTATGAGGAGAGGTTGAATAAACTAGGATTGTTTTCACTGGAAAGATGGAGGCTGAGGGGAGACTTGATAGAGGTCTACAAAATGATGAGAGGCATAGACAGGGTAGATAGACAGAGGCTTTTCCCCCAGGGTGGAAAAGTCAATTACAAGGGGGCACAGGTTCAAGGTGAGAGGGGGAAAGTTTAGAGAGATGTGTGGGGGAAGTTTTTCATGCAGAGGGTGGTGGGTGCCTGGAACGCGCTGCCAGAGGAGGTGGTGGAAGCAGGCACATTAGCAACATTTAAGAGGCACCTGGATGGGTGCATGAATAGGGAGGGAATAGAGGGATACGGACCGAGTAAGGGCAGAAGGTTTTTTTTTAGTTTAGTTAGGGCATCCTGATCGTGCAGACTCGGAGGGCCGAAGGGCCTGTTCCTGTGCTGTACTTTTCTCTGTTCTTTGTTCTCTCCTCATAAGAAAATCCCTCCGTACCCGGGATCAACCGAGTGAACCTTCTCTGGACTGCCTCCATTGCCAGTGTATCTTTCCTTAGAGAAGGAGATCAAAACTGTTCACTGTATTCCAGGTTTGGCCTTGAATAGTTTCAGTAAGCCTTCCTTATTTTTATATTCCATTCCCTTTGAAATAAAGGCCAACATTCCATTTGTCTTTCCTATTACCTGCAGAACGTGTTTGCTGGCTTTTTGTGATTTATGCACGAGGGCACCAAACCCCTCTGTGCTGCAGCTTTCTGCAGTCTTTCTCCAGTTAAATAATATTCAGCTCCTTTATTCTTCCTACAAAGTGCTGAACTTCACACTTTCCTACATTATATCCCATCTACCAAGTTTTTGCCACTCACCTAACCTGTCTGTCTCCTCCTGTACCTCCGTCATCCTCACCACGTGCCTTCCGTATTTTTGTGTCATCCGCAAACTTGGCAAGAGTGCATTCACTTCCTTGTCAAAGTCATAATATATGTTATAAATAACTGTGGCCCCAGCACTGATCCCAGTGGCACTCCACTAGTTACAGGTTGCCCTTCTTATCCCAACTCCCTGTCTTCTATTATCATAGAATCATAGAAACCCTACAGCACAGAAAGAGGCCATTTGGCCCATCGAGTCTGCACCGACCACAATCCCACCCAGGCCCTACCCCCATATCCCTACATATTTTACCCACTAATCCCTCTAACCTATGCATCTCAGGACACTAAGGGGCAATTTTAGCATGGCCAATCAACCTAACCCGCACATCTTTGGACTGTGGGAGGAAACCGGAGCACCCGGAGGAAACCCACGCAGACACGAGGAGAATGTGCAAACTCCACACAGACAGTGACCCGAGCTCGGGATTTGAACCCAGGTCCCTGGAGCTGTGAAGCAGCAGTGCTAACCACTGTGCTACCGTACCGTTAGCCAATCCTCTATCCATGCTAATATACTGCCCTCAACACCATGGGCTCTTGTTAAGTAGCCTTTTGATGCATTACCTTATAAAGTTAAAGTAAAGCTTATTTATTAGTGTCACAAGTAAGGCTTACATTAACACTGCAACTAAGTTACTGTGAAATTCCCCTAGTCGCCACACTCCGGCACCTGTTCGGGTCAATGCACCCTAACCAGCACGTCTTTCAGACTGTGGGAGGAAACCGGAGCACCCGGAGGAAACCACGCAGACACGGGGAGAACGTGCAGACTCTGCGCAGACAGTGACCCAAGCCGGGAATCGAACCTGCTAACCACTGTGCCACCACAGTTGTATCTTGTCTGTATTCCGGAAGGTACGGTCAGGAGGCGCCTCCTCCCCATCCCTCGAGGTGATCCTACCACTACATTGGAGGGAAATTGAAGGTGACCAAATGCCAAGTCAGCAACATCCAAAACTGCCTCCTATTTATCAGGGTTTACCCTGTCAACACAGTCCCCCACTCCTCCAGCTGTAAAGACAAGATCTGGGAGAGTTGTTATGTAGCCTCCGGGCTGCCTGAAACTATAAACACATAGGCCAGAATTTCATTGGCACGTCTGTCCGAGGCTTGTAAGATTGCGCCCGAAGGCTGCAGAGAATGCCTCGATTTCGGGGTGGGTGTGCCGGTAAAATCAGGGCAATAGAGCCGATGAGGGGTCGGGAACGACGGAGGTTGAGGGGTGACCTGGTAGAAGTCTACAAGATTATGGGAGGCATGGATGGAGTGGATAGTGAGAAGCTTTTCCCCAGGGTGGAAGAGTCAATTACTAGGGGGCACAGGTTTAAGGTGCGAGGGGCAAGGGTTAAAGGAGATGTACGAGGCAAGTTTTTTACACAGAGAGTAGTGGGTGCCTGGAACACATTGCTGGGGGGGGGGGGGGTAGTGGAAGCAGATACAATAGGGGTGTTTGGACAAATACATGAATAGGATGGGAATAGAGGAATATGGTCCCCGGAAGGGTAGGGGGTTTTAGTTCAGTCGGGCAGCATGGTCGGTGCAGGCTTGGAGGGCTGAAGGGCCTGTTCCTGTGCTGTAATTTTCTTTGTTCTTTGAGGGTAGGTCATGTAAATATGCTGAGTAAACAGGAATGCTTTGTAAACATGGTGGATAAAGACTTGGGGTGGTGTAGTAAAATGGTCTGGTATAGAAAGGGTTAATGTGGGGACTGGATACAGTACTGCCCACAGTGTGATGTAAAGGAACCCATGAGCCGAGTCTAGACGGCAATCGTGTACTGGACAGAGACTTGTGTACAGGCAAGCATGGAGACAGCTCCAATTTAGACCTTATCCTATATGTGGGTACATGATTACCAGGAGTTAAAAAACACTTACTGTTAAAGTATACATGACTCAGAACGTCTTCAGGGGACCTACCAGACTAAAGTTAAACGTTTATTTATTAGTCACAAGTAGGCTTATATTTACACTGCAATGAAGTTACTGTGAAAATCCCCTAGTCGCCACACTCTGGCACCTGTTCAGGTACACTGTGGGAGAATTTAGCACGGCCAATGCACCCTAATCAGCATGTCTTTGGACTGTGGGAGGAAACCGGAGCACCCGGAGGAAACCCACGCAGACAAGGGGAGAATGTGCAAACTCCACACAGACAGTGACCCAAGCTGGGAATCGAACCCGGGGTCCCTGGCGTTGTGAGGCAGCAGTGCTAACCACTGTGCCACCGTGCTGCCCTACACAGCAGCCGACAACATCAGTAACCAGGGGACACAGATTTAAGATAATTGGCGGAGGAAGGGGAAGGGAAATGTCGAGTTCTTTCACGCGACAAGTTGTGACCTGGAATGCATTGCCTGGAAGTCATTGTAATTTTCAAAATGGGATTAATATTTGAGAAAGAGAATTTTCAGGGCGAGGGAGCAGGAGCTGGGGGAGTGCGACTGATCAGAGAAATCTCTCCAAGCACCGACGCAGGCACCATGGACGAATGTGATTCCTTGACTGTGTATTCCACTGTCCTGGCTGGCAGGATGTAATTAAACTTTGGACGTTGCTGATTACGTATTTCAGTGAATCCATTTTCAAAATACCTCTCATCAGCAGTGATCGATTTGCTTTTTTCCCCGGATTCTCACAAACAATTACCGAGCAAAGTCTGTCACAGCGCTACGTCCACAGAGATCTGAACATGCAGAGCAAAGTGTCTGCCTCATTTATTCTGCTCACACAGAGGGTTGCAATTACCTTTAGTCTATTAAAACATTATTCTACAAAAGAATATCCTCGGTGTTTCACTGGAATGTGCTGTACATTAGTTCAGCATTCACCGTAACCATCTCTAGGAATGAAGAGTTCTGAGAAATGGTTTAGAAATCTGATTTACGTTTCACAGTTTAATTTTCGCTGAAAGTTAGCCTGCCTCTTTCGTTAATTTATTATTAATTATTAAACAGGATGGCACAGTGGTTAGCACTGCTGCCCCACAACGTCAGGGACCCGGGTTCGATTCCCGGCTTGGGTCACTGTCTGTGTGGAGTTTGCACGTTCTCCCCATGTCTGCGTGGGTTTCCTCCGGGTGCTCCGGTTTCCTCCCACAGTCCAAAAGACGTGCTGGTTAGGTGTATTGGCCGTGCTAAATTCTCCCTCAGTGTACCCGGACAGGTGCTGGAGTGTGGCGACTAGGGGATTTTCACAGTAACTTCATTGCAGTGTTAATGTAAGCCTACTTGTGACAATAATAAATAAACTTAGGTTTTAATGACAATCCAGGGATCTAGGGGATATAGCAGTAAATGAGGTTAAAGGTGCAGAAAGCATTAATTTAACAGTAAACACTGAGGTTTTTATGGGAGTTTAATATTGATTGGGATCGACCCTAACTGATCAAAACTGTCTGAGCAGAATGGTCAGTGCGGGTTGTATGGTCAGTGCAGGGGTATATGGTCAGTGCAGGGATATATGGTCAGTGCCGGTTATATGATCAGTGCAGGGTATATGGTCAGTGCAGGGGCACATGGCCAGTGCAGGGTATATGGTCAGTGCAGAGTATATGGTCAGTGCAGAGTATATGGTCAGTGCAGGGTATATGGTCAGTGCAGGGTATATGGTCAGTGCAGAGTATATGGTCAGTGCAGAGTATATGGTCAGTGCAGGGTATATGGTCAGTGCAGGGTATATGGTCAGTGCAGGGGTATGTGGTCAGTACAGTGTATATGGTCAGTGCAGAGTATATGGTCAGTGCAGGGGTATGTGGTCAGTACAGTGTATATGGTCAGTGCAGGGGTATGTGGTCAGTACAGTGTATATGGTCAGTGCAGGGGTATGTGGTCAGTACAGTGTATATGGTCAGTGCAGAGTATATGGTCAGTGCAGGGTATATGGTCAGTGCAGAGTATATGGTCAGTGCAGGGTATATGGTCAGTGCAGAGTATATGGTCAGTGCAGAGTATATGGTCAGTGCAGAGTATATGGTCAGTGCAGAGTATATGGTCAGTGCAGAGTATATGGTCAGTGCAGGGGTATGTGGTCAGTACAGTGTATATGGTCAGTGCAGGGGTATGTGGTCAGTACAGTGTATATGGTCAGTGCAGAGTATATGGTCAGTGCAGGGTATATGGTCAGTGCAGGGTATATGGTCAGTGCAGGGTATATGGTCAGTGCAGGGGTATGTGGTCAGTACAGTGTATATGGTCAGTGCAGAGTATATGGTCAGTGCAGGGTATATGGTCAGTGCAGAGTATATGGTCAGTGCAGGGTATATGGTCAGTGCAGGGTATATGGTCAGTGCAGGGTATATGGTCAGTGCAGGGTATATGGTCAGTGTAGGGTATATGGTCAGTACAGGGGTATGTGGTCAGTACAGTGTATGTGGTCAGTGCAGAGTATATGGTCAGTGCAGGGTATATGGTCAGTGCAGGGTATATGGTCAGTGCAGGGTATATGGTCAGTGCAGGGTATATGGTTAGTGCAGGGATACATGGCCAGTATAAGGGTATATTTTAAGACCACAACAGGAGCTGTTTGCTCAACAAGCCAAATCACACAGGGAAACCTGTGCTGCTGATCATAACCTTTTTTTTGTATTTTGAAAATGATACAAAACCTAATCCTGGAGGCACAGAATTCCAATAACACTTCAGGGATTTTAAAAATTAGAAAGGTTTACTAATAGGAAAAAAATAAACATACAAGATTAAATTCACACAGTTAAAACAATCGTACGAACCTTCCTCAGGTAAGCACCTTCTTGGTGACACTCTCTTATTCCTGGATTTTTAGAGTTTAAAATCTATTTTACCCAAGGCAAAACTGTTGTCACTTT
This sequence comes from Mustelus asterias, assembly GCF_964213995.1. Lineage (NCBI taxonomy): Eukaryota > Metazoa > Chordata > Chondrichthyes > Carcharhiniformes > Triakidae > Mustelus > Mustelus asterias. The sequence continues at coordinate 4,184,142 of NC_135807.1, forward strand.
TCTATAGGTGTACAACCAACAATCCTGGAGTGATTTAAATTCAGGGGTGCTCAAAAGGCCAGAGTTAGAGGAGCCCAGATATCTCAAAGGGGCTAGAGGAGATTGTTGACAGAGAGAGGGACAAGGCCATGAAGGGATTTCAAAATGCAAAGTTGTGCGGGTTAGATTGATTGGCCATGCTAAATTAACCCTAGTATCAGGTGTTATGTGAGTGTACCTTTAAGGAAGGTTTTTAAAAATAAAATCATGCAGCTTACAGCTTCAGTGATGTCATTGGGGGTGGAGCTAAGCTGTGGCAGTCAGGTGATAGGGGTTTTTTTTCCTTTGGGCTTTCAGTTTCATTGTGGGAAGCAGTTTAGCAGCAAGCCAAGGAGCAGTCTCTTTCTCTCCCTGGTTTTTCCTCTTTGTTTGGTTCTGCCTTAAAGAAGCTGGGTTTTGGGAAACAGATTCAACTGCAACCTCTTCTGCATTTCTTCACAAGGGATTTTCAGTATTGAACCCAGGAGGCGGGATTCCTGTAACAAGTGGGCATGACCCTATGCTGTATTGTGTTTATTGGAGGGTTTTGTGTATTGGATGTTGGCTTTGGTTGGAACACATTAGAGATATTTCCTTAAGAGTTATGCATTATCGTGGTTGTTGTGCTTCTTGTTTGTAATTGTTAAAAGTTCTTGCTAATTGTCTTACTATACATCTCAACAATATTCTTAATTAAACTTTGTTTTTGATAACAGCTCCTCGTGGGTCAGTTGAATCACACCTGGAGTGAAACCTCTCACGCTCATCCTAGCCAAATTCAACGCAAAACATTACAGGTCAGGCGAGCTTCATAGAACACTTTGGAGTATCCGACCTGAGTTGTAACACAGGGGGATTAGCAGGTAAATATGAGGGGTTACGGGAATAGGGCCTGGATGGGATTGTGGTCAGTGTAGACTCGGTGGGCTGAATGGCCTCCTTCTGCACTGTAGGGATTCTATGATTCTATGGTTCTATCCCCATTCACCTGATGAAGGAGCAACGCTCCGAAAGCTCGTGATTCCAAAATAAACCTGTTGGACTTTAACCTGGTGTTGTGAGATTTCTTACTCTGAGAAAATGAGGCGTGAATGTTAAAATTGAGCTGTTGCCAGGCCAGAAGCCAATAGGAGTCAGTGAGCACTGGGATGATGGGCAGATGTGAGTACCGCAGTGCGAGTTAGGAGCTGAGCAGCGGGGTTTTGGATAACTTCAGTGGAGAATCTACAAAAGCAGCTGGGAGTGTGCTGGAATAGATGATTCTCGAGGCAACAAAGGTATGGATGAGGGTTTCAGCGGATGCTGAGCTGAGGCAGGGATTGAGAGGAAAATTGTTGAAACACCCAACAATGTTGGGTGATGTTACAGAAGTGGAAATAAGCATTCTTACTGATGGGACCGACATATGGTTGGAAACACATTTTAAATACAACACCGAAATAGCGAATGATCTCGTTCAGTCACACTTGCCAGAGAAAGCAAATCTACTAGAGTTGGTTATCCCCAGGTTGTATCACAGCTTGGTATGGCTCCTGCTCTGCCCAAGACTGCAAGAAACTACAAAAGATCGTGAATGTAGCCCAATCCATCACGCAAACCAGCCTCCCATCCATTGACTCTGTCTACACTTCCCGCTGCCTCGGCAAAGCAGCCAGCATAATTAAGAACCCCACGCACCCCGGACATTCTCTCTTCCACCTTCTTCCGTCGGGAAAAAGTACAAAAGTCTGAGGTCACATACCAGCCGACTCAAGAACAGCTTCTTCCCTGCTGCTGTCAGACTTTTGAATGGACCTACCTTGCATTAAGTTGATCTTTCTCTACACCCTAGCTATGACTGTAACACTACATTCTGCACTCTCTCCTTTCCTTCTCTATGAACGGTATGCTTTGTCTGTATAGCGCGCAAGAAACAATACTTTTCACTGCATGTTAATACATGTGACAATAATAAATCAAAATCCGATCAGATCAGTGCAAAGTTTCGTTGGTTTTGACCAGGTGACTGTGATAGTGCTTCTGCAGGTAGATCAGGGAGAAGAGATTAACCAGTTCTCAGTGTCCCCAGTCTATGGAGAGGTTGATAATGTCATTATCCGCACATCCACTTATGTAAGAACATAAGAAAAAGAAGCAGAAATAGGCCATTCAGCCCCTTGAGACTAGTCTGCCTTTCAAAGGTAGACAGAATTATAATCAGTTAGGGAAACCAGGGTCATGGGGATAAGTCGGGAAAGTGGAGTTGAGGATTATCATATCAGATCAGTCATGATCTCATTGAATGGCGGAGCAGACTCGATGGGCTGATTGGCCTACTTCTGCTCCTATATTTTATGATATTATGGTTTTTTTTTCATTGGTTCATGGGACGTGAGTGTTGCTGGCTCGGCCAGTATCTATTGCCCATCCCTAATTGCTCCTTGAACTGAATGTCTCGCTCAGCCATTTCAGAGAGCTGTTCTGAGTTAACCACATCGCTGTGGCTCTGGAGTCACATGTAGGCCAGATCGGGTAAGGACGGCAGATTTCCTTCCCTAAAGGACATTGGTGAACCAGGTGGGTTTTTCTGACAATCGACAATGGTTTCATGGTCATCTGTAGATTCTTCATTCCAGATTGTTGTTCAATTCAAATTCCACCATTTGCAGTGGTTCCCCAGAACATTACCCTGGGTGTCTGGATTATTAGTTTAGTGGCAATGCCAATATGCCTACATCTATCATCATACCCCTCTGTTCCTGGCTCCCTCGTTGGCTTGTCTCGCTTCCCTTTGGATGCACCTATACTATTTGCTTCAATCGATAGGAGTTTCTCCAGAATCCCCCATTGGATTTCCTGCTAACTATCCTATAATGATGGCCTCTGCTTACTCCTCCTCTGACACCCCTCCACCTCTCCCCTCCACCCTCATGAAAACATTCTCCCAGTGTCCAGTCCTTGAAGAGTTTGCAGAATTTTAGAGACCTCCGTCAGGTCACCCCCCCCCCTTCGCTTTTTATGAGAAAAGACATCCATGCTGTTGATCGTCTTCTGAAAGGTATGCATCCACATTCCTGTTATCATCCTCAGAAACCCTGTTCTTCGTTCCCCTAAAGGGCAAGGATCTATCCCCCTCAGCCTGGAATATCCTCAATTCTGGAGCAGTGACAACCCTCTGGGGGAGAGAATCGGATTTTGTTTTGTGGGACATGGGCATCGCTAGCATTTATTGCCCATCCCTAGTTGCCCTCGGAGGGCAGTTGAGAGTCAACCACATTGCCGTGGCTCTGGGGTCACATGTAGGCAAGACCAGGTAAGGATGGCAGATTTCCTTCCCTAAAGGATGTTAGTGAATCAGATGGATTTTTTTTCCAACAATCGACAATGGTTTCATGGTCACCAGTAGATTCGTAATTCCAGATACTTTTTATTGAATTCAAGTTCCACCATCTGCCGTGGCGGGATTCGAACCCGGGTCCCCAGAGCATTAACCAAAAGAGAAAACGCTGGAAAATCTCAGCAGGTCTGGCAGCATCTGTAAGGAGAGAAAAGAACTGACGTTTCGAGTCCAGACGACCCTTTGTGACAAAGGGTCGTCTGGACTCGAAACATCAACTCTTTTCTCTCCTTACAGATGCTGCCAGACCTGCTGAGATTTTCCAGCGTTTCCTCTTTTGGTTTCAGATTCCAGCATCCGCAGTAATTTGCTTTTATCCCCAGAACATTAGCTGAGTTTCTGGATTAATAGCCTGGCAATAATAGCAGTGGGCCATCGCTTTCCCTTATAAGCACGGTCTCACACACGTACACACACATGCATTTACACATGATCGCCTCAATAAACTATGGACGGGATTTTATGGTCTTGCTCGGGCGAGACCGGAAATTCCCACCTGAGGTCAGCGGAGATTTCTGTTGTCGGACCCTCGCACGCTCCGATTCCATGGTGGGCGAGATGATAGAGTTCTGGCCTATATGTTTGGATCTGTAATTGCCTTAATATTTGTTGCCATTTATCACGAACAAATATGGCAACATTTACATAATCAATTTACAGACGACAGTGAATCATATTTAAAGATCATGATTTTAACTTGGCTGAGATAAAATTGTTTAAAATCCAATGCTGTACAAATATGCAAAGACAAAAATGTGCATTGAATGAGTATCAAATGCGTGGCATTTCAAAATACGATTCACATCCGTGTGCAAGACCTTATTATTAAATTAATTAATCCTTGTTTTGCTTTCATTTAATTTTATGTGAATTCAGGTTTTTTAAATTCAATTTAAATTTCTACCTTTCAAGAAACGAAGTTGAGGAGGTCGGACTGACTATTCCCCCCTGTTCCCAACTGCTTTTCATTTGTTTCTGATATTTAAATTGTGTGCAGGCTCTCACCTGTGGGACTCAGCACTTGCAGCAAGTGCAGGCAGATTTAATGAAGGTTTGCTCTCTCTGACATCTCCTTAAGGTACTGAGTGAAATCCGTTTCCACAAACTCATTGCAATCCCCGCTGGACCCAAGCCTACCGTGCACAAACTGTCTTTAAGTTGACATTAATTCCGTACTGATTTGGCAATCTCTCTCAGACGAGACACAAACATAGACCGTGTCAGAAGTAGAACAATTGCACCAGTGCTGCAGCGAGGGTATCTCTGGAGATTATACTTTCGTTATGTTGTCGGGTTAGTACAGATCGAGCAATTCATTAGTTATATCTAAGTCGAGCTTTAGCTGTCCTACAACCGCCTCAGTTATGTACAGCAGAGAATCGTGCCATCTCTGAGTCCCATCTCTCTCCAATAAATCGCCTTTAGTATTGAATCCATTGGAGAGGCTTGGACACTCTGGCAGAATCACATGACAAATTCAGTAGAAGGTAGGTACATAGAAATAGGAAGAGGTCGCTCAGCCTTTCGATCTTGTTCTTTCATTCACTTAGACCTCACAGCGACAGGGACTCAGGTTTGATTCCATCCTTGGGTGACTGTCTATGTGGAGTTTGTACATTCTCCCCATGTCTGCCTGGGTTTCATCCGGGTGCTCCGGTTTCCTCCCGCTGTCCAAAGATGCGTAGGTTAGGTAGATTGGCCATGCTAAATTGTCCCTTAGTGTCCAAAGATGTGTAGGTTAGGTGGATTGGCCATGCTAAATTGCCCCTTAGTGTCCAAATATGTGTAGGTTAGGTGGATTGGCCATGTTAAATTGTCCCTTAGTGTCCAAAGATGTGTAGGTTAGGTGGATTGGCCATGCTAAACTGCGCCTTACTGTCAAAAGATGTGTAGGTTACATGGATTGGCCATGCTAAATTGCCCCTTATTGTCCAAAGATGTGTAGGTTAGGTGGATTGGCCATAGTAAATTGTCCCTTAGTGTCCAAAGATGTGTCGGTTAGGTGGATTGGCCTTGCCAATATATGGGGCTGCAGAGATAGGGCCTGGGTGGTATCCTCAGTTGGAGAGTCAGTGCAGACTCAGTGGACCAAATGGCCTCCTTCTGCACTGTAAGGATTCTATGATTTGACCTTATGTCCCCAAATTATGGCCAGAATTTTCCAGTGCCACCCTCCCCATCCCCACCCCGCCCTTCAACTTTAAAGAACCCTTCTTTCTTCTATACTTGATGGAATACCAGCCTAACTGATGCAACTTGTCCTCCTGATTTATACACGTTGGCCTCTGGATCATTCTGGTGAATCGACTCTGCGCCTCCTCCAAGGTCAATATATCCATCCGAAGGTGTGATGTCCAGAACTGAACACAGTGTTTGTTGTATGTGAAAGTCTAACCAGAACTATAAACACATGGAACATAACCTTCAAGCCTTTATATTTCAACCTCCTTGATATAAAGACCAATGTTGGCTTGAGCTTTCTCAGTTATTACCTGTCCATTAGCTTACATAAGAATGGATATACTTGCAAGAGAGTGGAGTGCAACTAGTGATTCCATTATTTATTTTATTATTAAGTGCTAGGGTTTAGTGGTTTACAAGGTTTAAACTAATAGAGAAAGTGGTGATAAGGAGAGGCATTAACATAACTTTAAAATAATTAATAAAGTAAGTCATTTGTTACTTACTTAGCGCACAGTAAGGATGTAGAACAGGTGTTGTGTTGCGACTGCAGATTTTTGATTTGATTTGATTTGATTTATAGAGTCATAGAGGTTTACAGCATGGAAACAGGCCCTTCGGCCCAACTTGTCCATGCCGCCTTTTTTTTTTAAAACCCTAAGCTAGTCCCAATTAGTCGCATTTGGCCCATATCTCTCTATACCCATCGTACTCATGTAACTGTCTAAATGCTTTTTAAAAGACAAAATTGTACCAGCCTCTACTACTACCTCTGGCAGCTTGTTCCAGACACTCTCTGTGTGAAAACATTGCCCCTCTGGACACTTTTGTATCTCTCCCCTCTCACCTTAAACCTATGCCCTCTAGTTTTAGACTCCCCTACCTTTGGGAAAATATATTGACTATCTAGCTGATCTGTGCCCCTCATTATTTTATAGACCTCTATAAGATCACCCCCTCAGCCTCCAACACTCCAGAGAAAAAAGTCCCAGTCTATCCAGTCTCTCCTTATAACTCAATCCATCAAGTCCCGGTAGCATCCTAATAAATCTTTTCTGCACTCTTTCTAGTTTAATTATATCCTTTCTATAATAGGGTGACTAGAATTGCACACAGTATTCCAAGTGTTGCTTTACCAATGTCTTGTACAACTTCAACAAGACGTCCCAACTCCTGTATTCAATGTTCTGACCGATGAAACCAAGCATGCCGAATGCCTTCTTCACCACTCTGCCCACCTGTGACTCCACTTTCAAGGAGCTATGAACATGTACCCCTAGATCTCTTTGTTCTGTAACTCTCCCCAACGCCCTACCATTAACTGAGTAAGTCCTGCCCCGGTTCAATCTACCAAAATGCATCACCTCGCATTTGTCTAAATTAATCTCCATCTGCCATTCGTCAATCCACTGGCCCAATTGATGAAGATCCCATTGCAATCAGAGATAACTTTCTTCACTGTCCACTATGCCACCAATCTTAGTGTCATCTGCAAACTTACTAACCATGCCCCCTATATTCTCATCCAAATCATTAACATAAATGACAAATAACAGTGGGCCCAGCACTGATCCCTAAGGCGCTCCGCTGGTCGCTGGCCTCCAGTTTGAAAAACAACTCTCTCCAACCACCCTCTGGCTTCTGTCATAGAGCATTCTCCAAGGCGGCCTTCACGACAAACGACAGCGCAGAGTCACTGAGCAGAAACTGATAGCCAAGTTCCGCACACATGAGGACGGCCTAAACCGGGATGTTGGATTTATGTCACATTATTAGTAACCCCCTCAGCTTGCCTCCTGGACTTGCAGGCTGTCCTGTCTGGAGACAATATACATCTCTTTAACCTGTGCTTAATGCTCCCTCCACCCACATTGTCTGTACCTTTAAGATCTGGTTGGCTGTAGGGATTCGCATTCTAATCAGTATTCTGTAATTTGATTTTGTGTCTCTGTGCTCTGTTTGAGAGCACATTCCCACTCCATCTGACGAAGGAACAGCGCTCTGAAAGCTAATGGTATTTGCTACCAAATAAACCTGTTGGACTTTAACCTGGTGTTGTTAAAACTCTTACTGTGTTCACCCCAGTCCAACGCCGGCATCTCCGCATTCTGTCATCAAGCCAATTTTGTATCCATTTAGATACCTCACCCTGGATCCCGTGAGATTTAACCTTTTGCAACAACCTACCATGCGGTACCTCGTCAAAGGCCTTGCTAAAGTCCATGTGGACAACATCAACTGCGCTGCCCTCATCTATCTTCTTGGTTACCCCTTCAAAAAACTCAATCCAATTTGTGAGACATGATTTTCCACTCACAAAGCCATGCTGACTGTCCCGAATCAGTCCTTGCGTCTCTAAATGTCTGTAGATCCTGTCTCTCAAAATACCTTCCAACAACTTACCCACCACAGATGTGAGGCTCACTGGCCTGTAGTTCCCAGGCTTTTCCCTGCAGCCTTTTTAAACAAAGGCACAACATTTGCCACTCTCCAATCTTCAGGCACATCACCCGTGACTATCGATGATTCAAATATCTCGGCTAGGGGACCCGCAATTTCCTCCCTAGCCTCCCAAAATGTCCTGGGATACACTTCATCAGGTCCCGGGGATTTATCTACCTTGATGCGCTTTAAATTTCCAGCACCTCCTTCTCTGTAATATGTACACTCCTCAAGACATCACTATTTATTTCTCCAAGTTCCCTAACATCCATGCTTTTCTCAACAGTAAATTCTGATGAGAAATATTCATTTAGGATCTCACCCATCTCTTGTGGATCCACACATAGATGACCATGTTGATCCTTAAGAGGCCCTACTCTCTCCCTTGTTACTCTTTTGCCCTTTATGTATTTGTAGAAGCTCCGTGGATTCTCCTTTGCCTTATCTGCCAAAACAATCTCGTATCTCCTTTTTGCCCTCCTGATTTCTCTCTTAACACTACTCCTACACCCCCTATACTCTTCAAGGGATTTACTTGATCCCAGCTGCCTATTCATGTCATGTGCCTCTTTCTTCTTGTGACCAGGGCCTCAATATCCCGAGTCTTCCAGGGTTCCCTACTTCTGCCAGCCTTGCCCTTCACTCTAAGTGGAATGTGTTTACTCTGAACCCTGGTTAACACACCTTTGAAAGCATGCCACTTACCAGACGTCCCTTTACCTTCCCACAAACTCTCCCAATTAACTTTTGAAAGTTCCTGCCTGATACAATCAAAATTGGCCTTGCCTCAATTTAGAATTTTAACTTTTGGGCCAGACCTCCATAGCTATCTTAAAACTAATAGAATTATGGTCACTGGTCCCAAAGTGATCCCTCACTAACACTTCTGACACCTGCCCTTCCTTATTTCCCAAGAGGAGGTCAAATTTGATTTATTATTGTCACATGTATTAACATACAGTGAAAAGTATTGGTTCTTGCACGCTATACAGATAAAGCATACCATTCATAGAGAAGGAAAGGAGAGAGTGCAGAATGTAGTTTTACAGTCATAGCTAGGGTGCAGAGAAAGATCAACTTAATGCGGGGTAGGTCCATTCAAAAGTCTTATGACAGCAGGGAAGAAGCTGTTCTTGAGTTGGTTGGTATGTGACCTCAAACTTTTGTATCTTTTTCCCGATGGAAGAAGGTGGAAGAGAGAATGTCCGGGGTGTGTGGGGTCCTTAATTCTGCTGGCTGCTTTGCCAAGGCACGGGAATTGTAGACGGACTCAATGGATGGGAGGCTGGTTTGCATGATGGATTGGGTTTAGTTTCTTGCGATCTTGGGCAGAGCAGGAGCCATACCAAGCTGTGATACAACCAGAAAGAATGCTTTCTATGGCGCATCTGTAGAAGTTGGTAAGAGTCGTGGCTGACATGCCAAATTTCCTCAGTCTCCTGAGATAGTAGAGGCGTTGGGGATGTCCCTGGTGGCTAGTATGATCCATGGGCAAACACAGCTGGAGTAAGCGTCGGCACCTCTTCAGCTCAGAGTCAGTGAGCTGGAGGCCGAGCTGCAGACAGTGTGATGTATCAGCACGGAGGAGTGTTACCGAGATGATTTGTTCCAGGAGGTGGTCACAGCCCTTTGGTCAGGGACAGGTGGGCGTGACTGTGAGTGAGGCAGGTAAGGGGATCGGGGGAGTAGATATGGAAGAGCCTCAGCCTTTGTGATTGTCCAAAGGCATTGAGTTGCTCACAGTCCGTACATATGAACATTTGGTCCTGCAGAGTAGATGAGAAAACTACCCACGACATAGGAAACAACTCAAGTGGGAGCGTTAACAAGATTTAGCGATGGTGGGGTACAGAATAGTCAGAGGGATAGACAAGGTTCTCTGCAACCGAGAGTGTGAATTCAGGTGGCTGTGTTTCCTGCCCGGTGTCAGGGTTCAGGACATCTACTCAGGGCTGGTGAGGAAGTTGCGGGGGGAGAAGGGATGGGATTCAGTGGTTTTGTTCCATGTGGGTATCAAAGACATAATCAGAATGAGGATAAAGGTTCTGCTTGGAGAATATCAGCAGCCAGGGGCTAAATTCAGATCAACGGAACTTCTGAGGTAATAATCTCAGGATTATACCTGAGCCACGAGCAAATTGGAGTGGGCAGATTCGCTCAGAGTCAAATGTGTGGCTCAAAGACTGGTTTTTTCTTCTTTTTTTATTCATTCATGGGACATGAGCGTCGCTGGCCAGCATTTATTGCCCATCCCTAGCTGTCCTTGTTCAGAGGGCAGTTGAGAGTCAACCACATTGCTGTGACTCGGGAGTTATATGTAGGCCAGATCGGGTAAGGACGGCAGATTTCCTTCCCTAAAGGGACATTAGTGAACCAGATGGGTTTTTTCGACAATCGATAATGGTTTCACGGTCATCAGTAGATTCTTAATTCCAGATTTTTAAAAATGTAATTCCAATTCCACCATCTGCCGTGGCGGGATTCAAACCTGGGTCCCCAGAGCATTAGTTGAGATTCTGAGAACTGAGGGAGTGCTTCAATGTCAGAGGGTCAGTACTGAGGGAGTGCCGCACTGTCAGAGGGTCAGTACTGAGGGAGTGCTGCACTGTCAGAGGGTCAGTGCTGAGGGAGTGCTGCACCGTCAGAGGGTCAGTGCTGAGGGAGTGCCGCACTGTCAGAGGGTCAGTGCTGAGGGAGTGCCACACTGTCAGAGGGTCAGTACTGAGGGAGTGCCGCACTGTCAGAGGGTCAGTGCTGAGGGAGTGCTGCACTGTCAGAGGGTCAGTGCTGAGGGAGTGCCGCACTGTCAGAGGGTCAGTCCTGAGGGAGTGCCGCACTGTCAGAGGGTCAGTGCTGAGGGAGTGCTGCACTGTCAGAGGGTCAATACTGAGGGAGTGCCGCACTGTCAGAGAGTCAGTACTGAGGGAGTGCTGCACTGTCAGACGGTCAGTGCTGAGGGAGTGCCGCACTGTCAGAGTGTCAGTACTGAGGGAGTGCTGGACTGTCAGAGGGTCAGTACTGAGGGATGCTGCACTGTCAGAGGGTCAGTACTGAGGGAGTGCTGCACTGTCAGAGGGTCAGTGCTGAGGGAGTGCCGCACTGTCAGAGGGTCAGTACTGAGGGAGTGCCGCACTGTCAGAGGGTCAGTACTGAGGGAGTGCTGCACTGTCAGAGGGTCAGTACTGAGGGAGTGCCGCACTGTCAGAGGGTCAGTACTGAGGGAGTGCTGCACTGTCAGAGGGTCAGTACTGAGGGAGTGCCGCACTGTCAGAGGGTCAGTACTGAGGGAGTGCTGCACTGTCAGAGGGTCAGTACTGAGGGAGTGCTGCAGTGTAGATGTGTCAGTAAAAGAGGACCTGTAAGCACTCTCAGACTGTAGCAGACCCAATGGCCATTATATCGAAGAGCAGGGGAGTTCTCTCATCTCCTGGCGCCAATGTTTATCCTTCAATCCCTGTCACTAAAACAGAGTACCTGCTCATTGTCACATTGCTTTTGTGGGATCTTGCTGTGTGCAAAGTGGATGATGCAGTTCCTGCATTACAACTGTGCCTACACTCTGAAAAGTGCCACATTAGCTGTAAATGCTTTGGGATGTCCTGACAACATCAGAGGCGCTATATCAATGCAAGTCTTTTTTTGTTCTGTTTCGAGGATAGTTGTCCAGACTCGAAACGTTGGCTCTATTCTCTCGCCACAAGTGCTGGGGGTGATTCTCCCAAAAACATTCCGAGTGTCGAATTTGCGTGAGTTTCACAATGAATCTCCCACACCCTGTGCAGAGCCCTGAGTGTGAATCACACTGACAAACTGTGGGTGAGACCGATTCCCGCTGGAGAGGCCGGCAGCATAGCTCCGAGCAGCCCAGTGCGCGCACGCCAATCTGTCAGCGCCGAGATCGGCACATGTCCAGTGGCCCCACACTGCCGGCCTCCCGGTCGCTGACCTGCCCCGCGACCCCTGCAACGCTGGCCCTCTCACCCCCTACCCACGGCCTGATCGCTGGTCTCCTGGACATGTCCGGGCCAGCCTCGACCCCCCTCATGAGGAGAGATTGCTTAAAGTAGGTCGTGTTCCGGGAACATAGCGGGATTCGGGTGGGCTGAGAGGGGGCAATTAGATTGAGAGCTCTCTGATCTTGAAAGGATTGAACTGGGCAGATAGCGAGGGACATTTTCTCACTGTTGAGGGAGGGTTGAGGTGTGACAGTAAGAACTATGCAATGAAGTCTCACACTTTCTCCCAGGGAAATCAATGAATGCGAGATCCACTCACCACCTTCAACCTGAGACCAATGGATTTCTTTTTGCTGGGAAAGAACAAAGAAAATTACAGCACAGGAACAGGCCCTTCGGCCCTCCAAGCCTGCACCGACCATGCTGCCCGACTGAACTAAAACCCCCTACCCTTCCGGCGACCGTATCCCTCTATTCCCATCCCATTCATGTATTTGTCCAGACGCCCCTTAAAACTCACTATCATATCCGCTTCCACTACCTCCCCCGGCAGCGAGTTCCAGGCACCCACCATCCTCTGTGTAAATAACTTGCCTCGTACATCTCCTTTAAACCTTGCCCCTCGCACCTTAAACTGTGCCCCCTGGTGATTGACTCTTTGACCCTGGGAAAAAGCTTCTGACTATCCACTCTGTCCATGCCCCTCATAATCTTGAAGACTTCTATCAGGTCACCCCTCAACTTCCATCGTTCCAGTGAGAACAAATCAAGTTTCTCCAACCTCTCCTCATAGCTAATGCCCTCGATGCCAGGCAACATCCTGGTAAATCTTTTCTGTACCCTCTCCAAAGCCTCCACATCCTTCTTTTAGTGTGGCGACCAGAATTGAACACTACATTCCAAGTGCGAAAGGCTGGAGGTATAAGGCTGGAGAAGGATTCCCTAGAGCCAAGGGCAGCATGGATGGAGTTAGGATGCTGATTAGCCATTTTCTAACAGGCTCGAGGAACTGAATGGCCTTCTCCTGCTCCTGTGTTCCAAGGAGCCGGGCTCCTGATACATTCCCCGGAATTCTGCTGAGGTGATGCTAAATGGAAAACCAGGATGTTAGCTCCCCCAGGTGGATTGAAAATGCAATATTACTGCCAAAAATAAACTTCACAAACTGACTCGAGCTAACTTTCGATTTAAAAGTCAATAAACTCTCCAATTCAAGTAGGGTTGCGTTTAATTTTGTGTTTTATGTTGGAAGTGTTGGTGATTTTGATGTGTTTTGAATTGACTGTTGTGGAAATAATGTTGTGGATTAAATCATTAGAGATTAAATTAAATATTGTCGACTCTTCTTTCAGATTTCATAGAATCCCCACAGTACAGAAGAAGGCTATTCGGCCCATCGAGTCTGCACCGACCATAATCCCACCCAGGCCCTATTCCCGTAACCCCACATATTTACTCTGCTAATCCCCTAATACTGGGGTCAATTTAGCATGGCCAATCAACCTAAACCGCACATCTTTCAACTGTGGGAGGAAACCAGAGGAAACCCACACAGACATGGGGAGAACATGCAGACTCCCCACAAACAGTGACCCAATCCGGGTCCCTGGCGTTGTGAGGCAGCAGTGCTAACCACTGTGCCACCATGCCGTACAAATAGAAGAAAATGTTAATGGAATATATAATGGGAAACATTTCTTTAAGTTATTTTGAGATTATTGTCCTGGACGGGCTGAATGGCCTCCTTCTATTCTGCAACTTCTCTATGTTTCTAAAAACATTAATATCAGAATATTATTTTGTGCGTATGTTCATATCATAGAATCCTTACAGTACAGCAAGAGGCCATTCGGCCCATCGAGCCTGCACTGGCAACAATCCCACCCAGGCCCTATCCCCATAACCCAATATATTTACCCTGCTAATCCCGCTGACATTAAAGGGTGATTTAGTATGGCCAATCCACCTAACCCACACATTTTTGGAAGAAGTTTCACTTTTCTCTATAATGGTCCGGTGAGCTTACCCTTCTGTTGATTTACATGGAAGGCACTTTTGACAATCTCACCATTCTGTCCATTCGCTCCCCAAGAATGTTTTGTGTTGTGTTTTCACAACACGAGGATGGAGGAGTGGAACCTCATAACGAGATCACACAGAATGATCCAGGAAACCAGGGTTGGAGATATCTCAGAGGATGGCAGGGTGGGAGGAATCAGGTCACCAGAGGATCTTGAATGGTTACACCACAGAAAGAGGCCATTTGGCCCCTCGAGTTTGCACTAGCTCTCTGCAGGAACAGCTCACTGAGCTCCACGCCCTCACCTTTCCCCCCGTCGTCCTGAACATTTTCCCACTTCAGATAAAGACGGTCACGCAGACAGGAAGTGGAGGGCATGCAGACAGGAAGTGGAGGGCATGCAGACAGGAAGTGGACGGCATGCAGACAGGAAGTTGTAATAAATCGAGTGCAAATCGATGTGAATCAAAGTACCAAAGGATTTCTTGCCAATGATAAATAATTATTTACGGTAAAGGGCCGGACAGAATTAATGATGCGACTGTACAACTCTCCTCCCTGGCTCCAACTGAGGATCCTCCCCGACACGAGATACGCACCCTCGCACCTGATTGGTTCAGCTAACACACCTCAATACTCCATAGGGTCCAACCTGATGAAGTGGCCGTCATGGAACTTAAAGGGGCCACACTAAAGGGATCACACTAAAGGGACCAGGCTAAAGCTGCCACGCTAAAGGGGCCACATTAAAGGGGCCACGCTAAAAGGGCCATATTAAAGGGGCCACGCTAAAGGGGCCACACTAAAGGGGCCACGCTAAAAGGGCCACATTAAAGGGGCCACGCTAAAGGGGCCACACTAAAGGGGCCACGCTAAAGGGGCCACACTAAAGGGGCCACATTAAAGGGGCCACATTAAAGGGGCCATGCTAAAAGGGCCACATTAAAGGGGCCACACTAAAGGGGCCACATTAAAGGGGCCACACTAAAGGGGCCACATTAAAGGGGCCACGCTAAAAGGGCCACATTAAAGGGGCCACACTAAAGGGGCCACATTAAAGGGGCCACACTAAAGGGGCCACATTAAAGGGGCCACATTAAAGGGGCCACGCTAAAAGGGCCACACTAAAGAGGCCACACTAAAAGGCCCATGCTATAGGGCCCACGCTATCAGGGCCACACTGATTCACCAATGGATGAAAGAAAAAGAACATCACGGAATCACAGAATCAGAATCACAGGGACCCGGGTTCCTTTGCCGGTTTGGGTCTCCGTCTGCACGTTCTCCCCGTGTCTGCGTGGGTTTCCTCCGGGTGCTCCAGGTTCCTCCCACCGTCTGAAATACATGCTGGTTAGGTGCATTGACCATGCTAAATTCTCCCTCAGTGTACCCGAACAGGCACCAGAGTGTGGCGACTAGAGGATTTTCACAGTAACTTCATTGCAGTGTTAATGTAAGCCTACTTGTGACACTAATAAAATAAATTTTAAAAAATAGAGTGCAGAAGAGGCCCTTCAGCCCATCGAGTCTGCACCAACGCATGAAAGGCCCTGACCTGACCTAATCCCATCTGCCAGCACTTGGCCCAAAGCCCTGAATGTTATGATGTACCAAGTGCTCATCCAGGTACTTTTAAGAGGATGTGAGGCATCCCACCCCCACCACCCTCCCAGGCAGCGCATTCCAGACCCTCACCACCCTCTGGGTAAAAATGTTTTTCCTCACATCCCCACTAAACCTCCCATCCCTCCCTTTTAACTTGCGTCCCCTCGTAACTGACCTTTCAACTAAGGGGAACAGCTGCTCCTTATCCACTCTGTCCATGCCCCTCATAATCCTGACCTCGATCAGGTCGCCCCTCAGTCTTCTCTGCTCCAAAGAAAACAACCCAAGCCTCTCCAAGCTCTCTTCATAACTTCAATGTTCCATCCCAGGCAGCATCCTGGTGAATCTCCTCTGCACCCCCTCCAGTGCGTCCACGTCCTTCTGATAACTTCATTAACTTCAGCAAACAAATTACAAATTACATCAGGAATATCCCAGGGAAACTCATCACATATTTAATCAATCCGGGGAATTTCAGATCCTGGTAGAATGTCTCAATTCTGTGCTAGGCTCTTCAGGAAATGAAGAATCAGGTCGGACGCTTGTGAGAGGGAAACTCATCAATCCGGGCTCCAGATCCTCCTCTGTAGCTGCTGTCTCCTCAGTTACAGAACCTGCTGGCTGCTTCAGTTCCACATTTCCCCCAGGGATCCCTGGAACCAATCCTGGAGAAACTGGATCAACTGCAGGGGTCACCTGTTGACCCCTTGTATCAGGGCCTACTCTCCTCCTCAGAGGGTCTACATGTTGGGCGACATGGTAGCACAGTGGTTAGCACTGCTATCTCACAGCGCCAGGGACCCGGGTTCGATTCCTGGTTTGGGTCACTGTCTGTGCGGAATCTGCATTTTCTCCCCGTGGGTTTCCTCCGGGTACTCTGATTTCCTCCCACACTCCAAAGATGTGCGGGTTAGGTTGATTGGCCATGCTAAATTGACCCTAGTGTCAGGGGGATTAGCGGGGTAAATGTGTGGTTTTGCGAGAATAGGGCCTGGGTGGGATTGTGATTGGTGTAGACTCGATGGGCTGAATGGCCTCCTTCTGTACTGTCGGAATTCTATGATTCTTGACACAACAACCTTGTTTGGCACTGAGAATGTGTTTGGTAAGGTCGCCCCCTTTGTGTCTGGAGTGTTGGGCGATGTTAAACTAGCAGAATAACCCTTCATTTTTCTTCAGCTATTATTTCATTCGCTATAAGGAAGTCTTTTCAATTTACTGTCCGTAGTTTTCCACTTCTGGGTCAAATGGTTCAACCTTTCCAATCAGAGGCATTTTAATGTGCGTTGCTTCTTCATATTTTCGACGCTCATATCTCCTCCCCTGTAGCTGTGCACTGTCATCCCTGACAAATTCAAAAGCTTTTCCTCGTCGCCAGTGTAATAAATCGAGGGCAACTTGATGTGGCTCAAACTAACAAAGGATTTATTGTGAAAAATAATTATTTACAACACAAGGTCAAACAGAATTAACTATGCGACTGTACAATACTTCTCCCTGACTCCTACTGTGGGTCCTCCCCGAGCGAGAGTATGTGCCATTGCACCCAGCTTCCTGCCAAGGCACTCCATAGGGTCCAGCCCAATCATGTGGCCCTCAGGACACACAAGAGGTGGTCACACAGAGAGGAAGAGGAGGTCACACAGACAGGAAGTGGAGGTCACGCAGAAGGGAAGAGGAGGTCACACAGACAGGAAGTGGCAGTCACGGAGACAGGAAGAGGAGGTTACACGGCAGGAAGTGGCAGTCATGTAGAGTGGAAGAGGAGGTCACACGGACAGGAAGGTGAAAACGAGGATGAGAATTTTGAAAACAAGACTATGCTGGGGCAAGGACTGAAATGCTCAGTAATTTGTAAAGAACAAAGAACAGTACAGCACAGGAAACAGGCCCTTCGGCCCTCCAAGCCTGTGCCGCTCCTTGGTCCAACTAGACCAATCGTTTGTATTCCTCCATTCCCAGGCTGCTCATGTGACTATCCAGGTAAGTCTTAAACGATGTCAGCGTGCCTGCCTCCACCACCCTACTTGGCAGCGCATTCCAGGCCCCCACCACCCTCTGTGTAAAAAACGTCCCTCTGATGTCTGAGTTATACCTTGCCCCTCTCAGCTTGAGCCCGTGACCCCTCGTGATCGTCACCTCCGACCTGGGAAAAAGCTTCCCACTGTTCACCCTATCTATACCCTTCATAATCTTGTATACCACTATTAGATCTCCCCTCATTCTCCGTCTTTCCAAGGAGAACAACCCCAGTTTACCCAATCTCTCCTCATAGCTAAGACCCTCCATACCAGGCAACATCCTGGTAAACCTTCTCTGCACTCTCTCCAATGCCTCCATGTCCTTCTGGTAGTGCGGCGACCAGAACTGGACGCAGTACTCCAAATGTGGCCTAACCAGCGTTCTATACAGCTGCAACATCAGACTCCAGCTTTTATACTCTATACCCCGTCCTATAAAGGCAAGCATACAAGAAGCATAAGAAACATAAAGAACTTGGTGTCTCTTGAGGATGTTTTCTAAAGGGGTTGGTTTTTGAAGGTACAGTAAGAAGCCTCACGACAGTCTCATAACCGTTGCAACCAAATAAACCTGTTGGACTTTAAGCTGGTGTTATGAGACTTCTTACTGTGTCCACCCCAGTCCAACACCGGCATCTCCACATTTTGAAAGCAGGTAGAATTCTTTCTCCTCAATCTGAATATCTTGGATTCAGATCCCAGTCCAGCACAAGAATCAAAGCTGACACTTTGCTTTTCGCTTGTCCCGGAGTCTCCAAGAATTGAAGATCAGCCTCCAGGCTTGTGCACAACCTTGGAGAAAAACCATCGGGACTTTAAAAAGAATAGAAAATTCATTGAACATTTCTCTTTGCCAGATGGGGGAAAGAGAGGCTGATTGGCTGACAGTCGAACATCATCCAATTGGGTAATGGGTCTTTGTGCTTTCCGATTGGTATAGGAAGGCAGTGGGTCACAAGGATGGGTGTGTTGACCAACCAATAGAAATCATAGAAACCCTACAGCACAGAAAGAGGCCATTCGGCCCATCGAGTCTGCACCGACTACAATCCCACCCAGGCCCTACTCCCATACCCCTACATATTTTACCCACTAATCCCTCTAACCTATGCATCTCAGGACACTAAGGGGCAATTTTAGCATGGCCAATCAACCTAACCCGCACATCTTTGGACTGTGGGAGGAAACCGGAGCACCCGGAGGAAACCCACGCAGACACGAAGAGAATGTGCAAACTCCACACAGACAGTGACCCAAGCCGGGAATCGAACCCAGATCTCTGGAGCTGTGAAGCAGCAGGGCTAACCACTGTGCCACCGTGCCGCCCCTAATAGCTGCAGTGAGGGGGGTAAATCATGAGATGTAACCTCCAGGAATATATTTACTCAGAGTTGTCAACCCTCAGGTGAATGTAAACAATCCCATAGAACCAGTGTCTAACAGAATGGCTACAGTGCAGTAGGAGACCATTCAACCCCTCAAACCTGTGCTGGCTCTACGTAAGAGCAATTTAGCTAGTTCCAACCCCTTGGCCTTTCCTTGTAGTTCTGTTTGTTATTGCCTTTTCAGATATTTATCCAGTTTCTCTTTGAGGACCAGAGTTGAATTTGTCTCCACCGCATCCTCAGGCAGCGCGGTCCAGATCCAAGCAACTCGCTGTGTAAAATCTTTGTCCTCATGCTGTCATTTGCCAATCATTTTAAATGGATGTCCTTTGATTCTCACTCCTTCCACCAATGGGAACAGTTTCTCTCTATCTGCTCTGTCCAGCCCCCTCATGATGTTGCACACCTCGATCAAATCTCCCCTCAATCTTCTCCTCTCCAAGGAGAACAGGCCCAACCTCTCCAATCTACCCGTGCAGCTGAAATTGTAGAAATGCGGAATTATTATGGTGTAGAAGGAGGCCATTCGACCTATCGTGTCTGCACCGGCTCTCCAAATGAGCATCATGGCTTAATACCATTCCCCTGCCTTTCCCCCATAACCCCTGCACATTGTTTCTATTCAAATAACCATCTAATGTCCTCTTGAAAGCCTCCATTGAACCTGCCTCCACCACACTCCCAGGCAGTGCATTCCAGACCCAAATTTAGTCACAACACATTTCAGATCCCTCATCACTGGAGCATTGCTTGTCGTTTGAAGCCAATATTTATCCCTCAATCAACATGATAAAAAACAGATTAGCTGGTTAACTGGGATCTTGCTGTGCACAGATTGGTTGCCATGTTTTCTACATTCCACCAATGGTAAAACTTGGCTGGAAAACACTTTGAGATGTCCTGAGTCTGTGTAAATGCAAATCAACTTCGCTCTCTTTCTACTTCTCTCTCTCTTTCTCTCTCTCACTTTCCATCTCATTCTTTCTCTCTACCTCTCTGTCTCTCCCTCTTTCTATCTCGCTCCCATTCTCTCTTTATCTCTCTCTCTCTCTCTTTCTATCTGTCTCTCTCTCCCATGCTCTTTTTTCTCTCTTGTTCGAGCTCTCTCTCCCATTCTATCTAAAGTTTATTTATTAGTCACAAGTAAGGCTTACATTAACACTGCAATGACGTTACTGTGAAATTCCCCTCGTCGCCACACTCCGGCGCCTGTTTGGGTCAATGCACCCTAACCCGCACATCTTTCAGACTGTGGGAGGAAACCGGAGCATCCGGAGGAAACCCCACAGAGACGCAGGGAGAATGTGCAAATTATCTCTCTCTCCCATTATCTCTCTCTCTCTCATTCTCTCTCTCTTTCTATCTCTCTCTCTCTCCCATTCTCTCCCTCTTTCTATCTCTCTTTCATTCTTCTTGCCCCCTTTCATCTCATTCTATATTGCGAGGCACCCCCACCTGAACTATGGGCATCACCGATCACATTATCAAGCCCTTACATCGGCCTGTCAATCGGCTGATTTTTAAACCATTAGCACAATGGCAAATCCTCCAGCTCATCTATTCAGAGATTGCAAATTAATGAGCGGTGCAACGTGCTGTGAATTCTACCCGGGACTAATTGTAGCCAATAACAGTCGCATCAAGTGAGGCAGAATCTGAAACAAAACGCTGCTTCATCTAAAACAAACTCCCAAATGCCGTAACTATCAGGAAAAGCAGAACAGGCCAGAGCTCCATCCTCTGGAGGGTAGTGGGGGTGGGGGAACCTAACAGCAGTCTTTACAATTAGGGTAGGGATTTGATAGGGTGGACACTGAGAAGATGTCTCCACTTGTAGCTCAGACCCAGGACTGCAGGCATAAATATAAAACTAATGAATTCAATTGGGAATTCAGGAGAATCTTCTTTGCCCAGAGAGTGGTGAGGATGTGGAACTCGGTACTACAGGGAGTGGCTGAGGTGAACACTATTGATACAGTTAAGGGGAAGCTGGATAGACACACGAGGGAAAAAGGTATAGAAGGATGTGTTGATGGGGTGAGATGAATGGTTGGGAGAAGCATAAGCCCCAGCATAGATCAGCTGGGCTGAATGGCCTGTCTCTGCGCTGTTATCAACCCAGTGTAATTCCATGTAAAGTAATGTTGGGATGTTAAATATTTCATCCGTAGGGTTCTGAGATTATGGAGAGAAGGGAAAACTGGGATAGAGACGGACATTGACAGCCAATGCACGAGCAATTGAATTTGTTTTCTGAAACTGCAATTTCTCTTATTAAATATTGGGCAATTATATATTTTCAAAGTTTGTAAAGGTACCAATACGCAATCCGTCTCGTGTGGGGAGTTTCAGGAATTCTAATAAAGCAAATACCCAGCTTTGTTCTTTATTTTCAAATACAGCTTCTGTAGCAAATGTCAAAAGCAAATTAACGAAAAAAAATCCATCTGATTTTGAACAGAATATTGATTGAAGCGTGGGGTCTTCTGGGAAAGGGGGGGTGGGGGCCACTGCGGAGAGAAGGCAGATAAGCAGCAACTCGGAGGGATGTTTGAGAGGGGAAGCAGAGCTTTGTGGTGTGTTGTGATCAATTCTTCAGAAAAGTAATTACTTTTCTGTTGAGAGGAAAGGGCTTAGGAAAGCAGTTATTACCTCAGATATGAAAGGAAGGATGCAGCTTTATTGCGGGCGCCTCGGGCTAATAATATACAGAGAATGTGCAAGATAGCTGAGAATGACACAAAGAAAGCTATCAGGAAGACAGGTATCTCACCGGCACTGAAAGGTCGAAGGAGGTTTTTTTTGACGCGTGTATTAAAAATCACTAAGCAGGCCAGTTGGTGGTTGAGGCCATTGTGGGGGGGGGGGGTGCACAGGGAAGTCCTGTGTAATGACAATAGGGACAACACTTCAATGGCTGCTGAGGTTGTCCTAGGATTTGCCTGACTGCCGTTACACTGCCTAAGGCGCAAGGTTCATTTTTTGCCAAGATATCAATTCTCATGTGTCCAGTCTCCTACTAGTTAGCAGTCCAAGACTCTGAGTGTTATACAATCCACAGAATCCCTACAGTGCAGAAGGAGGCCATTCAGCCCATTGAGTCTGCACCAACAACAACCCCACCTAGGCCTTATCATCGTAACCCCACATATTTATCCCGCTAATCCAAAGATGTGCGGGTTAGGTTGATTGGCCATGCTAAAATTGCCCCTTAGTGTCCTGAGATGTGTAGGTTAGAGGGATTAGCGGGTAAATATGTAGGGATATGGGGGTAGGGCCTGGGTGGGATTGTGGTCGGTGCAGACTCGATGGGCCGAATGGCCTCCTTCCACACTGTAGGGTTTCTATGATTCTATGATTCTATGATAATCCCTCTAACCTACGCATCCCGGTAGGTCAGTAGGGTGGGATTGTTGTCGGTGCAGCCTCGATGGGGTGAATGGCCTCCTTCTGTACTGTAGGCATTCTATGATTCTATGAGTACAGCATTCACAGTGCAGCAAATGGAAGGCGATGGCCTCGTGGTATTATCATGAGACTATTAGTCCAGAAACTCACCTCATGTTCTGGGGACCCAGGTTCGAATCCCGCCACAGCAGATGGTGGAATCTGAATTCAATAAAAAATATCTGGAATTAGGAATCTACTGATGACCATGAAACCATTGTCGATTGTCGGAAAAACCCATCTAGTTTACTAATGTCCTTTAGGGAAGGAAATCTGCCATCCTTACCTGGTCTGGCCTACATGTGACTCCAGAGCCACAGCAATATGGTTGACTCTCAACTGTCCTTGGGCAACTAGGGATAGACAATGAATGCTGGCCAGCCAGTGACGCCCGTGTCCCATGAATAAATTTTTAAAAATGGTCCCAATGGCCGTCTTTAGTGTCGTGTGATTCAAAATGAAAA
The DNA here is from genome assembly GCF_964213995.1 of Mustelus asterias. Taxonomy (NCBI): domain Eukaryota; kingdom Metazoa; phylum Chordata; class Chondrichthyes; order Carcharhiniformes; family Triakidae; genus Mustelus; species Mustelus asterias. The sequence goes on from NC_135807.1 coordinate 4,207,057, forward strand.
TTCCACTCCACTAAACAGTCGCACTTGGGAATGAATATCAATTGCATCAAATTCTATGAGAGAATTTTCGAAAAAGAATCTATTAGTGGCTTCAGAGAGTGTGCAACTCAACAGGATGGCAAACGGATTTAACCCTCGTGCTTCTCAGCTTCCACCCCATAGCAGCGGCATGTGGAGTATTGACGCATACTGATCGACCTGACCTGAAATCTCTGCTTTCAGCTAAGCTGGGAACATATTGAAAATCGTACGTAACGATAAATCCTTCCATAAAGCAGTAACTCATTCCATAGAAAAAAACTTGCCATTGGCTAGATCGGATTCTTGAATCCTGCTGAAAAGTGCCTCATGTTGCCAAAGGTTTTTGCTATTTACTCTGGACTGTTACAGAGCGGATCAGAAGCCCCAAGGTATATTGTGAAGTTAGAATTGTTATCTGACTGTAAAGTTAGAGTCATAGATATTTACAGCACGGATACAGGCCCTTCGGCCCAACTTGTCCATGCCGTCCAGTTTTTACTATTAAGCTAGTCCCAATTGCCCGTGTTTGGCCCATATCCATCTATATCCATCTTACCCATGTAACTGTCTAAATGCTTTTTAAAAGACAACATTGTACCCGCCTCTACTACTACCTCTGGCAGCTCATTCCAGACACTCACCACCCTCTGTGTGGAAAAATTGCCCCTCTGGACACTTTTGTATCTCTCCCCTCTCACCTTAAACCTATGCCCTCTAGTTTTAGACTCTCCTACCTTTGGGAAAAGATATTGATTATCGACCTTATCTATGCCCCTCACTATTTTATAGACCTCTATAAGATCACCCCTCAGCCTCCTACGCTCCAGAGAAAAAAGTCCCAGTCTATCCAGCCTCTCCTTATAACTCAATCCATCAAGTCCCGGTAGCATCCTAGTAAATCTTTTCTGCACTCTTTTAGTCTAATAATATTCTTTCTATAATAGGGTGACTTAAAGCTCTTCCCTGATACTAATTTTAATATTTTTTAAAAATGTATTCATTTTATGGCTTGGCCAGTATTTATTGCCCATCCCTAGTTGCCTTTGTTCAGAGGGTAGTTGAGAGTCAACCACATTGCTGTGACTCTGGAATCACATGTAGGCCAGACTAGGTAAGGATGGCAGATTTCCTTCCCCAAAGGACATTAGTGAACCAGATGGGTTTTTCCAAAACCCCCCTTTCCAACAATTGACAATGGCTTCATGGTCATCAGTAGATTCTTAATTCCAGATTTTTTTTATTGAATTAAAATTCCACCATCTGCCGTGGCGGGATTCGAACCTGGGTCTCTGGATTATTTGTCCAGTAACAATATCACTCTGCCACCGTCTCCCCTGATATAAAGTATAACAAATCAAAGGACAGGAGTCTTTCACTTAGAATCATAGAATCATAGAATCCCTACAGTGCAGAGCGTGCACTGACAACAATCCCACCCAGATCCTAAACCTGTAACCACATATATTTACCCTGCTAATCCCCCTGACATTAATGGACAACTTATCATGGTGATCAACTTAAACAAAACTTTTGCTTTATTCAATACTTCAGGTACCAATACTCATATAAACTCATAACAATTACATTACTTTAACACATTTAATTTTAACCCTTTGACTCTAATATTAACTTTAAACTTCCAACTGACAACAAATACTACCCGGTTTTGAATGAAATGGCCAGGTCTGCTCTCCGATGTAGATCTTCCCTCATGGCTTTTTGTCTTCACTAAAGATATTCTCCAGGGTAAACTTGCGATGGTGGGTCATGAGGTTTCACTGGAGACAAAGTCTCAAAGACCATACTTTATCCTCAAACTTTCCCCAACCTTCCAGAAAGGTTTCTGGTACTCAGCCAATGATATCACCAGAAATTGATCACAATGCTCGAGCATGGCCAATGGAGTTACTTGTAAACAACTCCTTGATGTTGCCATCAAACTGCACGTAGGTCACGTAACCTCAGTCATATATGGACATGGCGGGAGACTTTGGCACCAACAAGTCTAGCATAACCCAAATAACTGTCCTTATTTTATCAACGCAGGAAGCATCAGGTCACAGTCCACAGGAGCGGTCATGACTTGCAGCAGCCTTCTAACCTGCACCTCTGTTTAATTATAACTTGACCAAAGTTCCCAGCATGCTTGACTCTCAATGTTACAATTGCTGTCATAGTTAATGTTACCATTGTTGTTGTTTTTGGCCACCCGGCCACAAACTATTTTTTGACTTTGTTATTAATGTGAGGAGAAGGTGTTTCACTCCAGGTGTGATTCTGGTGACCCACTGGGAAGCTTTATCAAAACAAATTTTATTTTAACAATACAGTTTAACTATAACAAATGAATTAGCTTAACTTTTACCAACTGAACAACATTTAAACGTGACAAGATACAATTCTTAACCACGAACCTATCCTTATGAGTTACAATTTAGGCAATATTCCTCATAGACTTAAACTCCGCATCAAAATCATAGAGCAAACCCTAGGCTTACGTGTTTTTACTTGCTAACAGTCCTGGAGCCTTTTGAACACTTCTGGAGAGAGACAGAGAGAGACACCTGACTTCTGGCAGCCCCAAACAGCAGCCTCCAGAGAGAGAGAAAGACTACTTGCTTCTTTCAGGAACAGGCAGAACATGACTATTTTTCCATGCAAGCTTAGCCCCGCCCATTCACATGACTCTGCTTCTTGTCAGTCAAGCTAATTAAACCCGACTCTGAAATCCCAGAAGAAAAAACAAAATATACAGAAATGCATTTGCTCAGATTAAAACAAACATCCCATCATCTAGAATCAATTACTCTCTTGCACTCTCAGCACTGAGCTGCCTGCTACAGACAAATCGGCACCGTGTAAATGAGAGCTGAATTTTAAACATACCCCTCACATGAAATAAATACATTCCTTAAAGGTACAGGAGCGTCACAGGACAAACACAAGAATACCTGGTTTCTAATAAACACAACAATTTATAGCACAAGAGAGGGAGGCAAGTTGACTCTAACTGGCCGAGGCATTGCCCTCAAGCAAGCAGAAGGGTCTCGCTGGCTACATGAGCTTTATTTCCCATTAACAGGATGCTGCCGTCAGTCCAGAAAGACATTCTGCCCACCACACAATGAGTAACGGCATTAATGGATTTCAGTGCTGGTGTGACATTAGATACATTGGATGTACGTCCCACTGATTGGTTGATTGAATCAAATTGCATGATCCTTCGGTTACCCGTGATAGACTGAGTACAAACCATACTCAACTAGCTCGCCCGGCGAAACTCAACATAATCAGCGGCATGGTGGCACCATCGTTAGCACTGCTGCCTCACAGCCCCATGAACGCAGGTTCGATTCCTGGCTTGGGTCGCAGTCTGTGTGGAGTTTGCACATTCTCCCGGTGTCTGCATGGGTTTCCTCCGGGTGCTCCAGTTTCCTCCCACAGTCTGAAAGATGTGCTGGTTAGGTGGATTGGCCGTGCTAAATTCTCCCTCAGTATTACCCGAACAGGCGCCGGAGTGTGGTGACTAGGGGATTTTCACAGTAGCTTCATTGCAGTGTTAATGTTAGCGTACTTGTGGCACAAATAAATAAATAATTGAAAAGAATAAATGTCTATTGTTAGATGTGATTCTGTGATAGGGCAGCACTGTGATAGAGGCACAGGTTTAAGGTGCGTGGGGCAAGGTTTAAAGGAGATGTACGAGGCAGATTTTTTACACAGAGGGTGGTGGGTGCCTGGAACTCGTGGTGGGGGGGGCAAGTGGAAGCAGATATGGCAGTGAGTTTTAAGGGGCATCTTGACAAATACATGAATAGGATGGGAATAGAGGGATATGGTCCCCGGAAGGGTAGGGGGTTTTAGTTCAGTCGGGCAGCATGGTTGGTGCAGGCTTGGAGGGCCGAAGGGCCTGTTCCTGTGCTGTAATTTTCTTTGTTCTTTGTTCACTGACTGCCCAACCATGAGTGTGCTAATGGCTACACTGACAACCAGTTTACAATACTCAGTTGAGCTCAGAGTGTGGCTCAGTTACACTGGCTGGAAGTGACAAACATTCAAACGTGGGGATCTGTTTCCTGCAAACAAAAGGAATATGGTCAGGCCTTGCACTTTGCCCAGGAGCTTGGGGAAGCCAATATTTCCCCATTGCTCGCACCACTTGCCAATCAATCAATACCCTTCTCTACTCCAGTATCAATTATTGTGATCATTTGAAATTTGGTATTCTTGTGTTTGTCCTGATGAGTGCAAGATGAAAAGTTTCAGCAACATGTCTCTCTGTTCAGCAATATAAAAGGTGCAATTTGAAAATGAATAGAACTCTGCCTCTTTGTAAAAGCTGGTTGCCTCTTTCTACTCTGGGGAACAGCCTCAGTAAATTCACACAGAGATAGTGAACAGGGAGAACACCATTCCCATCGTAAGCCACGAGGAAGACACTCACAGACTTCAATACAGAGACAGACTGGTGAAACAGGCAGACACACCTCCTCATTCTGATCATGGCTAATCATCGAATTCAATATCCTGATCCCCCCTTCCTCCCATATCCCTTGATCCCTTTAGCCCCAAGAGCAATATCTATGTTTGTAATATATATAAATGATTTGGAGGAAAATGTAACTGGATTGATTAGTAAGTTTGCGGATGACACAAAGGTTGGTGGATTTGCGGATAGCGATGAGGACCATCAGAGGATATAGATCGGTTGGAGACTTGGGCGGAGAGATGGCAGATGGAGTTTAATCCGGACAAATGTGAGGTAATGCATTTTGGAACGTCTAATACAGATAGGAAACATACAGTAAATGGCAGAACACTTAGGAGTATTGATAGGCAAAGGGATCTGGGTGTACAGGTACACAGGTCACTGAAAGTGGCAATGCAGGTGGAGAAGGTAGTCAAGAAGGCATACGGCATGCTTGCCTTCATTGGCCGGGGTATTGAGTTTCAAAATTGGCAAGACATGTTGACCTTAGTGAGGCTGCACTTGGAATATAGTGTTCAATTCTGGTCGCCACACTACCAGAAGGATGTGGCGGCTTTGGAGAGGGTACAGAAAAGATTTGCCAGGATGTTGCCTGGTATGGAGGGCATTAGCTATGAGGAGAGGTTGGAGAAACTTGGTTTGTTCTCACTGGAGCAACGGAGGTTGAGGGGCGACCTGATAGAAGTCTACAAGATTATGAGGGGCATGGACAGAGTGGATAGTCAGAAGCTTTTTCCCAGGGTGGAAGAGTCAATTACTAGGGGGCATAGGTTTAAGGTGCGAGGGGCAAGTTTTAAAACAGATGTACGAGGCAGATTTTTTACACAGAGAATGGTGGGTGCCTGGAACTCGTTGCCGGGGGAGGTAGTGGAAGCGGATACGGTAGTGACTTTTAAGGGGCGTCTTGACAAGTACATGAATGAGATGGGAATAGAGGGATATGGTCCCCGGAAGCGTAGGGGTTTTTAGTTCAGTCGGGCAGCATGGTCGGTGCAGTCTTGGAGGGCCGAAGGGCCTGTTCCTGTGCTGTAATTTTCTTTATTCTTTGTTCTAATTTCTTCTTGAAATTCGACAACGTTTTGGCCTCAACTACATTCTGTGGTAGTGAATTCCACACATTCACCACCCTCTGGGTGAAGAAATTTCTCCTCACCTCAGTTCTAAAAGGTTTACCCCTTTTCCTCAAATTATGACCCCTAGTTCAGGACTCCCCCACCATCGGGAACATTCTTTCTGAATCTACCCTGTCTAACCCTGTTAGAGTTTTATACGTTTCTATGAGATCCCCTCTCACTCTTCCAAACTCCAGTGAATATAATCCTAACCGACTTAGTGTCTCCTCATATGACAGACCTGCCAATCCCAGGAATCAGCCTGGTAAACCTTCGCTGTGCTCCCTCTGTAGCAAGAACATCCTTCCTCGGATAAGGACACCAAAACTGCACACAACACTCGAGGAATGGCCTCACCAACACCCTATACATCGCAGTAAAACATCTCCATTCCTATACTCAATCTCCTTGCTATGAAGGCCAACATGCCATATGTTTACATAGAAAAATCTTTGCATTTCTGGGACACCTGTCATAGCTTTCACAACTAACAAGGTTAGTCATGGCACAAATCAATTCCAGCCTCCCAGACTACCTGGATCCACTACAGTTTGCCTACCGCCGCAACAGATCCAGAGCAGACACCATCTGGCCCTGCACTCAACCCTGGAACACCTAGATAACAAGGACACCTATGTCAGACTCCTATTTATCGACATAGCTCAGCCTTCAACATATTATTCTTAAGAAACTCATCTCCAAACTCCGTGGCTTGGGCCTCGGCATTCCCATCTGCGACTGGATCCTAGACTTCCTAACTCACAGACCACAATCAGTCAGGATAGGCAACAACACCTCCTCCACGATCATCCTCAACACCGGTGCCCACAAGGCTGTGTTCTCAGCCCCCTACTATACTCCTGATACACCTATGACTGTGTGGCCAAATTCCCCTCCAACTCGATTTTCATGTTTGCTGATGAATGGTCAAAAGCCTCAAGTTTCCAGGTATCCAGATCACCAACAATCTGCCATTGTCCCTCCATGCCGACGCTATAGTTAAGAAAGCTCACCAACACTTCTACTTTTGCAGGAGTCTAAGGAAATGTTCCACCTTCATCCGTCGGGAAAAAGATATAAAAGTCTGAGATCACGTACCAACCGACTCAAGAACAGCTTCTTCCCTGCTGCCATCAGACTTTTGAATGGACCTACCTCGCACTAAGTTGATCTTTCTCTACACCCTAGCTGTGACTGTAACACTACATTCTGCTCCCTCTCGTTTCCTTCTCTCTGTACAGTATGCCTTGTCTGTATAACACGCAAGAAACAATACTTTTCACTTTTTTGAGAAAGGATATACTGGCACTGGAGGTGGTGCAGAGGAGATTCACTAGGTTGATTCCAAAGTTGAGAGGGTTGGCTTATGAGAAGAGACTGAGTAGACTGGGGCTACACTCATTGGAATTCAGAAGAATGAGGGGAGATCTTATAGAAATACATAAAATTATGAAGGGAATAGATAACATAGAAGCAGGGAAGTAGTTTCCACTGGCAAATGAAACCAGAACTAGGGAGCACAGCCTCAAAATAAGGGAGAGCAGATTTAGAACTGAGTTGAGGAGGAACTTCTTCACCCAAAGGGTTGTGAATCTGTGGAATTCCCTGCCCAGTGAAGCAGTTGAGGCTACCTCACTGAATGTTTTTAAGTCAAGGATAGATAGATTTTTGAACAGTAAAGGAATTAAGGGTTATGGTGAGCGGGTGGGTAAGTGGAGCTGAGTCCACGAAAAGATCAGCCGTGATCTTATTGAATGGCGGAGCAGGCTCGAAGGGCCAGATGGCCTACTCCTGCTCCTAGTTCTTATGTTCTTATGTTCACTGTCTACTAATACATGTAACAATAATAAATCAACTCGAATCAAAAATGTTCGAAACACTCCGCAGCCAGTGAAGTACTTGTTGGAATGTTGTCTCTGTTGGAAACATGGTATGTATTTGAGCACAGCAGGATCCCAGAGACAGTGTTCGACAGTGACCACATCATCTGTTTTCTCATCTGCGATCTTGATGAAGGGATAACTAATGTCAGCAGGGAGAACTCTCCCTTCAAATCATGTCCTGGGGTTTTATATTGTATCCAGTGGGCAGACGGAGATGATCTGACAGACAGCACCTCTAATGGTACGGCACTCGCTCAGTACTGCACTGCTAGTTCAGCCTAGATTCCTGAGCTCAAGTCTCTCTGGAGTTGGAGTTGAACCCAGAACCTTTCGAGTCCAAAATGAGAGTGGCCCCTCTCCCCCCCCGGCTGCAGTGCCTCAAATCCCCACACAATATAAACCTCATGAAAGCCGCTTTCTCTGTTCAGCTCAGTCTAATGATGACTATTAATAAAGAAATAGTAATTACTGAATCTTTTCATCACAGTTGGTTAATAATAATGCGAACAGTTGTCCCGAAAGGACGCAGAGATTATAATTACATTTTGGAAGGTGAATGGTTAAGGCTATTTTTTTTTCTAATGAGGAGAAAGTCTGAACTTTTACGACAAGTGTCTGGTTCAACTTTTATGATTAGAGTCTGTTTTACGTACAGGTTTTATAGCGTTATTGGGAGGTGCTGTTTCTGTAAAGGTCCAGGTACAGTCATAAAAGGACAGAGACATTGGCACAGAGCGAGGTTTAACAATTCTATTCAGTTGGATCGTTATTTACCAAATCCCAAAGTTTCTTAACCTCTTACCTCCCAAAATCAAATCAAATGTTTGCTTTATTTCATGAAATGATTTCATGAAATGGACGCTTGAAGCTGCAGATCTTTCCATGGTGTTACATCAAAACACCGAGGCACATCCACTACGACTCTCACCAACTTTTATAGATGCACCAAAGAAAGCATTCTTTCTGGGTGTATCACAGCTTGGTATGGCTGCTGCTCTGCCCGAACACATAGTTATTGCCCAATGATTGAAAACTTTTAAGAGTTAGGGAAAGGCCATTTTAATAGAATCCCCACAGTGCAGAAGGAGGCCATTCGGCCCATCGAGTCTGCACCAACCACAATCCCACTCAGGCCCTATCCCCGTAACTCCACATATTTACCCTGCTAGTCCCTCTGGCACTAGGGTCAATTTATCATGGCCAATCAACCTAACCCACACATCTTTGGACTGTGGGAGGAAACAGGAGCACCCGGAGGAAACCCACATGGATGGGGAGAATGTGCAAACTCCACACAGACAGTGACCTGAGGCCAGAATTGAACCCGGGTCCCTGGCGCTGTGAGGCAGCCATGCTAACCACTGTGCCAATGAGCAAGGAACTTCAAAAGGTCATGAAATGATTTCATGAAATGGACGCTTGAAGCTGCAGATCTTTCCATGGTGTTACATCAAAACACCGAGGCACATCCACTACGACTCTCACCAACTTTTATAGATGCAGATCTTTCCATGGTGTTACATCAAAACACCGAGGCACATCCACTACGACTCTCACCAACTTTTATAGATGCACCAAAGAAAGCATTCTTTCTGGGTGTATCACAGCTTGGTGAGTGAGTGGGCGAGGATATGGCAAATGGCAAATGGAGTATAACGTTGAGAAATGCGAGGTTATACACTTTGGAGGAAATAATAACAAATGGGATTACTATCTCAATGGAAACAAACTAAAACATGCTACCGTGCAAAGGGACCTGGGGGTCCTTGTGCATGAGACGCAAAAGCCCAGTCTGCAGGTACAACAGGTGATCAAGAAGGCAAATGGGATGTTGGCCTATATTGCGAGGGGGATAGAATATAAAAGCAGGGATGTCTTGATGCACCTGTACAGGGCATTGGTGAGGCCGCAGCTGGAATACTGTGTGCAGTATTGGTCCCCTTATATGAGGAAGGATATATTGGCATTGGAGGGAGTGCAGAGAAGGTTCACCAGGTTGATACCGGAGATGAGGGGTTTGGATTATGAGGAGAGGCTGAGGAGATTGGGTTTGTACTCGTTGGAGTTTGGAAGGATGAGGGGGGATCTTATGGAGACTTATAAGATAATGTGGGGGCTGGATAGGGTGGAGGCGGAGAGATTCTTTCCACTTAGTAAGGAAGTTAAAACTAGAGGACACAGCCTCAAAATAAAGGGGGGTCGGTTTAAGACAGAGTTGAGGAGGAACTTCTTCTCCCAGAGGGTGGTGAATCTCTGGAATTCTCTGCCCGCTGAGGTGGTGGAGGCTACCTCGCTGAATATGTTTAAAGCGCGGATGGATGGATTCCTGATCGGTAAGGGAATTAAGGGTTATGGGGATCAGGCGGGTAAGTGGCACTGATCCACGTCAGATCAGCCATGATCTTATTGAATGGCGGGGCAGGCTCGAGGGGCTAGATGGCCTACTCCTGCTCCTATTTCTTATGTTCTTATGTTCTTATGAATGAAGCCCAATCCATCACGCAAACCAGCCTCCCATCCATTGACTCTGTCTACACTTCCCGCTGCCTCGGGAAAAGCAGCCAGCGTAATTAAGGACCCCACACACCCCGGACATTCTCTCTTCCACCTTCTTCTGTCAAGAAAAATATACAAAAGTCTGAGATCATGAACCAACCGACTCAAGAACAGCTTCTTCCCTGCTGCTGTCAGACTTTTGAATGGGCCTACCTTGCATTAAGTTGATCTTTCTCTACACCCTAGCTATGACTGTAACACTACATTCTGCACTCCCTCCTTTCCTTCTCTATGAACGGTATACTTTGCCTGTATAGCACGCAAGAAACAATACTTTTCACTATATGTTAATACATGTGACAATAATCAAATCAAATCAAAACATAGAAAGATAGAAACTAGAAGCAGGAAGAGGCCATTCGGCCCTTCGAGCCTGCTCTGCCATTCATTTTGATCATGGCTGATCATAAAATTCAATATCCTGATCCCCCCCTTCCTCCCATATCCTTTGATCCCTTTAGCCCCAAGAGCTATATCTAATTTCTTGAAATCAGACAATGTTTTGGCCTCAATTACTTTCGGTGTTAGTGAATTCCACACATTCATCACCCTCTGGGTGAAGAAATTTCTCCTCACCTCAGTTCTAAAAGATTTACCCCTTATCCTCAAACTATGACCCCTAGTTCTGGACTCCCCACCATCGGAAACATTCTTTCTGAATCCACCCCGTCACAGAGCAGCAGAGAGACATCACTCACGATGAAGACCAGATAGAATGGCTGTGATTTAAAACACGGTCAGCGTGTGTGTGGCTCATTGGCACAGTGGTTTGCATGGCTGCCTCACAGCGCCAGAGACCCGGGTTCAATTCTGGCCTCAAGTCACTGTCTGCGTGGAGTTTGCACATTCTCCCCGTCCATGTGGGTTTCCTCTGGGTGCAGCGGTTTCCTCCCGCAGTCCAAAGATGCGTGGGTTAGGTTGATTGGCCATGATAAATTGACCCTAGTGTCAGAGGGACTAGCAGGGTAAATATGTGGGGTTACGGGGATAGGGCCTGGGTGGGATTGTGGTCGGTGCAGACTCGATGGGCCGAATGGCCTCCTTCTGCACTGTGGGGATTCTATTAAAATGGCCTTTCCCTAACTCTTAAAAGTTTGCAATTGTTGGGCAATAACTATGTGTTCGCACAGTATATCCATTCTTTTCTGAGATGTGGGTGTCGCTGGCTAGGTCAGCATTTATTGCCCATCCCGAGTTGTCCTTCAGAAGGTGGTGAGCTGCCTTCTTGAACCGCTGCGGTCCATGTGGTGTCCGTACACCCACAGTTCCACAGTTTTGATGCAGCAACAGTGAAGGAACAGTGATATATTTCCAAGTCAGGTTGGTGAGTGGCTTGGAGGGGAACCTCCAAGTGGTGATGTTCCCATGTATCTGCCGCTCTTGTCCTTCCAGGAGATAGAGATCGTGGGTTTGAGACAAGGAGGAATTTCTTCAGCCAGAGAATGGTGAATCTGTGGAACTCTTTACACCAGAAGGCTGTGGAGGCCGGGTCATTGAGTGTCTTTAAGACAGAGATAGATAGATTCTTGATTAATAAGGGGATCAGGGGTTATGGGGAAAAGGCAGGAGAATGAGGATGAGAAAAATATCAGCCATGATTGAATGGCGGAGCAGACTCGATGGGCCGAGTGACCTAATTCTGTTCCTATGTCTTATGGTCTATGGTCTTAAGGTTTGGAAGGTGCTGTCTAAAGAACCTTGGTGAGTTGCTGCAGTGCACCTTGTAGATGGTACACGCGGCGGCCACTGTGCAGTAGTGGTGTAGGGTGTGAATGGTGAAGATTTGATTTGATTTGATTTATTATTGTCACATGTATTAACATAGAGTGAAAATTGTTGATTCTTGCGCGCTATACAGACAAAGCATACCGTTCATAGAGAAGGAAAAGAGAGAGTGCAGAATGTAGTGTTACAGTCACAGCTAGGGTGTAGAGAAAGATCAACTTAGTGCAAGGTAAGTCCATTCAAAAGTCTGACAGCAGCAGGGAAGAAGCTGTTCTTGAGTCGGTTGGTACGTGACCACAGACTTTTGTATCTTTTTCCTGACAGAAGAAGGTGGAGGAGAGAATGCCCGGGGTGCGTGGGATCCTTAATTATGCTGGCTGCTTTGCCGAGGCAGCGGGAAGTGTAGACAGAGTCAATGGATGGGAGGCTGGTTTGGATTGTGATCTGTGGGTTAGGAAGTTCAGGGTCCAGTCACAGAGGGAGGAGCCGAGGCCCAGGCCATGAAGTTTGGAGATGGGTTTCGTAGGAATGATGGTGTTGAAGGCTGAGCTGGAGTCAATGAGTAAGAGTCTGACATAGGTGTCCTTGTTATCTAGGTGTTCCAGGGTTGAGTGCAGAGCCAGGGAAATGGCGTCTGCTGTGGACTTGTTGGGCGGTAGGTAAACTGTAGTGAATCCAGGTAGTCTGGGAGGCTGGAATTGATTTGTTCCATGACTAGACTTTCAAAGCACTTCATAATGATGGATGTCAGAGCCACCGGACGATAGTCATTAAAGCATGCTGCTTGCCTTTTCTTCGGTAAATTGGTGAATGGGATGCTGATAAAATAAGCTGCTGTCATGCTGTTGAGTTATCAATGTATATTTTCCACAATCCTGCTTGATAATTCCGTGCACCGATAAATTAAACCATCCAATTAAAGCAGAGTTTGAGTGATTGAATTGAATAGGCTGGGAATTATCGTCCCAGTGTCTGTGTGTGACGCCGGTATGGATAACTTTCCATTGTTGGGAGTGACAACACGAACAAAAAACATAAATTAGCGGGACTGATAGAATGAGCAGTTTGACTATTGAAGAATGAGACGCCAAAATTAGACTTCATTTTTGAGACAACCATCAATTTTCAAATCTCAGCTTTGCAAGAGGAATTTCCTGGAGAAATGCGAGTTCTCTCACAAGATCTGTCAAACTTTTGAATGGACCTACCTCGCATTAAGTTGATCTTTCTCTACACCCTAACCATGACTGTAACACTACATTCTGCACCCTCTCCTTTCCTTCTCTATGAACGGTATGCTTTGTCTGTACAGCGTGTAAAAAACAATACTTTTCACTGTATACTAATACATGTGACAATAATAAATCAAATCAAAGATCCCTTCCCTTCTCCAGCTCCGGCCTCTTGAACATTCCTGATTTCAGTTGCTCCATATATCTTAGAATCATAGAATCCCTACAGTGCAGAAGGAGGTCCTTCAGCCCATCGAGTCTGCACCTGCTCTCTGACAGAGCATCTCCCCCACCCTATCTCCTACACCCACACATTCATCATGGCTAATCCAGTAACCTGCACATCTTTGGACACTAAGGGGCAATTTAGCATGGCCAACCCACCTAACTTACACATCTTTGGACCGTGGGAGGAAACCGGAGCACTCGGAGGAAACCCACGCAGACACAGGGAGAACGTGCAAACTCCACACGGACAGTGACCCAAGCCGGAAATCAAACCCAGGTCCCAGGTCACAGTCTGAAAGGCCTGCTGGTTAGATGCATTGGCCATGCTAAATTAACCCTGGTGCCAGGGGGATGCACAGTAAGAAAGTCTAACAACACCAGGTTAAAGTCCAACAGGTTTATTTGGTAGTTTGGTCGGTTTATTTGGATCAGAACTCCCGCCCACCTGACGAAGGGACAGCCTGTTCCGAAAGCTAGTGGCTTTTGCTACTAAATAAACCTGTTGGACTTTAACCTGGTGTTGTTAGACTTCTTACTGTGTTTACCCCAGTCCAACGCCGGCATCTCCACGCCAGGAGGATGAGCAGGGTAAATATGTGGAGTTACGGGAATAGGGCCTGGGTGGGATTGTAGTTGGTGTAGACTCAATGGGCTGAATGGCCTCCTCTGCACTGTAGAATTCTATGAAATTGTTAATATTACAGGGTCACCTCAGATAGTCCACACTGATTGGATAGTTTCTGTAATGTCCCACAAAATGAGTTCTCATTTACAATCCCCCTCCTGGTCAAACATCAATTCTGGCCCCAAATGTGTCGATGTTAAGCTCAGAAACTCTTCAAGGAAAGTTAAATGAAGACGTACTGTTTAAACCCTGTGATTGTTGATGGAGAATAGTCTTCAATTCCGGAAGATTCCGGGGTCAGCCCAAAGAGTGCTCCAGTTTCCTCCCACAGTCTGAAAGACGTGCTGGTTAAGTGCATTGGCCATGCTAAATTCCCCCTCAGTGTTACCCGAACAGGCGCCGGAGTGTGGCAACTAGGAGTTTTTCACAGTAACTTCGTTGCAGTGTGAATGTAAGCCTGTTTGTGACACTAATAAATAAACTTTAAACAACTAGTCTGTGTGTACAAAATAATTTCTATTGCCTTTCATGGCCTCAAAACACTTGATGTGGAGATGCCGGCGTTGGACTGGGGTGAACACAGTAAGAGTTTTAACAACACCAGGTTAAAGTCCAACAGGTTTATTTGGTAGCAAATACCATTAGCTTTCGGAGCGCTGCTCCTTTGTCAGATGGAGTGGAAATGACTGTAGACGGGGTAATGTAGACTGCGGTCATTTCCACTCCATCTGACGAAGGAGCAGCGCTCCGAAAGCTAATGATATTTGCTACCAAATAAACCTGTTGGACTTTAACCTGGTGTTGTTAAAACTGTTACTGTACTCAAAACACTTCACAGCCAGTGAGGTATGTTCGGAGTTTAGTTGTTGTTGTAATGTAGGAAACATGGCAGTCAATTTTCACACAGCATGATCCCACAAACAGCAATGTGATCATCTCTCGGCCAGTGATATCAATTGAGGCCATTGGTCTCAGGGAACCCAGTGAGAGCATGCGTTCTCAGACATTTGTATCTTTTTCCCGATGGAAGAAGGTGGAAGAGAGAATGTCCGGGGTGCGTGGATTGTCTGGGACGATACTCTGGAAAAAACAATGGGGAACTACAGATTCCCCACAGGGGAGCGTCTTGGGAGCTTAGGGAACAGGTAATTCCCTTTGCTTATTTTTTGTCATGTGGGGGTGCAGGGGTGGCACCCCTTTAACACCTCACTCGAAAGATGGCACCTCCACCACTGCAGCTTTCCCTCGGCACTGCCACGTGCTGTGGTCTTGCTGAGAAGGATTTCAGAAATGGCTTGTTGATTAGTTTTGACTTGATTAACTTGCTGGAATCTCTCTTTCTCCTCACACATTATCAAGTTTTTTAATACATCATCGACAGCACCTTGGCCTGTAGCAGTTTCTGGTTGTGAATGCACTTGCTCAGTAGAATTGCCAGTTTTATGATGTTACGGGGCTATATCCAAACATGCTTTATATCTCTCAACATCCAATCTTGTAACTTTGGTCCCATTCTTTGTAACGCCTCAACTGTTGGAAACAGTCTGTCCCTGGCTGTGATCAACGTTTGTCTGGAGTGTTCAGTGATTTCAGATGTTAATTAGTTATTGTTGGCTGTAATTAAACCAGACAGTCTGGTTCGAATCCAGACCTAACAGTCTGGGAGAAAATGCCATTTATTCCCTGTGAGAAACTCCACTCTGCTCCAGGTTGGTGGTGGGTTGACACTTACTCTGAACAAACCAAATGTTGGCGGCATTTGTTTCAGAAAGGATCGGAGAAAGAAATAACCTCAAACTGATTAACGTGAATGACAATTAAAGTACAAAACCCTTTGTATTAACAAAGCATCTGTAATGGGGCGGCACGGTGGCGCAGTGGTTAGCGCTGCTGCCTCACAGCGCCAAGGACCCGGGTTCGATTCCCGGCTTGGGTCACTGTCTGTGTGGAGTCTGCACGTTCTCCCCGTCTCTGCGTGGGTTTCCTCCGGGTGCTCCAGTTTCCTCCCACACTCCAAAGATGTGCGGGTTAGGTTGATTGGCTACGCTAAATTGACTGGAATGTCAGGGAGATTAGCAGGATAAATGTGTGGGGTTACAGGAATAGGGCCTGGGTGGGATTGTGGTCGGTGCAGACTCGATGGGCTGAATGGTCTTGTTCTGTACTGTCAGGATTCCATGAAGTTAAAACATTCCAACGGAACCTTGCTTTACTGTCTATCCAAGGGACATAAACTAAAAAAGTGACGGAACTTCTGCAAGTGCAGCACTCCCTCAGTCCTGACCCTCTGACAGTGCGGCACTCCCTCAGTACTGACCCTCTGACAGTGCAGCACTCCCTCAGTACTGACCCTCTGACAGTGCGGCACTCCCTCAGTACTGACCCTCTGACAGTGTGGCACTCCCTCAGTACTGACCCTCTGACAGTGCGGCACTCCCTCAGTACTGACCCTCTGACAGTGCGGCACTCCCTCAGTACTGACCCTCTGACAGTGCGGCACTCCCTCAGTACTGACTCTCTGACAATGCGGCACTCCCTCAGTACTGACCCTCTGACAATGTGGCACTCCCTCAGCACTGACCCTCTGACAGCGCAGCACTCCCTCAGTACTGACCCTCTGACAGTGCGGGACTCCCTCAGTACTGACCCTCTGACAGTGTGGCACTCGCTCAGTACTGACCCTCTGACAGTGCGGCACTCCCTCACCACTGACCCTCTGACAGCGCAGCACTCCCTCAGTACTAACCCTCTGACTGTGTGACACTCCCTCAGTACTGACTCTCTGACAGTGTGGCACTCCCTCAGTACTGACCCTCTGACAGTGTGGCACTCCCTCAGCACTGACCCTCTGACAGTGCGGCATTCCCTCAGTACTGACCCTCTGACAGTGCGGCACTCCCTCAGTACTGACCCTCTGACAGTGCGGCGCTCCCTCAGTACTGACCCTCTGACAGTGTGGCACTCCCTCAGTACTGACCCTCTGACAGTGCAGCACTCCCTCAGTACTGACCCTCTGACAGTGTGGCACTCCCTCAGTACTGACCCTCTGACAGTGTGGCGCTCCCTCAGTACTGACCCTCTGACAGTGTGGCACTCCCTCAGTACTGACCCTCTGACAGTGTGGCACGCCCTCAGTACTGACTGCCGGGAAAAAGATACATAAGTCTGAGGTCACGTACCAACCGACTCAAGAACAGCTTCTTCCCTGCTGCTGTCAGACTTTTGAATGGACCTACCTCGCACTAAGTTGATCTTTCTCTACACCCTAGCTATGACTGTAACACTACATTCTGCACTCTCTCCTTTCCTTCTCTATGAACGGTATGCTTTGTCTGTATAGTGCACAAGAAACAATACTTTTCACTGTATGTTAATACATGTGACAATAATAAATCAAATCAAATCAAACCTTCTGACAGTGCGGCACTCCCTCAGCACTGACCCTCTGACAGT
Organism: Mustelus asterias; assembly: GCF_964213995.1. NCBI lineage: Eukaryota > Metazoa > Chordata > Chondrichthyes > Carcharhiniformes > Triakidae > Mustelus > Mustelus asterias. The sequence continues at coordinate 4,224,381 of NC_135807.1, forward strand.
GCGGCACTCCCTCAGTACTGACCCTCTGACAGTGCGGCACTCCCTCAGCACTGACCCTCTGACAGTGCGGCACTCCCTCAGCACTGACCCTCTGACAGTGCGGCACTCCCTCAGTATTGACCTTCTGACAGTGCGGCACTCCCTCAGCACTGACCCTCTGACAGTGCGGCACTCCCTCAGTACGGACACTCTGACAGTGCAGCACTCCCTCAGTACTGACCCTCTGACAGTGCGGCACTCCCTCAGTATTGACCTTCTGACAGTGCGGCACTCCCTCAGTACTGACCCTCTGACAGTGTGGCGCTCCCTCAGTACTGACCCTCTGACAGTGTGGCACTCCCTCAGTACTGACTGCCGGGAAAAAGATACATAAGTCTGAGGTCACGTACCAACCGACTCAAGAACAGCTTCTTCCCTGCTGCTGTCAGACTTTTGAATGGACCTACCTCGCACTAAGTTGATCTTTCTCTACACCCTAGCTATGACTGTAACACTACATTCTGCACTCTCTCCTTTCCTTCTCTATGAATGGTATGCTTTGTCTGTATAGTGCACAAGAAACAATACTTTTCACTGTATGTTAATACATGTGACAATAATAAATCAAATCAAATCAAACCTTCTGACAGTGCGGCAGTCCCTCAGTACTGACCCTCTGACAGTGCGGCACTCCCTCAGCACTGACCCTCTGACAGTGCGGCACTCCCTCAGTACTGACCCACTGACAGTGCGGCACTCCCTCAGTATTGACCCTCTGACAGTGCGGCACTCCCTCAGCACTGACCCTCTGACAGTGCGGCACTCCCTCAGCACTGACCCTCTGACAGTGCGGCACTCCCTCAGTATTGACCTTCTGACAGTGCGGCACTCCCTCAGCACTGACCCTCTGACAGTGCGGCACTCCCTCAGTACTGACCCTCTGACAGTGCGGCGCTCCCTCACTACTGACCCTCTGACAGTGTGGCACTCGCTCAGTACTGACCCTCTGACAGTGCAGCACTCCCTCAGTACTGACCCTCTGACAGTGTGGCACTCCCTCAGTACTGACCCTCTGACAGTGTGGCGCTCCCTCAGTACTGACCCTCTGACAGTGTGGCGCTCCCTCAGTACTGACCCTCTGACAGTGTGGCACTCCCTCAGTACTGACTGCCGGGAAAAAGATACATAAGTCTGAGGTCACGTACCAACCGACTCAAGAACAGCTTCTTCCCTGCTGCTGTCAGACTTTTGAATGGACCTACCTCGCACTAAGTTGATCTTTCTCTACACCCTAGATATGACTGTAACACTACATTCTGCACTCTCTCCTTTCCTTCTCTATGAATGGTATGCTTTGTCTGTATAGTGCACAAGAAACAATACTTTTCACTGTATGTTAATACATGTGACAATAATAAATCAAATCAAATCAAACCTTCTGACAGTGCGGCACTCCCTCAGCACTGACCCTCTGACAGTGCGGCACTCCCTCAGTACTGACCCTCTGACAGTGCAGCACTCCCTCAGTACTGACCCCCTGACAGTGCAGCACTCCCTCAGTACTGACCCTCTGACAGTGCGGCACTCCCTCAGTACTGACCCTCTGACAGAGCAGCACTCCCTCAGTACTGACCCACTGACAGTGCGGCACTCCCTCAGTATTGACCTTCTGACAGTGCGGCACTCCCTCAGTACTGACCCTCTGACAGTGCGGCACTCCCTCAGCACTGACCCTCTGACAGTGCGGCACTCCCTCAGTACTGACCCTCTGACAGTGCGGCACTCCCTCAGTATTGACCCTCTGACAGTGCGGCACTCCCTCAGCACTGACCCTCTGACAATGCGGCACTCCCTCAGTACTGACCCTCTGACAGTGCGGCACTCCCTCAGCACTGACCCTCTGACAGTGCGGCACTCCCTCAGTACTGACCCTCTGACAGTGCGGCACTCCCTCAGTATTGACCCTCTGACAGTGCGGCACTCCCTCAGCACTGACCCTCTGACAGTGCGGCACTCCCTCAGCACTGACCCTCTGACAGTGCGGCACTCCCTCAGTATTGACCTTCTGACAGTGCGGCACTCCATCAGCACTGACCCTCTGACAGTGCGGCACTCCCTCAGTACTGACCCTCTGACAGTGCAGCACTTCCTCAGTACTGACCCTCTGACAGTGCGGCACTCCCTCAGTATTGACCTTCTGACAGTGCGGCTCTCCCTCAGTACTGACCCTCTGACAGTGCAGCACTCCCTCAGTACTGACCCACTGACAGTGCGGCACTCCCTCAGTATTGACCTTCTGACAGTGCGGCACTCCCTCAGTACTGACCCTCTGACAGTGCGGCACTCCCTCAGCACTGACCCTCTGACAGTGCGGCACTCCCTCAGTACTGACCCTCTGACAGTGTAGCACTCCCTCAGTATTGACCTTCTGACAGTGCGGCACTCCCTCAGTACTGACCCTCTGACAGTGCGGCACTCCCTCAGCACTGACCCTCTGACAGTGCGGCACTCCCTCAGTACTGACCCTCTGACAGTGTAGCACTCCCTCAGTATTGACCTTCTGACAGTGCGGCACTCCCTCAGTATTGACCCTCTGACAGTGCGGCACTCCCTCAGCACTGACCCTCTGACAGTGCGGCACTCCCTCAGTACTGACCCTCTGACAGTGTAGCACTCCCTCAGTATTGACCTTCTGACAGTGTGGCACTCCCTCAGTCCTGACCCTCTGACAGTGTGGCACTCCCTCAGCACTGACCCTCTGACAGTACGGCGCTCCCTCAGTACTGACCCTCTGACAGTGTGGCACTCCCTCAGTACTGACCCTCTGACAGTGCAGCACTCCCTCAGTACTGACCCTCTGACAGTGTGGCACTCCCTCAGTACTGACCCTCTGACAGTGTGGCGCTCCCTCAGTACTGACCCTCTGACAGTGTGGCACTCCCTCAGTACTGACTGCCGGGAAAAAGATACAAAAGTCTGAGGTCACGTACCAACCGACTCAAGAACAGCTTCTTCCCTGCTGCTGTCAGACTTTTGAATGGACCTACCTCGCACTAAGTTGATCTTTCTCTACACCCTAGCTATGACTGTAACACTACATTCTGCACACTCCTTTCCTTCTCTATGAACGGTATGCTTTGTCTGTATAGTGCACAAGAAACAATACTTTTCACTGCATGTTAATACATGTGACAATAATAAATCAAATCAAATCAAACCTTCTGACAGTGCGGCAGTCCCTCAGTATTGACCCTCTGACAGTGCGGCACTCCCTCAGCACTGACCCTCTGACAGTGCGGCACTCCCTCAGTACTGACCCACTGACAGTGCGGCACTCCCTCAGTATTGACCCTCTGACAGTGCGGCACTCCCTCAGCACTGACCCTCTGACAGTGCGGCACTCCCTCAGCACTGACCCTCTGACAGTGCGGCACTCCCTCAGTATTGACCTTCTGACAGTGCGGCACTCCCTCAGCACTGACCCTCTGACAGTGCGGCACTCCCTCAGTACTGACCCTCTGACAGTGCGGCGCTCCCTCACTACTGACCCTCTGACAGTGTGGCACTCGCTCAGTACTGACCCTCTGACAGTGCAGCACTCCCTCAGTACTGACCCTCTGACAGTGTGGCACTCCCTCAGTACTGACCCTCTGACAGTGTGGCGCTCCCTCAGTACTGACCCTCTGACAGTGTGGCGCTCCCTCAGTACTGACCCTCTGACAGTGTGGCACTCCCTCAGTACTGACTGCCGGGAAAAAGATACATAAGTCTGAGGTCACGTACCAACCGACTCAAGAACAGCTTCTTCCCTGCTGCTGTCAGACTTTTGAATGGACCTACCTCGCACTAAGTTGATCTTTCTCTACACCCTAGCTATGACTGTAACACTACATTCTGCACTCTCTCCTTTCCTTCTCTATGAACGGTATGCTTTGTCTGTATAGTGCACAAGAAACAATACTTTTCACTGTATGTTAATACATGTGACAATAATAAATCAAATCAAATCAAACCTTCTGACAGTGCGGCACTCCCTCAGCACTGACCCTCTGACAGTGCGGCACTCCCTCAGTACTGACCCTCTGACAGTGCAGCACTCCCTCAGTACTGACCCCCTGACAGTGCAGCACTCCCTCAGTACTGACCCTCTGACAGTGCGGCACTCCCTCAGTACTGACCCTCTGACAGTGCAGCACTCCCTCAGTACTGACCCACTGACAGTGCGGCACTCCCTCAGTATTGACCTTCTGACAGTGCGGCACTCCCTCAGTACTGACCCTCTGACAGTGCGGCACTCCCTCAGCACTGACCCTCTGACAGTGCGGCACTCCCTCAGTACTGACCCTCTGACAGTGCGGCACTCCCTCAGTATTGACCCTCTGACAGTGCGGCACTCCCTCAGCACTGACCCTCTGACAGTGCGGCACTCCCTCAGCACTGACCCTCTGACAGTGCGGCACTCCCTCAGTATTGACCTTCTGACAGTGCGGCACTCCCTCAGTACTGACCCTCTGACAGTGCGGCACTCCCTCAGTATTGACCCTCTGACAGTGCGGCACTCCCTCAGCACTGACCCTCTGACAGTGCGGCACTCCCTCAGCACTGACCCTCTGACAGTGCGGCACTCCCTCAGTATTGACCTTCTGACAGTGCGGCACTCCATCAGCACTGACCCTCTGACAGTGCGGCACTCCCTCAGTACTGACCCTCTGACAGTGCAGCACTTCCTCAGTACTGACCCTCTGACAGTGCGGCACTCCCTCAGTATTGACCTTCTGACAGTGCGGCACTCCCTCAGTACTGACCCTCTGACAGTGCAGCACTCCCTCAGTACTGACCCTCTGACAGTGCGGCACTCCCTCAGCACTGACCCTCTGACAGTGCGGCACTCCCTCAGTACTGACCCTCTGACAGTGTAGCACTCCCTCAGTATTGACCTTCTGACAGTGCGGCACTCCCTCAGTACTGACCCTCTGACAGTGCGGCACTCCCTCAGCACTGACCCTCTGACAGTGCGGCACTCCCTCAGTACTGACCCTCTGACAGTGTAGCACTCCCTCAGTATTGACCTTCTGACAGTGCGGCACTCCCTCAGTATTGACCCTCTGACAGTGCGGCACTCCCTCAGCACTGACCCTCTGACAGTGCGGCACTCCCTCAGTACTGACCCTCTGACAGTGTAGCACTCCCTCAGTATTGACCTTCTGACAGTGTGGCACTCCCTCAGTCCTGACCCTCTGACAGTGTGGCACTCCCTCAGCACTGACCCTCTGACAGTACGGCGCTCCCTCAGTACTGACCCTCTGACAGTGTGGCACTCCCTCAGTACTGACCCTCTGACAGTGCAGCACTCCCTCAGTACTGACCCTCTGACAGTGTGGCACTCCCTCAGTACTGACCCTCTGACAGTGTGGCGCTCCCTCAGTACTGACCCTCTGACAGTGTGGCACTCCCTCAGTACTGACTGCCGGGAAAAAGATACAAAAGTCTGAGGTCACGTACCAACCGACTCAAGAACAGCTTCTTCCCTGCTGCTGTCAGACTTTTGAATGGATCTACCTCGCACTAAGTTGATCTTTCTCTACACCCTAGCTATGACTGTAACACTACATTCTGCACACTCCTTTCCTTCTCTATGAACGGTATGCTTTGTCTGTATAGTGCACAAGAAACAATACTTTTCACTGCATGTTAATACATGTGACAATAATAAATCAAATCAAATCAAACCTTCTGACAGTGCGGCACTCCCTCAGCACTGACCCTCTGACAGTGCGGCACTCCCTCAGCACTGACCCTCTGACAGTGCGGCACTCCCTCAGCACTGACCCTCTGACAGTGCGGCACTCCCTCAGCACTGACCCTCTGACAGTGCAGCACTCCCTCAGTATTGACCCTCTGACAGTGCGGCACTCCCTCAGCACTGACCCTCTGACAGTGCGGCACTCCCTCAGCACTGACCCTCTGACAGTGCGGCACTCCCTCAGTATTGACCTTCTGACAGTGCGGCACTCCCTCAGCACTGACCCTCTGACAGTGCGGCACTCCCTCAGTACTGACCCTCTGACAGTGCAGCACTCCCTCAGTACTGACCCTCTGACAGTGCGGCACTCCCTCAGTATTGACCTTCTGACAGTGCGGCACTCCCTCAGTACTGACCCTCTGACAGTGCGGCACTCCCTCAGCACTGACCCTCTGACAGTGCAGCACTCCCTCAGTACTGACCCTCTGACAGTGTAGCACTCCCTCAGTATTGACCTTCTGACAGTGCGGCACTCCCTCAGTACTGACCCTCTGACAGTGCGGCACTCCCTCAGCACTGACCCTCTGACAGTGCGGCACTCCCTCAGTACTGACCCTCTGACAGTGTAGCACTCCCTCAGTATTGACCTTTTAACAGTGCGGCACTCCCTCAGTACTGACCCTCTGACAGTGCGGCACTCCCTCAGCACTGACCCTCTGACAGTGCGGCACTCCCTCAGTACTGACCCTCTGACAGTGTAGCACTCCCTCAGTATTGACCTTCTGACAGTGTGGCACTCCCTCAGTACTGACCCTCTGACAGTGTAGCACTCCCTCAGCACTGACCCTCTGACAGTACGGCGCTCCCTCAGTACTGACCCTCTGACAGTGTGGCACTCCCTCAGTACTGACCCTCTGACAGTGCAGCACTCCCTCAGTACTGACCCTCTGACAGTGTGGCGCTCCCTCAGTACTGACCCCCTGACAGTGTGGCACTCCCCTCAGTACTGACTGCCGGGAAAAAGGTACATAAGTCTGAGGTCACGTACCAACCGACTCAAGAACAGCTTCTTCCCTGCTGCTGTCAGACTTTTGAATGGACCTACCTCGCACTAAGTTGATCTTTCTCTACACCCTAGCTATGACTGTAACACTACATTCTGCACTCTCTCCTTTCCTTCTCTATGAACGGTATGCTTTGTCTGTATAGTGCACAAGAAACAATACTTTTCACTGTATGTTAATACATGTGACAATAATAAATCAAATCAAATCAAACCTTCTGACAGTGCGGCACTCCCTCAGTACTGACCCTCTGACAGTGCAGCACTCCCTCAGTACTGACCCTCTGACAGTGCGGCACTCCCTCAGTATTGACCTTCTGACAGTGCGGCACTCCCTCAGTACTGACCCTCTGACAGTGCGGCACTCCCTCAGCACTGACCCTCTGACAGTGCGGCACTCCCTCAGTACTGACCCTCTGACAGTGCGGCACTCCCTCAGTATTGACCCTCTGACAGTGCGGCACTCCCTCAGCACTGACCCTCTGACAGTGCGGCACTCCCTCAGCACTGACCCTCTGACAGTGCGGCACTCCCTCAGTATTGACCTTCTGACAGTGCGGCACTCCCTCAGCACTGACCCTCTGACAGTGCGGCACTCCCTCAGTACTGACCCTCTGACAGTGCAGCACTCCCTCAGTACTGACCCTCTGACAGTGCGGCACTCCCTCAGTATTGACCTTCTGACAGTGCGGCACTCCCTCAGTACTGACCCTCTGACAGTGTGGCACTCCCTCAGTACTGACCCTCTGACAGTGTGGCGCTCCCTCAGTACTGACCCTCTGACAGTGCGGCACTCCCTCAGTATTGACCTTCTGACAGTGCGGCACTCCCTCAGTACTGACCCTCTGACAGTGCGGCACTCCCTCAGCACTGACCCTCTGACAGTGTAGCACTCCCTCAGTATTGACCTTCTGACAGTGCGGCACTCCCTCAGTACTGACCCTCTGACAGTGCGGCACTCCCTCAGCACTGACCCTCTGACAGTGCGGCACTCCCTCAGTACTGACCCTCTGACAGTGCGGCACTCCCTCAGTATTGACCTTCTGACAGTGCGGCACTCCCTCAGTACTGACCCTCTGACAGTGTAGCACTCCCTCAGTATTGACCTTCTGACAGTGTGGCACTCCCTCAGTATTGAACGTCTGACAGTGCGGCACTGGTGGCACTGTGGTTAGCATTGCTGCCTCATAGCGCCAGGGACCTGGGTTTGATTCATGGCTTGGGTCACACGTTCTCTGTGTGGGTTTCCTCCGGGTTCTCCAGTTTCCTCCCACAGTCCGAAAGACGTGCTGGTTAGGGTGCATTGGCCGTGCTAAATTCTCCCTCAGTGTACCCGAACAGGCGCCGGAGTGTGGCCTAGTCTGCAGGGAGTGGTCGGAGGGCGGAGCTGAGCGTTACTGTGAATATAAAACTAACTTACTTTTTTTTCAGCGCAGCAGGAAACCGGAAGTCGGCTGTGGGGAGTTCTGGGAAGATTTGTAGTTTGCTTTTACAGTGTGGGTCACAGTGGTTGCTGGTTAAGTGTTTTATTTTTACCTGTCTATAAGTTGGGTGGTTCCTAAACCCGAGATTTAGGCAGGGATTTATGGAGTTGGGGTGGAAACTAAAGGCCAAGACTGACAGAGTGGTTATCTCTGGACTCTTGCCTGTACCACGGGATAGTTTAGAGAGGAATAGGGAGAGGGAAGGTTTGAATTCATGGCTGAGGGGATGGTGCAGGAGGGAGGGGTTCAGGTACTTAAGCAATTGGGGCTCGTACTGGGGAAGGTGTGACCTCTATGAGAAGGATGGTCTACACCTTAATCAGAAGGGGACCAATATCCTGGGGGGTAAATTTGCTAAGGCCATGCAGGGAGGTTTAAACTGATTCGGGGGGGGGGGAGGGATCCTGAGTAGTGGGGCTGAAAGTGAGGGATGCATGGATGGGGACTGCAATGCACGGCATTGCAGAGGTGGGGTGGAGCAGGGTTTGAAATGTGTATACTTCAATGCCAGGAGTATTCGCAATAAAGTGGGTGAACTTGCAGCGTGGATCAGTACCTGGGACTTCGATGTTGTGGCTATTTCAGAGACATGGATAGAGCAGGGGCAGGAATGGATGCTGCAGGTCCCGGGGTTCAAATGTTTTAGTCGAAGTAGGGAAGGAGGTAGAAGAGGGGGAGGGGTAGCATTATTGGTCAGAGATTGTATCACAGTGTCAGAGAGGAGGTTTGATGAGGACTTATCTGTTGAGGTAGTATGGGCGGAGATTAGAAATAGGAGAGGAGAGGTCACCCTGTTGGGAGTCTTTTATAGACCTCCTAAAAGTTCTAGAGAGGTTGAGGAAAGGATTGCGGAGTCAATCCTGCTTAGGAGTGAAAGTAATAGGGCAATTGTTATGGGGGATTTTAACTTGACTAATATTGACTGGAATTGTTATAGCTCTAGCTCGTTAGAGGGGTCAGTTTTTGTTCAAAGCGTGCAGGAAGGCTTTTTGACTCAGTATGTAGACAGGCCAACTAGAGGTGAGGCTATATTGGATCTGGTGCTGGGAAATGAGCCAGACCAGGTGCTAGACTTGGAAGTTGGTGTGCATTTTGGTGATAGTGACCACAATTCGGTTACGTTCACCTTAGTGATGGAAAGGGATAGGCATGAACCTCGGGCCAGTGGTTTTAGCTGGGGGAAGGGTAATTATGAGGCTATTAGGAGAGAATTAGGAAACATAGGTTGGACTAGGAGATTACAGGGACTGGGAACGTCCGACATGTGGAGTTTTTTCAAGGAGCAGCTACTGCGAGTCTGTGATAGGTATGTCCCTGTCAGGCAAGGAGGAATTGGTAGGGCTAGGGAACCGTGGTGCACCAAAAAAGTTTCTTTGTTGGTTAAAAAGAAAAAGGAGGCTTATGTTCGGATGAGACGTGAGCACTCGGGTAGTGCACTAGAAAGCTTTAGATTGGCTAAGAGGGAGTTGAAGAGCGAGCTTAGAAGGGCTAAAAGGGGACATGAGAAGACTTTGGCGGATAGGGTTAAAGAGAATCCTAAGGCGTTCTATAGGTATGTCAAGAACAGAAGGTTGGTTAGGGCAAGTTTAGGGCCAGTTATAGATGGCAGAGGGAAGTTATGTGTGGAACCGGAGGAGATTGGTGAAGCATTGAACCAATATTTCTCTTCGGTGTTCACGCAAGGGGACATGAATATAGCTGAGGAGGACACTGGGTTGCAAGGGAGTAGAATAGACAGTATTACAGTTGATAAGGAGGATGTGCAGGATATTCTGGAGGGTCTGAAAATAGATAAATCCCCTGGTCCGGATGGGATTTATCCAAGGATTCTCTGGGAGGCAAGAGAAGTGATTGCAGAGCCTCTGGCTCTGATCTTCAGGTCGTCGTTGGCCTCTGGTATAGTACCAGAAGATTGGAGGTTAGCGAATGTTGTCCCATTGTTTAAGAAGGGGAACAGAGACTTCCCCGGGAATTATAGACCGGTGAGTCTCACTTCTGTTGTCGGCAAGATGTTGGAAAAAATTATAAGGGATAGGATTTATAGTTATTTGGAGAGTAATGAATTGATAGGTGACAGTCAGCATGGTTTTGTGGCAGGTAGGTCGTGCCTTACTAACCTTATTGAGTTTTTTGAGAAAGTGACCAAGGAGGTGGATGGGGGCAAGGCAGTGGACGTGGTATATATGGATTTTAGTAAGGCGTTTGATAAGGTTCACCATGGTAGGCTTCTGCAGAAAATGCAGATGTATGGGATTGGGGGTGATCTAGGAAATTGGATCAGGAATTGGCTAGCGGATAGGAAACAGAGGGTGGTGGTTGATAGTAAATATTCATCATGGAGTGCGGTTACAAGTGGTGTACCTCAGGGATCTGTTTTGGGGCCACTGCTGTTTGTAATATTTATTAATGATCTGGATGAGGGTATAGTTGGGTGGATTAGCAAATTTGCTGATGACACCAAAGTCGGTGGTGTGGTAGACAGTGAGGAAGGGTGTCGTAGTTTGCAGGAAGACTTAGACAGGTTGCAAAGTTGGGCCGAGAGGTGGCGGATGGAGTTTAATGCGGAGAAGTGTGAGGTAATTCACTTTGGTAGGAATAACAGATGTGTTGAGTATAGGGCTAACGGGAGGACTTTGAATAGTGTGGAGGAGCAGAGGGATCTAGGTGTATGTGTGCATAGATCCCTGAAAGTTGGGAATCAAGTAGATAAGGTTGTTAAGAAGGCATATGGTGTCTTGGCGTTTATTGGTAGGGGGATTGAATTTAGGAGTCGTAGCGTTATGTTGCAACTGTACACAACTCTGGTGCGGCCGCACTTGGAGTACTGTGTGCAGTTCTGGTCCCCACATTACAGGAAGGATGTGGAGGCTTTGGAGAGGGTGCAGAGGAGGTTTACCAGGATGTTGCCTGGTATGGAGGGGAGATCCTATGAAGAGAGGCTGAGGGATTTGGGATTGTTTTCGCTGGAAAGGCGGCGGCTAAGAGGGGATCTTATTGAAACATATAAGATGATTAGAGGTTTAGATAGGGTGGATAGTGATAGCCTTTTTCCTCTGATGGAGAAATCCAGCACGAGGGGGCATGGCTTTAAATTGAGGGGGGGTAGTTATAGAACCGATGTCAGGGGTAGGTTCTTTACCCAGAGGGTGGTGAGGGATTGGAATGCCCTGCCAGCATCAGTAGTAAATGCGCCTAGTTTGGGGGCGTTTAAGAGATCCGTAGATAGGTTCATGGACGAAAAGAAATTGGTTTAGGTTGGAGGGTCACAGTTTTTTTTTTAACTGGTCGGTGCAACATCGTGGGCCGAAGGGCCTGTTCTGCGCTGTAATGTTCTATGTTCTATGTTCTATGAGACACTACACTTGCAGTGACCCCCACACTTCTACCTCCTCTAACCTAAAGGGGCTTGATGCACCATCAATTCACGAGGACTATAGCGAGTGTGAAATAAAACAGGCTTTTAATCACAAAGAACTGGAACACACCCTTGTAGCTAGCCTGGCCCAGACTGAGGCAGGGGGGAGGAACCGTTACCTTTATACCTCGATCAGGTGGAAAGGGAGGAGTCTCGGGTCAGGTGCAGCAGGGGTGTGTCCAGGCATATAACATGTAATTACAGTGGGTCACCACATTCACCCCCTGTTTAAAAAAAAGAGTCCGGCGGGGGTGAGATGGGTGGAACAATATATACAAAAGTCACAGAATATGTACAAAAGTCACAGCTGAAGTAAGGCGTCGTCCCCTCACAGGTTCAGCCTGTCAGGCGGTTTGATCTGTCGCTGCGACCACCGTAGTACCGGTTGTGGTGTTGTTTCAGGTGGCAGGGTGAATCCGCTCAAGTCCGCCGTCGACCCTTCCGATCGGGTACTGCGTGGTGACTCCGGGGGCTCAGGCGAGTTGCACACGGGGGACAGAGAAGTAAGCGGACCTGGTGCTACCTTAACAACAGTGGGGTGGAGAGGCATAGTGGGCTCTGGGGCACCCGCAGGCGCCAGGTCCCGGATAGAGACCGTGTCCTCCCGCCCATCGGGGTACGCCACATAGGCATATTGGGGGATGGCGTGGAGGAGCTGGACCCTTTCGACCAGGGGGTCCGACTTATGGGGCCGCACATGCCTCCGGAGCAGAACCGGGCCTGGGTACGTCAGCCACGATGCCAGTGAGATCCCCGAGGAGGACTTCCTAGGGAAAGCAAACATCCGCTCATGGGGGGGTGGCGTTGGTAGCCGTACACAGGAGTGACCTAATTGAGTGCAGTGCATCAGGGGGGACTTCTTGCCAGCGGGTGACTGGAAGACCTTTAGACCGTAGCGCTAGTAAAACGGCCTTCCAGACTGTCGCATTCTCACTCTCTACCTGTCCGTTTCCCCTGGGGTTGTAGCTGGTGGTCCTACTCGAGGCTATGCCTTTACAGAGCAGGTACTGACGCAGCTCATCACTCATGAAGGAGGATCCCCGGTCGCTATGGATGGAGCTAGGGAAACCGAACAGGGTGAAGAGGCCGTGCAGGGCCCTGACAACCGTGGCTGAAGTCATATCCGGGCAGGGAGTGGCGAAAGGGAATCGGGAGTACTCATCTATAACGTTGAGGAAATAGATGTTGCGGTCAGAAGAGGGGAGGAGACCTTTGAAATCAATACTGAGGCGTTCAAAGGGGCGGGTAGCTTTTATGAGGTGTGCCCTGTCCGGCCGATAGAAGTGCGGCTTACACTCCGCGCAGACCGGGCAGTGTCTGGTTATAGACTGGACGTCCTCAACAGAATAGGGCAGGTTACGGGCCTTAATAAAATGGTAGAGCCTGGTGACTCCCGGGTGACAGAGGTCACTATGGAGAGTCTGTAGTTGGTTCACCTGCGCGCTAGCACATGTTCCGCGAGACAGAGTGTCCGGAGGCTCATTGAGCTTCCCGGGCCGGTATAAGATATCGTAATTGTAGGTGGAGAGCTCAATCCTCCACCTCAGTATCTTATCATTCTTAATCTTGCCCCTCTGCGCATTGTTGAACATAAAAGCCACCGAACGTTGGTCAGTGAGCAAAGTGAACCGTCGGCCAGCTAAGTAGTGGCGCCAGTGTCGCACTGCTTCGACGATGGCCTGAGCCTCCTTCTCGACAGAGGAGTGTTGAATTTCCGAGCCCTGAAGGGTTCGTGAGAAGAAGGCCACGAGTCTGCCCGCCTGGTTAAGGGTGGCGGCCAGGGCGAAGTCAGACGCATCGCTCTCCACCTGGAAGGGGATTGACTCGTCCACAGCGTGTATCGTGGCCTTCGCGATGTCCGCTTTGATGCGGTTGAAGGCCAAGCGGGCCTCTCCCGACAGGGAAAAAGGGTGGATTTGATAAGCGGACGGGCCTTATCCGCATAATTAGGGACCCACTGGGCGTAGTATGAGAAGAAGCCCAGGCATCTCCTCAGTGCTTTGAGGTTGGTGGGAAGGGGAAGTTCCAGGAGAGGACGCATGCGGTCAGGATCGGGGCCAATGACCCCGTTCTCCACTACATATCCCAGGATGGGAGGCGGTGAGTGCGGAAGACGCACTTCTCCCTATTGTAGGTCAGGTTAAGGAGAGCGGCCGTGTGGAGAAATTTATTGAGGTTTGCGTCGTGGTCCTGCTGATCATGGCCGCAGATGGTGACGTTATCCAGGTACGGGAAGGTGGCCCGCAGCCTGTTCTGGTCCACCATTTCGTCCATCTCACGCTGGAAAACCAAGACCCCGTTGGTGACGCCGAAGGGGACCCTAAGGAAGTGATAGAGGCGGCCATCCGCCTCGAAAGCAGTATATTGGTGGTCCTCCGGGCGGATGGGGAGCTGGTGGTAAGCCGATTTAATAGTGGAGAACACCCGGTATTGCGCAATCTGATTGACCATGTCAGATATGCGCGGAAGGGGATACGCGTCCAGCTGCGTGTAGCGATTGATGGTCTGACTGTAATCGATGACCATACGGTGTTTCTCCCCAGTTTTGAACACCACCACTTGTGCTCTCCAGGGGCTAGTACTGGCCTCAATGATCCCCTCCTTCAGGAGCCGCTGGACCTCGGACCTGATGAAGGTCCTGTCCCCCGCACTGTACCGTCTGCTCTTGGTGGCAATGGGTTTACACTCGGGGGTGAGGTGTTCGAATAGTGAGGGAGGGGTGACTTGAAGGGTCGAGAGGCTGCAGGTGGTGCGCGGTGGGCAGTCTAAGAACTGTGGGTTGCAGACGGAGAGCGGGGGAAGAGGCCCGTTGTACTGCAACGTGACACTCCTGAGATGGGTCAGGAAATCGAGCCCCAGGAGTACAGGAGCGCAGAGGTGTGGCAGCACCAGGAGCTTGAAATTTTTGTACTCAGTGCCCCGGACCGTAAGGGTCACCACACAGTACCCGAGGACATCCACCGAGCGGGACTTTGAGGCCAAGGAAATTGTTTGTTTAACTGGCCGCACGGAAAGAGCGTAGTGGCTCACCGTATCGGGGTGGATAAAACTCTCCGTACTCCCGCAGTCGAACAAACAATTTCCTACGTGGCCGTTTACCTTAATGTCCATCATAGACCTGGCGAGTTGATGAGGATGAGATTGATCCAGCTCGATGGACGCCGCCGTTGATCCTAGTGGGTGGTCGACCGCAGTTGTCGGCGTCCAAAATGGCGGCCCCCTTGTCTCACACGCAGCCGATGGCGTCCAAAATGGCGGCTCCCGCGGGTCGCACGCGGCACTGTTGGGCTTCGGGGATGACTTTGCCCTGCAGACCTTGGCATAGTGGGCTCCGGGGCACCCGCAGGCGCCAGGTCCCGGATAGAGACCGTGTCCTCCCGCCCATCGGGGTACGCCACATAGGCATATTGAGGGTTGGCGTGGAGGAGCTGGACCCTTTCGACCAGGGGGTCCGACTTATGGGGCCGCACATGCCTCCGGAGCCTTCTTCCCGCACCCGGAGAACACCTCCCTCGCCGGGCAGCGTTGTCGGGGGTGCTTCCCCAGGCCGCAAAAATAGCATTTCGGACCTGTAACAGCCGCAGCAGTCGAGTTGTTGGTGGGGGGCGGTGTGGCGCAGGTCTGCGGCCCTCCTAGATACTGGGGTGGCAGCGGCCGTGGTGCCCACGATGCAACCACGTGGTCGGGTGAGTAAGCCTCGAGGTTACGGGAGGCCACCTCTAAAGATTCTGCCGGCGCCACCGTTTTCGGTAGGTCCAGCCCACCCTGCTCTAGCAGTCGCTGCCGAATGTAATTGGACGCGATGCCCGTAACATAGGCATCGCGGATTGAGTCCTCCGTGTACCGCGCGGCGGATACAGCCTGGCAATTACAGGCCCTGCCCCGAGTACCCGTAGTTCGCGGAGAAATTGGGCACTCGATTCTCCCGGCCGTTGTCTTCGAGTAGGCAGAAGGTGTCTGGCGTAGACTTCGTTTGTCTGTTTACTGTACTGGCTCTTTAGGAGCTCTATCGCGTCCCTGTACGTCTCAGCGTCACGGATGGTGGAATAGACCACGTCACTTACCCGGGCGTGGAGCACGTGCAGCTTGTCTGTTTCGGACTGGACGACAGCGGAGGCTTCGAGGAAGGCTTCAAAGCACTTCAGCCAGTGGTCAAAGCTGTTGGAAGCTCCCACAGCCTGAGGGTCCAGGTCTAATTTGTCGGGCTTCAAAATTTGTTCCATCCTATGATTTTTGTTTTCTTTGTGATTAAAATTGATGCACCATCAATTCACGAGGACTATAGCGAGTGTGAAATAAAACAGGCTTTTAATCACAAAGAACTGGAACACACCCTTGTAGCTAGCCTGGCCCAGACTGAGGCAGGGGGGAGGAACCGTTACCTTTATACCTCGATCTGGTGGAAAGGGAGGAGTCTCGGGTCAGGTGCAGCAGGGATATAATACGTAATTACAGTGGGTCACCACAGGGGTGAGTGAATATCAGGTAAGCTCTTTCTTTTTCTTGTTTTCTCAGCAAGTTACCTAGAGGGGATGTCAGTACAGGCAGTGCAATGTTCCTCCTGCAGGATGTTTGAGGTGAGGGATGTTGTCAGTGTCCCTGCTGATTTCACCTGTGGGAAGTGCCCCCATCTCCAGCTCCTCAAAAACCGCGTTAGGGAATTGGAGCTGGAGCTGGATGAACTTCGGATCATTCGGGAGGCAGAGGTGGTCATAGATAGAAGCCTCAGGGATGTAGTTACTCCGAAGAATGAAGATAGATGGGTGACAGTGAGAGGGGCTGGGAGGAAGCAGTCAGTGCCGGGATCCCCTGAGGTCGTTCCCCCGGCAACAAGTATACCGCTTTGGATACTGTTGAGGGAACTTTCAAGCGGTTATTGGATAGGCACATGGAGCACACCAGAATGATAGGGAGTGGGATAGCTTGATCTTGGTTTCGGACAAAGCTCGGCACAACATGGTGGGCCGAAGGGCCTGTACTGTGCTGTACTGTTCTATGTTAACTCTTAACCTTCAATAATCTGGAACGCTGTGTCATAGCGTGGTGCTGGATGGAGGGTCAACATTAACTTTGAAAAGGATAATTCCACAAACACTTAAAAAGGAAGAAAATTGCAGGGTTATGGGAAATAAATGGATAGCAGTTTCAAAGATCTGGCACAGGAACAATGGACCGAATGGCCTCCTTCAGTGCAGTAAGATTCGATGAAAAGGATTTGGAGTATAAGGGTGGAATTTTCCGGCTGTTCCCGCCAGCAGGAGTTTCCAGTCCCGTTGACACCGAACCTCCCCTGCAGATTTCACAGCCATGAGGAGGGCCCATACGATGTGAAACTCCATGGCACGGTGGCACAGTGGTTAGCACTGCTGCCTCACAGCGCCGAGGACCTGGGTTCGATTCCCGGCTTGGGTCACTGTCTGTGTGGAGTCTGCATGTTCTCCCCGTGTCTGCGTGGGTTTCCTCCGGGTGCTCCGGTTTCCTCCCACAGTCCAAAAGACGTGCTGGTTAGGTGGATTGGCCATGCTAAATTTTCCCTCAGTGAAACCCGAACAGGCGCCGGAGTGTGGCGACTAGAGGATTTTCACAGTAACTTCATTGCGGTGTTAATGTATGTTTACTTGTGACACCAGTAAATAAACTTTAAACATCACTCGGCAAGTACTGGGGGAAAGTGGGAATGAAGCCTGGTGTGAGGTAACGCAGAGGTAGCTGAGATTCAGAGGAGCTGAGGTTTACGGAGGCTGGGTGGATGGATTGGAGAGAGGGAACAAGGTCACATTCGATATGTGGTCTGAGACCTATTGGAAATATTCTGAAGGAGTTGTGTCTGCTGGAGCACTGATCTCATGGCAGTTACATTCACTGAGCTCTGGATGCAGCAAAAGGCTCCTGCAATAATACTGAAGAACTCGCCACTCCCCAACATCCAGGGTGACCATTGACTGGAAACTGAACTGGAGCAGCCACATAAATATTGTGGCTACAGGAGCAGGTCAGTGAACAGGGAGTAGCATGGATTATTAATCCAGGGACCCAGGGGAATGCTCTGGGGCCCTGGGTTCGAATCCCACCATGGCAGGTGTTGAAATTTGAATTCAGTAAAAATCTGGAATTAAAAGTCTAATGATGACCGTGGAACCATTGTCGATTGGCCATAAAAATCCATTGACAATGGTTTCTTAGTCAACATTTGACTTTTAAGTCCAGATTTTTATTGAATTCAAATTTCAACATCTCCCGTGGTGGGATTCGAACCCGGGATCCGAGAGTATTATCCTGGGTCTCTGGATTAATAGTCCACACAATCCCTCACTAACATCCCTTTAGGGAAGGAAATCTGCCATCCTTACCCGGTCTGGCCAACATGCGACTCCAGAACCACAGCAATGTGGTTGACTCTTAAATGCACTCAGGGATGGGCAATAAATGCTGGCCCAGCCAGCGACACCATGAAGAAATAAATTAGAGTCTGTGGCCAGGAGTTTAACACCCAAAGCCTGTCCATCATCTACAAGGCACAAGTCAGGAGTGTGATAGAAAACTCTCCATTTGCTTGGATGAGTGCAGCTCCAACAACACTTAAGAAACTCAACACCATTCAGGACAAAGCAGCTTACTTGATCAATACCCCACCGACCAGCTTAAATATTCACTCCCTCCAACACTGGGACACAGTGACAGCATCTACAAGATGCACTGTAAGAATTCATCAAGTCTCCTGAGACAGCACCTTCCAAACCCATGACCTCTATCATCTAAAGGACAAGAGCTGCAGGTAGCATGGCAACACCACGGCATGGTGGCACACTGCTGCCTCACAGCGCCAGAGACCCGGGTTTGATTCCTGGTTTGGGTCACTGTCTGTGCGTAGTCTGCACCTTCTCCCCGTGTCTGTGTGGGTTTCCTCCGGGTACTCCAGTTTCCTCCCACAGTCCAAACATGTGTGGGTTAGGTTGATTGGCCATGCCAAATTGCTCCTTACTGTTATGGGGATATCAGGGGGATTAGCAGGGTAAATATGTGGGGTTATGGGAATAGGGCTAGGGTGAGATTGTTGTCAGCGGTGCAGGCTCGATGGGCCGAATGGCCCCCTTCTGCACTGTAGGGATTCTATGATTCTATGACCACAACCTGGAGGTTCCCCTCCAAGTCACTCATCATCCTGACTCACCATTCCTTCACTGTCGCTGGATCAAAATCCCTCCCTGACAGCACTGTGGGTGTACCTACACCACACGGACTGCAGCGGCTCAAGGAGGCGGCTCACCCACCACCTTCTCAATAAGGGATGGGCAATAAATGCTGGTCTTGCCAGCGACACGCATGTGCCTGGAAAGATGAAAGGAAACCCCACCTAATCTCGTTTAAACATCAAAGGGTGCAGCAATCATTGCAATTATAATGGCAGAAAACCTTCCATGAAGAAAAGAGACCGGGAAAGATGGAAACTTTCATTTTGTTGTGTCATCTTATTTTTGAATTATCAGACTGTGACAGTGAAGCTCTGTCAGAGAGGCTAAATCTTTCAAAGCCGTAATCAGCAGCAGATTCCTCTGAAGCAAGCAATAACATTAATTAAGTGTGCATATGTTTCTTCAGATGTATTTCAATATTACAATACACTTTGCTTTCTTTGGGATTTACTTTTGGATGCTCTCCAATCTCAGTGTTTGCGAAGCCAGTTCTTGAGGAAGCAGGAATCTCATCTTAATATCGCAAGAGGGACCCATTCCCCACCCCCCCCCTCGTTCATCAGCTCAACGGAGATGCATCTTTTATATCAATCTCCTTCCCTCTTGCAGCCCCCATGCAACTGGGGCGGGCACGGTGGCACGGTGGTTAGCACTGCTGCCTCACAGCGCCAGGGACCCGGGTTCAATTCCCGGCTTGGGTCACTGTCTGTGTGGAGTTTGCACATTCTCCCCGTGTCTGCGTGGGTTTCCTCCGGGTGCTCCGGTTTCCTCCCACAGTCCGAAAGGTGTGCTGGTTAGATGTTTGGCCTGAACAGGTGCTGGAGTGTGGCGACTAGGGGAATTTCACAGTAACTTCATTGCAGTGCTAATGTGAACCTTACTTGTGACTAATATATTAACATTAACCTGCTTGATTTCCGAGCCTATCTTCAGGCATATGTTTTCTCTGGCTTTTGGGGGAAGAGTGGGGAGATGGCGGAAGGGTTTCTGGGTCAACTATCAGACTGTTGAACTGTAACACAACCGGTAAGTGTTGGTGTCGGACTTGAACCCAGAGTTTTTGCCCCAGAGGTAGGGACACTATGTCAGTGGAAACTCTTCCAATCTGTTTGGTAACATGACTGAATATTAACATGCCTCTGATATTATTCCACCAGTACATGAGCTGGACAGATGCCAAGATGCCAAGTTTGAAGCTTAGTATGCCACACATGTTGACCAGATTTCATCAGTTGGGGTCGGCTCTTTAAGTCATCTTTATTAATCCCGTATTTCTGCCCCTGTCTCATTTCCCAGCTGCTGAAATCCTCATCTATCCCTGAGTAAAACGTCAGGTTCAACCATTTCTCCTGATATTCCTCCTACAGGTTGGCATTGGCCAGGGGGTATTACCAGGCCACTGATTGGTCATATCCCTCTGCTCTGGGGGCTATACTCACCTGTATGCCCCGGGGCGGATCCCCACGACAGGTTTATGTCTGGGTGAACCTGTAGCAAACTGCGCCCGTGTAAGGTGACGTTAACGTGGTGTGAATATATGGTGGGGGTCAATACCTGGTTTGGGGGGGGGGGGGGGGGGGGGGTGGGGGTGGGGGAGGGGGGGGGAGGATGGCATGTTAATTATATCAAATGTATTTAAATCAAGTTCCTGCAAGGGGCAAGGTTTAAAGGAGATTACGAGGCAAGTCTTTTACACAGAGAGTAGTGGGTGTCTGGAACCCGTTGCCGGGGGAGGTAGTGGAAGCGGATACGATAGTGAGTTTTAAGGGGCGTCTTGACAAATACATGAATAGGATGGGAATAGAGGGATATGGTTCCCGGAAGGGTAGGGGGTTTTAGTTCAGTCGCGCAGCATGGTCGGTACAGGCTTGGAGGGCCGAAGGGCCTGTTCCTGTGCTGTAATTTTCTTTGTTCTTTGTACATCGCCAGTGAGATCCACAACTCCCGGTTTTCACCACATCTCGACCCCACACCGGCAATCTTGCAGATGG
Source organism: Mustelus asterias (assembly GCF_964213995.1). Lineage (NCBI taxonomy): Eukaryota > Metazoa > Chordata > Chondrichthyes > Carcharhiniformes > Triakidae > Mustelus > Mustelus asterias. Next base: position 4,245,249 of record NC_135807.1, read on the forward strand.
CAGGATGGGCTCAAGATCCTGCCCAGATTATCCGATCACGTATGGTCATCGCTGTTTGTGGGAGCTTGCTGTGCACAATTCCCTATGGCACAACACTAATGTACGGCAGAGTGGCACAGTGATTAGCACTGCTGCCTCACAGCGCCAGGGACCCGGGTTCAATTCCCGGCTTGGGTCACTGTCTGTGTGGAGTTTGCACATTCTCCTCGTCTTTGCGTGGGTTTCCTCCGGGTGCTCCGGTTTCCTCCCACAGTCCAAAGATATGCGGGTTAGGTGGATTGGTCATGGTAAATTGCCCCTTAGTGTCAGGGAGATTAGCAGGGTAATTATGAGGGGTTACGGGGATAGGGCCTGGGTGGGATTGTGGTCGGTGCAGACTCAATGGGCCGAATGGCCTCCTTCTGCATTGTAGGGATTCTATGATTCTATGGGCAGTGACTCTCCCCAGCGAGGCTTCCAGATGCCGATGGGAGATCCGGCAGGATGAGGCCCAAGTAACCACAGGAAATATTCCGGGAAAAATCCGTGGCATTTAAGAGATCTCATTCTGAAACCCTGGAATGACTCCATCGAGAATAGACCCAAACTCCTCTACTGCTTCTCATTTGACAAACAGGAAAATATTCACTCTGGAAGCCTGGACTGACTATCGAGCACTGCAGGACATGCCAGCGAGTGTCTCCCAGGAATGGCGTAGAATTCCGCCACAACAAAGGCATTGCTTCACAAACCTGATTAGGATGGTGAGCTCAGACACTCGGGGTGAAGTCAGGAAGCAGTCTTTGCCAAAAGGGGATTGGAAATCTGGAATTTCCGCTCTCAATGTTCCCGGGGGGATGGGGCTGGGGGCGATCGCGAGGGAGGGGTCAAATTGAAAATGTTCAAAGTGAGATTGAGTGATTTTTGTGGGGTAACTGGATTAAGAGTTAAGCAGTGAAGGAGGGTCGATGACATTAACACACAGATCAACTGTGATCAGATTGAGGGCTAGAACAAGCAGCAGGGGCTGAATGGCTTCACCCCATTCCGATGTCCCTTCCGTTATTAACAGGAGCAGGAACCAGCTGCTTCCACAGCACAGGATGGATATTCAGGAAGGGATGGAGTCGGAAACAGAGAGCCGATTGCCACGGAACTGCTGACACATCAGGGGCTCCCAAAGGAGTTGAAACTTGACTCGTGAAGATTGGGCCATTTTGCACCTTCTTGTTCTTCATCCTCTGGATCCTCACGGCGGCCTGACCCTCACAGAACTCTGCCTCATTTCCACCTTCCATTTCCCCTCCCACCATCTGGCTGTTCCTTGTTGGATTTCTATCCTGGACTGCCAGTGATGGCTTTTGTAACCTTAACGAATGAGGGAAGTGGAGACAGGAAGCTCAAAACAAGCATCATGTGAGGTGTTGCATTTTGGAAAGTCAAATCAAGGCAGGACTTTCACGGTAAATGGTAGGGCCTTTGGGATTATCGTGGAACAGAGGGACCTTGGAGTTCAGGTGCCCGGTTCTCTAAAGGTGGAGTTACAGGCAGTGAAGAAGGCTTTTGGCATGCTGGCCATCAGTCAGGGCATTGAGTATAGAAGTTGGGAAGTTATGTTGCAGTTGTACAGGACGTTGGTGAGGCCGCACCTGGAGTATCGTGTTCAGTTTTGGTCGCCTTGCTATAGGAAAGATGTTATTAAACTGGAGAGAGTGCAGAAGAGATTTACAAGGATGTTGCCAGGACTCAAGGGACTGAGTTATAGGGAGAGATTGGATAGGCTAGGACTTTTTTCTTTGGAGCATAGGAGACTGAGGGGTGATCTTATAGAGGTGTATAAGATCATGAGAGGCACGGATAGGGTGAATGCACTCAGCCTTTTTCCCAGGGTTGGGGAATTGAGAACTAGAGGGCAAGGGTTTAAGTTAAGAGGGGAAAGAATTAATGGGAACCTGGGGAGCAACTTTTTTACACAGAGGGTGGTGCGTGTGTGGAATGAGCTGCTGGGGGAAGGGGTTGAGGCAGGGACATTGACAACATTTAAAAGGCATTTGGACAGATACATGGATAGGAAAGGTTTAGAGGGATATCATAGAATCCCTATAGAATCCCCATAACCCCACTTATTTACCCTGACACTCGGGGGCAATTTTACATGTCCAATTAACCTAACCAGCACATCTTTGGACTGTGGGAGGAAACCGGAGAACCCGGAGGAAACCCACGCAGACACAGGGAAACCGTGCAGACTCCGCACAGACAGTGATCTGAGCCGGGAATCGAACCCGGGTCCCTGGCGATGTGAGGCAGCAGTGCTAACCACTGTGCCACCCTGCTGCCCAATGTTTGGCCCGATATGGGCCAAATGCAGGCCAATGGGGTTAGCTTAGATGGGCTTTTTGGTCGGCATGGAGCAGTTTGGGCCGAAGAACCTTCTCCGTGCCGTAGATTCTATGATTCGATGATCTGCCTGAGTCACCTGACAATCCCCAGCCTTTGAACATGGAAGAAGAAAGCTGAATGGACTCTCCCCGTTGTCAGCTGGCTGCTGTACTTCCAAATCATTGCAGATGTAGATCCCGGATGGGATCTTCTGCCCCTCTCCCCTCACCCCCCTCCCCCCTCCTGGCAGAGTGCTTCGCCATTGGCTGGCGCTGGGATCTTCTGGTCTCACCCCTGTCTGGGCATTTTGTGCTGTTCACCAGCTGTGCTATGGTCACCAGGTAGCCACTGACGGGACCAAAAGTTCCAGTCAGAAGACCATAAGATATTGGAGCAGATTTAGGCCATTCGGCCCATCGAGTATACTCCATCATTCAATCATGGCTGATATGATTCCCATCCCCATTCCCCTGCCTTCTCCCCATAACTTTGATCCCCTTTTTGATTAAGAACGCTATGTATCTCTGTCTTGAAGACACTCAATGACCCGGCCTCCACAACCTTCTGTGGCAAAGAGTTCCACAGATTCACCACTCTCTGGCTGAAGAAATTCCTCCTCATCTCAGTTTTAAAGGATCGTCCCTTTAGCCTCAGGTTGTGCCCTCGAGTTCTAATCTCTCCCACTCGTGGAAACATCCTCTCCACGTCCACTCTATCTAGGCCTCTCAGTATTCTATAAGTTTCAATTAGATCCCCCCTCACCCTTCTAAACCCCATCGAGTCCAGACCCAGACTCCTCAACCACTCCTCATATGACGAACGGGAATATGTTCATTCTGGAACCCTGGGATGACTCTATCGAGCACTGCGGGATGTGCCAGCGAGTATCTCCCAGGACTGGTCTAGCATTCCGCTGGGACAAACTTGTTGCTTCACAAACCTGGAGGCTGATGATTCGGGTGATCAGTGGGAAGAGCCAGCATATTCAGCCCCTCCTCGCGAAGATAGTACCTGGATAGCAAAAGTGATTGAGGGGAGTTCAAACAAGTTGAGATAAGGACGGTTTAGGTGAAGCAGGAAAGGGAGGAAATTCGTCAAATGGCAAAATCCCAGCAAGGACGGGAAAGAGTTAAACAGCAAATAAATAGGGAACAGATGGAAGAATGTTCCTCTGTTGTCTAAAGCCCAAATGATGGCCAATTCACTGGCTGGTAAGTGCATGAATTGGGATGTCCCGTAGTTGGGAAAGGCACTATCGAAATGTACATCTGCATTCTCCATTCAGTATCCCCTCTCAGCACCTCAGAATGTCCTGAAGCATTTTACAAGATCCTCAATGTGCCATTGGCTGTTTTCCCTACCTCGGTGTTACGCAGGGAATGTGGCGGCTGATAAATATTGGCCAGGGATGACATCCAACTCCACCCGCCACCCCCACTGCCCCCACAGCCCCAGCCCCTCTGACACCTCCCCGCCCTCCGCCCCCCGATACACCCCTGCCCTCTGCCCCCGACACCCCCCTGCCCTCTGCCCCCCTGACACCCTCCTGCCCTCTGCCCCCCGACACCCCCTGCCCTCTGCCCCCCGACACCCTCCTGCCCTCTGCCCCCCCCGACACCCTCCTGCCCTCCGCCCCCCGATACCCCCCTGCCCTCTCCCCCCGACACCCCCCACCCTCTGCCCCCCCAACACCCCCCTGCCCTCTGCCCCCGCGACAACCTCCTGCCCTCTGCCCCCCCGACATCCCCCCCACCCTCCGCCCCCCCGATACCCCCTGCCCTCCGCCCCCCTGATACCCTCCTGCCCTCTGCCCCCCGACACCCCCCCCACCCTCTGCCCCCCTGACACCCCCCTACCCTTCGCTCTCCCCCCGACATCCCCCCTGCCCTCCACTCCCCCCCCGACACCCCCCTGTCCTCCACTCCCCCCCCGACATCCCCCCTGCCCTCCACTCCCCCCCCGACACCCTCTGCCCTCTGCCCCACCGACACCCCCCCTGCCCTCCGGCCCCCCCGACATTCCCCTGCTCTTTTCAAAACAGTAGGCAGCGATATCTTTCATGTGAGAGCAGACAGCGACCTCAAAGAACAAAGAAAATTACAGCACAGGAACAGGCCCTTCGGCCCCTCCAAGCCTGCACCGACCATGCTGCCCGACTGAACTAAAACCCCCTTCCCTTCCAGGGACCGTATCCCTCTATTCCCATCCTATTCATGTATTTGTCCAGATGCCCCTTAAAACTCACTATTGTATCCGCTTCCACTCCCTCCCCCGGCAGCGAGTTCCAGGCACTCACCGCCCTCTGTGTAAAAAATCTGCCTCGTACATCTCCTTTAAACCTTGCCCCTCGCACCTTAAACCTGTGCCCCCTAGTAATTGACTCTTCCACCCTGGGAAAAAGCTTCTGACTATCCACTCTGTCCATGCCCCTCATAATCTTGTAGACTTCTATCAGGTCGCCCCTCAACCTCCGTCGTTCCAGTCAATCCACAAACCAAGTTTCTCCAACCTCTCCTCATAGCTAATGCCCTCCATACCAGGCAACATCCTGGTAAATCTTTTCTGTACCCTCTCCAAAGCCTCCACATCCTTCTGGTAGTGTGGTGACCAGAATTGAACACTATATTCCAAGTGCGGCCTAACTAAGGTTCTATAAAGCTGCAACATGACTTGCCAATTTTTAAACTCAATGCCCCGGCCGATGAAGGCAAGCATGCCGTATGCCTTCTTGACTACTTTCTCCACCTGCATTGCCACTTTCAATGACCTGTGTACCTGTACACCCAGATCCCTTTGCCTATTAATACTCTTAAGGGTTCTGCCATTTACTGTATATATCCTATCTTTATTAGAACTATCTTTATTCAACGTCCCATCTGAAAGGGCGGCACGGTGGCACAATGGTTAGCGCTGCTGCCTCACAGTGTCAGGGACCCAGGTTCATTCTGGCTTTGGGTTACTGTCTGTGTGGAGTTTGCACGTTCTCCCCGTGTCTGCGTGGGTTTCTTCCGGGTGCTCTGGTTTCTTCAAAGATGTACGGGTTAGGTTGATTGGCCATGCTAAATTGACCCTAGTGTCAGGGGCACTACATGGGGTTAGAGGGGTAGGGCCTGGATGGGACTGTTGTCAGAGCAGGCTTGATGGGCTGAATGGCCTCCTTCTGCACTGTAGGGATTCTATTATTCACCTCCGGCAGCGCAGCACTCCCTCAGGACAGGTCTGGAGAACCTCAGCCAACGCAGGTGGATAAGGTAGTCAAGAAGGCATACGGCATGCTTGTCTTCATCAGCCGGGGCATTGAGTTTAAAAAGTGGCAGGTCATGCTACAGCTTTATAGAACCTTAATTTAGGCCTCATTTAAAATATTGTGTACAATTCTGGCCGCCACGCTACCAGAAGGATGTGGATGCTTTGGAGAGGGTACAGAAGATGTTTATCAGGATGTTGCCTGGTCTGGAGGGTATTAGCTATGAGGCAAGGTTGGAGAAACTCGGTTTGTTCTCACTGGAACGACGGAGGTTGAGGGGCGACCTGATAGAAGTCTACAAGATTATGAGTGGTATGGATAGAGTGGATAGTCAGATGCTCTTTCCTAGGGTAGAAAAGTCAAGCACTAGGGGACACAGGTTTAAGGCGCGTGGGGAAAAGTTTAGAGGAGATGTGCGAGGCAAGTTCTTTTACTCAGAGGGTGGTGAATGTCTGGAACGTGCTGCCCGGGGAGGTGGTGGGAGCAGGTACGATAGCGGCATTTAAGGGGCATCTAGACAAATACATGAATAGGATGGGAATGGAAGGATATGGACTCCATAAGTGCATGCGGTTTTAGTTTAGTCGGGCATCATGATTGGCGCAGACTTGGAGGGCCGAAGGGCCTGTTCCTGTGCTGCCCTGTTCTCTGTCCTCTGTTAGGTCAGGGCTTGCGGAGTTCGGAGTGTCGCCATTTTAAAGTCGGGGTCATCAGTGAATCAGAGGATGAGGCATTGCTCACGGATCCCGAATTCCGAACTCTCTTGCCGCCCGTGTCCTTTTCTGCTTGCGCCTCAGATTGGAACGTGATTAATAAAATAAATGAACAATTTTATCCGCTCAACAATGACCGTGGGACAATCACAGGAGTGTTAAAGTCTCTTTTTGGAATTTATTTTGTGATTGAACACTGGGTTTTTTTCCAACACAGCACTCTAGTCCACGTCATTATCCCATGTGTCAAACAAATACCATCCCCTGTGTGAATGCAGCAGGAAAATAAAACATTCAATCAAAGAATTAATTGCTGCAAAGAGACTGAAAGCCTCTCATAATTGTTTCACGATCATTGATCTGCGGATGAAGCAGTTTTTTTTTAATTAGAACCCATTAAGATTGGGTTTGCCTATAAAAGTCATGTACCTTATTTACAAAACAGTTTTCATCAGAACGCTGGTCAGGAGCACTCTGAGGCTTTACGTTTGTGTTTGGAAACAATGGCATTTATTTTGAGTTCGTTATCATAGCATCCCGACAGTGCAGAAGGAGGCCATTCGGCCCATCGGGTCTGCACTGACCACATTCCCACCCAGGCCCCATTCCTGTAACCCCATCCCGCTAGTCCCCGTCACTAGGATCAATTTAGCATGGCCAATCGGCCTAACTTGCACATCTTTGGACTGTGGGAGGAAACTGGAGCACCCGGAGGAAACCCATGCAGACACGGGGAGAACGTGCAAACTCCACACAGACAGTGACCCGAGGCCGGAATCGAACCTGGGTCTCTGGCGTTGTGAGGCATCAGTGCTAACCACTGTGCCACCACGCCACTCTCGGCTACTGTCGCTCACGTCACCTTATGTTCTTTAGCCAGAGTTTTGGTCAATTGTTCGCATTCAGGGATGTCAGTGCTTTGAAAAACAAAACACACTCCTGTTTTTTGGTGAGACTTGGTGTTATCATAACAAGCACTCTGAACTTAGAAATTTTGATTTGATTTATTATTGCCACATGTATTAACATACAGTGAAAAGTATTGTTTCTTGTGCGCGATACAGACAAAGCATACCGTTCATCGAGAAGGAAAGGAGAGAGTGCAGAATGTAGTGTTACACTCATAGCTAGGGTGTAGAGAAAGATCAACTTAATGCGAGGTAGGTCCATTCAAAAGTCTGATGGCAGCAGGGAAGAAGCTGTTCTTGAGTCAGTTGGTACATGACCTCAGACTTTTAAGTTGGAAGAGAGGATGTCCGGGGTGCATGGGGTCCTTAATTATGCTGGCTGCTTTTCTGAGGCAGCGGGAAGTGTAGACAGAGTCAATGGATGGGAGGCTGGTTTGCGTGATGGATTGGGCTACATTCATGACCTTTTGTAGTTTCTTGCGGTCTTGGGCAGAGCACGAGCCATACCAAGCTGTGATACAACCAGAAAGAATGCTTTCTATGGTGCATCTGTAAAAGTTGGTGAGAGTCGTAGTGATCGCAAGGGATGTCATAAAATTTGCAGGGGTGGGGACATTCCTGGGATGTGTATCTTAGTGGCCAGGGCACCATCTTTTGCCCCTCCCTATTTGCCCCTTGAGAAGGTGGTGGTGAGCCACCTTTGTTTGGGATTGAAGTGCAATCATGTACCACAGGTCACAGCTGGCTTGCCGTAGTCACACCACCTTCTGTCAGGAGGCACATAAAAGATCCTGTGGGGTAGGTACACCCACAGTGCTGTTAGGGAGGGAATTCCAGGATTTTGACCAAGCGACAGTGAAGGAACGCCGATATATTTCCAAGTCAGGATGTTGAGTGGCTTGGAGGGGAACTTGCAGGTGGTGGTGTTCCCAGGTATCTGCTGCCCTTGTCCTTCAGCCATCCTTCAGGCAAATGGAATGTTGGCCTTTATCGCGAGAGGGATGGAGTATAAAAGCAGGGAGGTCATGCTGCAACTGTACAGGGTACTGGTGAGGCCGCAACTGGAGTACTGTGTACAATTTTGGTCCCCTTATTTAAGAAAGGATATATTAGCTTTGGAGGGGGTACAGAGAAGGTTCACCAGGTTGATTCCGGAGATGAGGGGGTTAGCTTATGAGGAGAGATTGAGTAGACTGGGCCTGTACTCATTGGAGTTTAGAAGGTTGAGGGGAGATCTTATAGAGACATATAAGCTAATGAAGGGGCTAGACAGGGTAGAAGCAGCGAGGTTATTTCCACTTACAATGGAAACAAGAACTAGGGGGCATAGCCTCAAAATACGGGGGAGTCAATTTAGAACAGAGTTGAGGAGGAACTTCTTCTCCCAGAGGGTAGTGAATCTTTGGAATTCTCTGCCCAATGAAGTGGTAAAGGCTACCTCGTTAAATGTGTTTAAGTCACAGATAGATAGATTTTTAACCATTAAGGGAATTAAGGGTTATGGGGAGCGGGCGGGTAAGTGGAACTGAACCCACTATCAGATCAGCCATGATCTTATTGAATGGCGGAGCAGGCTTGAGGGGCTAGATGGCCTACTCCTGCTCCTATTTCTTATGTTCTTATGTTCTTATGCGGCCCATCGAGTCTGCACTAACCACGATCCCACCCAGGCCTGATTCCCACATATTTGTCCTGCTAATCCCCCTGACACTAGGGTCAATTTAGTGTGACCAATCGACCTAACCCGCACATGTTTGGAGTGCGCTGATATTCTTAGCTGCTGTAATGTACATCCTGTGCTTCTAGATTTAATTTAATTGGTAAATGAGAATTTTTAGATATTTGTTCAAGTGTTTTGTTTATTCTTGGCTGCGTTTAAAATAAGCCCGGCTCTTTATGAACTTAAATTTAATTAGTACAGCACTCGTCAGAATTCAGCTTGGAGTGATTCTCCAGAATATTCTGTCTTTGAACTAACTCATTTGAACAGTTTCAATCAAATTGAAATGCCGAACTTACAGACTGCCTGATATTACTAATGACAAAAAAAACAGACCAGCTGACTAACATGTTCAAACATTTCAATTCCTCAGGAGGTGGGTCACTCACTGCAGCATTCCCAGCCTCTGACCAGCTCTGGTAGCCACAGTATTTATCTGGCTAGTCCAATTCAGTTTCTGATCAATGGTAACCCTCAGGGTATTGATAGTGGGGGATTCAGCGATGGTAGTGCCGTTGGATGTCATGGGGCAATGTTAGATTCTCTCTTGTTGGAGATAGTCATGGCCTAGCACTTGTGTGGCGCGAATATTACTTGCCACTTGTCAGCCCAAGCCTGGATATTGTCCAGATCTTGTTGCATTTGAACGCGCTTAAGTATCTGAGGAGTCGCGAATGGTGCTGAACATTGTGCAACCATAGGTGAACATCCTCACTTCTGACCTTATGATGGAGGGAAGGTCATTGATGAAGCAGCTGAACATGGTCGGGCCCAGGACACTACCCGAAAGGACTCCTGCAGTGACGGTGGCACTGTGGTTGGCACTGCTGCCTCACTGTGCCAGGGAGCCGGGTTCGATTCCTGGCTTGGGTCACTGTCTGTGTGGAGTCTGCATATTCTCCCTGTGTCCGCGTGAGTTTCCTCCGGGTGCTCCGGTTTCCTCCCACAGTCTGAAAGACGTGCCGGTTAGGTGCATTGGCCGTGCTAAATTCCCCCTCAGTGTACCCGAGCAGGCGCCGGAGTGTGGTGACGAGGGGATTTTCACAGTAACTTCATTGCAGTGTTAATGTAACTTGCGAAAATAAACATTTAAAAACTTTAAAAACTGATGTCCTGGAGCTGGGATGATTGAACTCCTTCAACCACAACCATCTTCCTCTGTACCAGGTATGACTCCAACCAGCGGAGAGCTTTCCCCCTGATTCCAGTTTCGCCAGGGCTCCTTGATGCCACACTCAGTCGAGTGCAGCCTTGATGTCAAGGGCTGTCACTCTCACCTCACCTCTAGAATTCAGCTCTTTTGTCCATGTTTGAACCAAGGCCGTAGTGAGATCAGGAGCTGAGTGACCCTGGCGAAACCCAAACTGGGCGTCACTGAGCAGGTTATTGCTGAGCAGGTGCTGCTTGATAGCGCTGTTGATGACCCCTTCCATCAATTTACTGATGATCATAATCAGCCTGGGCCATAGCCAGTGAGCCACAGACTCTCCCCAAACTGTGCACTTCACTCTAATCGGAGAAATATCTGTTCATCATTAATCCTTCCACCTGCGCTTATATTTCTACTTGGAAAACCATATTTAACTAATTTGCTGGTGTTTTTCAATGAGACAAGTGAGGATCGATGAGGGTAATGCTGTTGATGTGGCGTATCTGGACTTCCAAAAGGCTTTCGATACAGTGCCACACAATGGGCTTTTGTGTACAGTTCTAGTCACCACATCACAGGAAGGACATAATTGCTCTGGCGAGAATGCAGAGGAAACTTATAAGAATGCTGCCAGGGCTTAAAAATTGCAGCTATGAGGAGCGATTGGATTGGTTCCAATTGGATTGGATTAGTGAACCCATCTGGGAAGGAAACCTGCCGGCCTTACCCGGTCTGGCCTACATGTAACTCCAGAGCCAAAGCAATGTGGTTGACTCTCAACTGCCCTCCAAGGGCAACAAGGGATAGGCAGTAAATGCTGGCCCAGCCAGCGACGCCCATGTCCCACGAATAAATAAAAATAACCTATGAGGTGACCAGTTGCGGTGTACGGAATTATGAGGGGCCTGGACATGGTAGACAGGAAAGACTTGTTTCCCCTGAGCTGAGGAGCCACTTCAATCCTGTTGGTTTACATTTTGCAATCAATTCTGTTCTTCAGAGTTGGGGATAATTTGCTATTCTGGAGCATGGTCACAGATACATATCAGAATTATCAATTTGTCTCCTTCTTGCTCTAATCAAAGGAAGCTGTGACACAGAAAGAGCCCATTTGATACTCCGTAATTCGAAAACAAACCCAGGGACTTAAAGGCTCATTATACTGTTAACTGATAAAGTAAAGGAATTGATTAGAAGCCAGATACAAATTTTAGTATAACACATTTCACAATCACTGTATGTCCCCAGGTGCTTTACAGTCAATGAAATACTTTGGAAGTGCAGTCTCTGCTGTAATGTCAGAAACGTAGCAGCCAACTTTCACACAGCAAGATCCCACAGGCAGCTTGGAGAAAGAAACCTGAGAGCTGTAAACATGAGCTGGCGACATGGGGGGGAACTGCCCTGTTCTTCATCATAGAATCCCTACAGTGCAGAAAGAGGCCATTCAGCCCATCGAGTCTGCGCCGATCGCAATCCCACCCAAGTCCTATTCCCATCACTCCACCTGTTTACCCTGCCAACCCTCTGACACTAAGGAGCAATTTAGCATGGCCCTAACCTGCACATCTTTGGACTGCGGGAGGAAACCGGAGCACCCAGAGGAAACCCACGCAGACACGGGGAGAACATGCAAACTCCGCACAGAATAGCGGATTCAAAAATAGTGGATCTTTCACATCCACCAAATGTTATATCCATGTTCAAAACATGTATGCAAAGACAGGCCCAGCACCTACAGAGCAGTCAGGTTCACTTCGGTGGTGGAGATATTTCTAGAAACAGTAATGTGTGGCACGGTGGCACAGTGGTTAGCGCCGCTGCCTCACAGCGCCAGGGACCCAGGTTCGATTCCCGGCTTGGGTCACTGTCTGCGTGGAGTTTGCACGTTCTCCCCGTATCTGAGTGGGATTCCTCTGGGTGCTCCGGTTTCCTCCCACAGTCTGAAAGACTGTGCTGGTTAGGGTGCATCGACACAAACAGGCGCCGGAGTGTGGCAACTAGGGGATTTTCACAGTAACTTCATTGCAGTGTTAATGTAAGCCTGACCTGTGACTAATAAATAAACTTCACTCCAGGACAAAATTAATAGTCGTAAATGGACAACTGTGGATTAATTAAGGAAGGCACATATATTTCTACTTGGAAAAGTATATTTAACTAATTTGCTGGTGTTAAAAATTGCAGCTACGAGGTGCGGTTGGATTGGTTAGGGTTATTTTTTTTGGAACAGAGGAAGCTGCTGGATGACCTCGTTGCAGTGCACGGAATTACAAGGGGCCGAGACAGGGCAGACAGGAAAGACTTGTTTCCCCCTGAGCCAAGGGCTCAATACCAGGGGGCACAGATTGAAGGCGATTGGCAGAAGGATCAGGGGGGTCATGACAAAAGAACCTTTCACCCAGAGGGTGGTGGGTGTCTGGAACTGACTGCCTAAACTGATGGTTGAGGCTTTCTGAACCCTAACATTTCTATGGTTGTATAAAATTGGAGGCGGTCCAGAGGATGATCCCAGAATGATCCCAGGAATGAAGAGTTTGTCATATGAGGAGTGGTTGAGGACTCTGGGTCTGTACTCGATGGAGTTTAGAAGGATGAAGGGGGAATCTAATTGAAACTTACAGAATACTGAGCGACCTGGATAGAGTGGACGTGGAGAGGATGTTTCCACTAGTGGGAGAGATTAGAACTCGAGGGCACAACCTCGGAGTGAAGGGACGCTCCTTTAAAACTGAGGTGAGGAGGAATTTCTTCAGCCAGAGGGTGGTGAATCTGTGGAACTCTTTGCCGCAGAAGGTTGTGGATGCCAGGTCATTGAGTGTCTTTAAGACAGAGATAGATAGGTTCTTGATCAATAAGGGGATCAAAGATTACGGGGAGACAGCAGGAGAATGGGGATGAGAACCATATCAGCCATGATTGAATGGTGGAGCAGACTGGATGGGCCGAATGGCCTAATTCTGCTCCTATATCTTATGGTCTTATGATACAGAGAATGGACGATGGTTTGTAGTGGAGTTTCCCAGGGATCAGTGTTGGATGCGCTTCCTGCGTAATGATATAGACCTTGATGTACTGGACACAAATTCAAAATTTACCAATGATGCAAAACTTGGAAATTTTGTGAACTGTGAGGGGGAGAGTGTAGAACTTCAGAACGGACAAAGACAAGTTGGTGGAGTGGGAGGCATGGGGCAGATGAAGTTCAACGTGGAGAAGTGTGGGGTGATGCATTTTTGTAGGAAGAACATGGAGAGGCGACATAAAAACAGGGTAGAATTCTGGGTGCCGCATCATAGGAAGGATGTGAACGCATTGGAGAGAGTGCAGAAGGGGATTACAAAAACGGTTCCAGGGATAAGAAACTTCAGTTATGGGGAGAGATTGGTGAGGTTTGGACTGTTCTCCTTGGAGAGAAGAAGGCGAAGAGGAGATTTGATAGAGATGTTCAAAATCATGAGGGAGCTGGACAGAGTAGATAGGGAGAAACTGGTCCTGCTCGTAAAAGGTTCGAGAATGCGAGGGCACAGATTTAAAGTGATCCGTAGAAGAAGCAAAGACGTGATGAGGGGAATGTTTTTCATGCAGGCAGTGGTGAGAATCTGGCACATTCTGCCTGAGAGTGTGGTGGACAGCTTCAACTGAAACATTCAACAGCAAATTTCACTGTTATAGAAAGGGTATTATTAAACTAGAAAGAGTGCAGCAAAGATTTACTGGGATGATACCCGGACTTGATGGTTTGAGTTATTAGGAGAGGCTGGATAGACTGGGACTTTTTTCCCTGGAGTGTAGGAGGCTGAGGGGTGATCTTATAGAGATCTATAAAATAATGAGTGGCATAGATCAGCTAGATAGTCAATATCTTTTCCCATAAGATATTTTTCACTTCTGTTGTGGGCAAAGTTTTGGAAAGGATTATAAGAGATAGGATTTATAATCATCTAGAAAGGAATAATTTGATTAGGGATAGTCAACACGGTTTTGTGCAGGGTAGGTCGTGCCTCACAAACCTTATTGAGTTCTTTGAGAAGGTGACCAAAGAGGTGGATGAGGGTAAAGCGGTTGATGTGGTGTATGTGAATTTCAGTAAAGCGTTTGATAAGGTTCCCCACGGTAAGCTATTGCAGAAAATACATACGCATGGGATTGAGGGTGATTTAGCGGTTTGGATCAGGAATTGGCTAGCTGTAAGAAAACAGAGGGTGGTGGTTGATGGGAAATGTTCATCCTGGAGTTCAGTTACTAGTGGTGTACCTCAAGGATCTGTTTTGGGGCCACTGCTGTTTGTCATTTTTATAAATGACCTGGATGAGGGTGTAGAAGGATGGATTAGTAAATTTGCGGATGACACTAAAGTCGGTGGAGTTGTGGACTGTGCGGAAGGATGTTGCAGAGAGACATAGATAAGCTGCAGAGCTGGCCTGAGAGGTGGCAAATGGAGTTCAATGCGGAAAAGTGTGAGGTGATTCACTTTGGAAGGAGTAACAGGAATACAGAGTACTGGGCTAATGGTTAGATACTTGGTAGTGTGGATGAGCAGAGAGATCTCGGTGTCCATATGCATAGATCCCTGAAAGTTGGCACCCAGGTTGATAGGGTTGTTAAGAAGGCATACGGAGTGTTAGCTTTTATTGGTAGAGGGATTGAGTTTCGGAGCCAGGAGGTCATGTTGCAGCTGTACAAAACTCTGGTGCGGCCGCACTTGGAGTTTTGCGTACAGTTCTGGTCGCCGCATTATAGGAAGGGTGTGGAAGCATTGGAAAGGGTGCAGAGGAGATTTACCAGGATGTTGCCTGGTATGGTGGGAAGGTCTTATGAGGAAAGGCTGAGGGACTTGAGGCTGTTTTCGTCAGAGAGAAGAAGGTTAAGAGATGACTTAATAGAGGCATACAAGATGATCAGAGGATTAGATAGGGTGGACAGTGAGAGCCTTTTTCCTCGGATGGTGATGGCTAGCACGAGGGGACATAGCTTTAAATTGAGGGGTGATAGATATAGGACAGATGTCAGAGTTGGTTCTTTACTCAGAGAGCAGTAAGGGCGTGGAATGCCCTGCCTGCAGCAGTAGTGGACTCGCCAACATTAAGGGCATTTAAATGGTCATTGGATAAACATATGGATGATATTGGAATAGTGTAGGTTAGAGGGGCTTTAGATTGGTTCCACTGGTCGGCGCAACATCGAGGGCCGAAGGGCCTGTACTGCGCTGTAATGTTCTATGTTCTATAAAGGTAGGGGAGTCTAACACTAGGGGGCAGAGGTTTAAGGTGAGAGGGGAGAGATACAAAAGGATCCAGAGGGGCAATTTTTTCACACAGAGGGTGGTGAGTGTCTGGAACGAGCTGCCAGAGGTAGTAGTTGAGGCGGGTACAATTTTGTCTTTTAAAAAGCATTTAAACAGTGACATGGGTAAGATGGGTATAGAGGGATATGGGCCAAATGCGGGCAATTGGGACTAGCTTAGTGGTTAAAAAAAGGGAGTAAGAAGTTTAACAACACCAGGTTAAAGTCCAACAGGTTTATTTGGTAGCAAAAGCCACACAAGCTTTCGAGGCTCTGAGCCCCTTCTTCAGGTGAGTGGGAATTCTGTTCACAAACAGAACTTATAAGACACAGACTCAATTTACATGAATAATGGTTGGAATGCGAATACTTACAACTAATCCAGTCTTTAAGAAACAAAACAATGGGAGTGGAGAGAGCATCAAGACAGGCTAAAAAGATGTGTATTGTCTCCAGACAAGACAGCCAGTGAAACTCTGCAGGTCCACGCAACTGTGGGAGTTACAAATAGTGTGACATAAATTCTGATTCTAGGATCGCATGATAAAGACTCAGGAGGAAAAAAGCAGAAATATTTATGTGAAATAGTGTGATATAAACCCAATATCCCGGTTGAGGCCGTCCTTGTGTGTGCGGAACCTGGCTATCAGTTTCTGCTCCGCGACTCTGCGCTGTCGTGTGTCGCGAAGGCCGCCTTGGAGAACGCTTACCCGAATATCAGAGGCCGAATGCCCGTGACCGCTGAAGTGCTCCCCAACAGGAAGAGAACAGTCTTGCCTGGTGATTGTCGAGCGGTGTTCATTCATCCGTTGTCGCAGCGTCTGCATAGTTTCCCCAATGTACCATGCCTCGGGACCTGCAGAGTTTCACTGGCTGTCTTGTCTGGAGACAATACACATCTTTTTAGCCTGTCTTGATGCTCTCTCCACTCCCATTGTTTTGTTTCTTAAAGACTGGATTAGTTGTAAGTATTCGCATTCCAACCATTATTCATGTAAATTGAGTCTGTGTCTTATAAGTTCTGTTTGTGAACAGAATTCCCACTCACCTGAAGAAGGGGCTCAGAGCCTCGAAAGCTTGTGTGGCTTTTGCTACCAAATAAACCTGTTGGACTTTAACCTGGTGTTGTTAAACTTCTTACTGTGTTTACCCCAGTCCAACGCCGGCATCTCCACATCATAAAAAAAGGGAGGCATGGACAAGTAGACCGAAGAGCCTATTCCCATGCAGTAAACCTCTATGACCCTATGACTCTATCTGAAAGGGAAGAATGCGCAGGGGTATGGGGAGAAGGTAGGGAACAGCACTGGATGAATTGCTCAATCAGAGAGGTAGTGCACAATGGGCTGAATGGTCTCCTTCTGCCTTGAAACCATTCTGCCAGTCAGTGTCATGGGTGGCACGGTAGCACAGTGGTTAGCACTGCTGCTTCACAGCTCCAGGGACCTGAGTTCGATTCCCGGCTCGGGTCACTGTCTGTGTGGAGTTTGCACATTCTCCTCGTGACTGCGTGGGTTTCCTCCGGGTGCTCCGGTTTCCTCTCACAGTACGAAAGATGTGCGGGTTAGGTTGATTGGCCATGCTAAAAATTGCCCTTCGTGTCCTGAGATGCGTAGGTTAGAGGGATTAGTGGGTAAATATGTAGGGGTATAGGGCCTGGGTGGGATTGTGGTCGGTGCAGATGCAATGGGCCGAATGGCCTCTTTCTGCACTGTCGAGTTTCTATGATTCAGTGATTCAGTGTGCGGACAGAGAGGTCATCAATTTAATATTCAAACTGATGGATGGCACATACTCCAACAAATGCAGCACTCCCCCAACACTGACCCTCTGACAGTGCGGCACTCCCTCAGTACTGACCCTCTGACAGTGCGGCACTCCCTCAGTACTGACCCTCTGACAGTGCGGCACTCCCTCAGTACTGACCATCTGACAGTGCGGCACTCCCTCAGCACTGACCCTCTGACAGTGCGGCACTCCCTCAGCACTGACCCTCTGACAGTGCGGCACTCCCTCAGTACTGACCCTCTGACAGTGCGGCACTCCCTCAGTACTGACCCTCTGACAGTGCGGCACTCCCTCAGTACTGACCCTCTGACAGTGCGGCACTCCCTCAATACTGACCCTCTGACAGTGCAGCACTCCCCAACACTGACCGTCTGACAGTGCGGCACTCCCTCAGTACCAACTCTCTGACAGTGCAGCACTCCCTCAGTACTGACCTTCTGACAGTGCGGCACTCCCTTAGTACTGACCCTCTGACAGTGCAGCACTCCCTCAGTACTGACCCTCTGACAGTGCGGCACTCCCTCAGCACTGACCCTCTGACAGTGCGGTACTCCCTCAGCGCTGACCCTCTGACAGTGCGACACTCCCTCAGTACTGACCCTCTGACAGTGCGGCACTCCCTCAGCACTGACCCTCTGACAGTGTGGCACTGCCTCAGCACTGACCCTCTGACAGTGCAGCACTCCCTCAGCACTGACCCTCTGACAGTGCAGCACTCCCTCAGTACTGTCCCTCTGACAGTGTGGCACTGCCTCAGTACTGACCCTCTGACAGTGCAGCACTCCCTCAGTACTGACCCTCTGACAGTGCGGCACTCCCTCAGTACTGACCCTCTGACAGTGTGGCACTCCCTCAGCACTGACTCTCTGACAGTGCAGCACTCCCTCAGCACTGACCCTCTGACAGTGCGGCACTCCCTCAGCACTGACCCTCTGACAGTGCAGCACTCCCTCAGCACTGACCCTCTGACAGTGCAGCACTCCCTCAGCACTGACCCTCTGACAGTGCGGCACTCCCTCAGGACAATCTACATTTTTCTGCTGAATTCTGTATGAAGATGGATAACCAGCAACATGGAAGCAGCTCCTTATCTTTGCCTGTTTTCCTGCAATGTCGCTTTACCCCAGCAGGTGTCAGTGGAATACTTTTCATTCTGCACAATATATCAGCGAAGGGAAACATTTTGACATTCTCCGCACAGTTAAACCCTCTCCAAATGCAATTACAGAATGGAAATTACTTATACATACTTATTTTTAATTCTAATGTACATCCTATCAGCTACATAGATGAACGAAAGGGGGAAATTAACCCAAGAGAAATATACTTGCATTTATATAGTGACTTGTACACCTCGGAATGTCCCTCCGCGCTCTCAGACAAGCAAACACTTTTTTTTATCACCAGTCACTGTTGTCAGGTACAAAACATGGCAGCCAATGTCTACACAGTGATATTGGACAATCAGCAAGCTGTTAATGTGCCATCATCCCTTTTTAATGATGGTGGTTGGGGGGTGGTGGGGGGGGTGGGTGGGTGGGGGCGGAGGGAGGGGGTCTAAATGCTTGGGGGGGGCCAAAAAACTTCACTCTCTTCATTGGAGTAGCGGCAGAGGGTCACCAGACAGAGCAGAAAGAGCCTCGGATTAATCCTCCATCAGAGAGATGGCACCTGACTCTCTGACAGTGCGGCACTCCCTCAGTACTGACCCACTGACAGTTCGGCACTGCCTCAGTACTGACCCTCTGACAGTGCAGCACTCCCTCAGCACTGACCCTCTGACAGTGCGGCACTCCCTCAGTACTGACCCTCTGACAGTGCGGCACTCTCTCAGAACTGACCCTCTGACAGTGCGGGACTCCCTCAGTACTGACTCTCTGACAGTGCGGCACTCCCTCAGTACTGACTCTCTGACAGTGCGGCACTCCCTCAGTACTGACCCTCTGACAGTGCGGCACTCCCTCAGTACTGACCCTCTGACAGTGCGGCACTCCCTCAGTACTGACTCTCTGACAGTGCGGCACTCCCTCAGCACTGACCCTCTGACAGTGCGGCACTCCCTCAGTACTGACCCTCTGACAGTGCGGCGCTCCCTCAGTACTGACCCTCTGACAGTGCGGCACTCTCTCAGCACTGACCCTCTGACAGTGCGGCACTCCCTCAGCACTGACCCTCTGACAGTGCAGCACTCCCTCAGCACTGAATCTCTGACAGTGCAGCACTCCCTCA
The DNA here is from genome assembly GCF_964213995.1 of Mustelus asterias. NCBI lineage: Eukaryota > Metazoa > Chordata > Chondrichthyes > Carcharhiniformes > Triakidae > Mustelus > Mustelus asterias. Next base: position 4,264,651 of record NC_135807.1, read on the forward strand.
GTACTGACCCACTGACAGTTCGGCACTGCCTCAGTACTGACCCTCTGACAGTGCAGCACTCCCTCAGCACTGACCCTCTGACAGTGCCGCACTCCCTCAGTACTGACCCTCTGACAGTGCAGCACTCTCTCAGAACTGACCCTCTGACAGTGCGGCACACCCTCAGTAGTGACCCTCTGACAGTGCAGCACTCCCTTAGTGCTGACCCTCTGACAGTGCGGTACTCCCTCAGTACTGACCCTCTGACAGTGCGGCACTCCCTCAGTACTGACCCTCTGACAGTACTGCACTCCCTCAGTACTGACCCTCTGTTTGAGGTTGTGAGGAGGGGACACTGGGTGTTGAGGTTGTGAGGAGGGGACACTGGGTGTTGAGGTTGTGAGGAGGGGGCACTGGGGGTTGAGGTTGTGAGGAGGGGGCACTGGGGGTTGAGGTTGTGAGGAGGGGACACTGGGTGTCGAGGTTGTGAGGAGGGGGCACTGGGGGTTGAGGTTGTGAGGAGGGGACACTGGGTGTTGAGGTTGTGAGGAGGGGACACTGGATGTTGTGGTTGTGAGGAGGGGGGCACTGGGTGTTGAGGTTGTGAGGAGGGGGGCACTGGGTGTTGAGGTTGTGAGGAGGGGACACTGGGTGTTGAGGTTGTGAGGAGGGGGGCACTGGGTGTTGAGGTTGTGAGGAGGGGACACTGGTTGTTGAGGTTGTGAGGAGTGGGCACTGGGTGTTGAGTTTGTGAGGAGGGGACACTGGTTGTTGAGGTTGTGAGGAGGGGGGCACTGGGTGTTGAGGTTGTGAGGAGGGGACACTGGGTGTTGAGGTTGTGAGGAGGGGACACTGGGGGTTGAGGTTGTGAGGAGGGGGCACTGGGTGTTGAGGTTGTGAGGAGGGGACACTGGGTGTTGGGGTTGTGAGGAGGGGACACTGCGGGTTGAGGTTGTGAGGAGGGGACACTGGGTGTTGAGGTTGTGAGGAGGGGACACTGCGGGTTGAGGTTGTGAGGAGGGGGCACTGGGTGATTGGAGGCTTCAGACTGGGGGTACTGAGTTTGATAAAGAATTCCACAGATTTGCTAACCTTTGTCTTAAACAGGCGGCCCCGCACTCTGAGATGATGTCCTCTGGCCCCAGACTCTCCCACAAGGGGAAACAACCTCTCAGCATCTACCCTGTCAAACCCCCTGAGAATCCTACACCTCTCAATAAGGTCGCCTCTCGTTCTTCTAAACTCCAGTGAGGCCCAACCTACTCAACCTCTCGTGATGAGAAAATCCCTCCATACCCGGGATCAGCCTGGTGAACCTTCTCTGGCTTGCTCAGTGCGGGCCTAAGGAGATTATGGTGATAGGGAGGAGGTGGGATTTGACAGCAAGGGTGAAAATAGACAATCCATAGACATGAACAATGCAAAATGAGCTCATTCGGCCCATTGCGCCCATTCCCGTGTTGGCTCCTCACAACCAGAGCCATTTACTCAAGCCAAAACCCTGGAACTCCCTCCCTAACAGCACTGTGGGTGTACCTACACCACATGGACTGCAGGGATTCAAGAAGGCAGCTCACCACCACCTTCTCAAGAGGCAATTCGGGAAGGACATAAATGCGAGCCTAGCCAGCGAGACCCACATCTTGTGAAAGAATTTTAAAATATTATCTTTGCAGCTACTCCGCATCCTTCTATACTGGTACTTTTTTTATCGATACCTCTTTGAAATCATGTTTTTCAATTACCACTGGCACTGCTTTCGGTTGAAGGAAAATGATTCATTGGCAGTGAAGTGTTCTGGAACATTCTGATGGGTCGTGAACAGCAGGCTCTGGTGAAAGGTCATCAAAGGTTCATGTGGTGACAGGGCATAACCTCGGGCTGAAGGGACGATCCTTTAAAACTGAGATGAGGAGGAATTTCTTCAGCCAGAGAGTGGGGAATGTGTGGAACTCTTTGCCGCAGACGGCTGTGGAGGCCAGGTCATTGAGTGTCTTTAAGACAGAGATAGATAGGTTCTTGATTAATAAGGGGGTCAGGGGTTATGGGGAAAAGGCAGGAGAATGGGGATGGGCCGAGTGGCCTAATTCTGCTCCTCTGTCTTATGGTCTCATAACACTAAAAGTTGACCCTCTGTCTCTCTCCCGGCTGGTGTTGGGCGACCCGCCGAGCGCTTCCAGAACTTTCCATTTTTTATGAAGTGAAAAGTGCTGGATTAAATATAAAGGTGCTTTGCTTTGGTGTGTGAAATGGGTATTGGCAAAGCTGAGTTGTAACTGTGCTGAAATATAAATGAACTCACCACGGAGATGGGAAAAGCAAGCAGCCCAGATCTGAAGTTTCTGAAGCCAACCTTTGAGAACTGTAAGTAATCCTGGGGGAAAAATAACGTCCGTATTACACTGAGCTTTATGTTAAACTTGAATGGAGCACTCTAATGGAAAATTTATGGAACAGAAGAGGCCATTCAGCCCATCAGATCCATGCCAACCAATGCAGAGTCTGGCCCCACTTTCCAGCTGTTGGGGTGTAGATTGCATCATCTCCAGAGCAGGTCCAAGTGCTTTTTTTTAAGGGTTTCAGCCTCTATCAGCCTTTGAGGTGGTGAGTACATGATTCCCAACACCTTCTGGGTTAAATGAATAGAATCATAAAATCCTGCAGTGCAGAAGGAGGCCATTCGGCCCATCGAGTCTGCACCGACCACACTCCCACCCAGGCCCCATCCTCATAACCCCATGCATTTACCCTAATGAATCCCCCTGACTCTATGGGCAATTTAGCACGGCCAATCCACCTAACCCACACATCTTGGACTGTGGGAGGAAACCCACGCAGACACGAGGAGAATGTGCAAAATCCACACAGACAGTGACCCCCCAAGCCGGGAATCGAACCCGGGTTCCTGGCGCTGAGAGGCAGCAGTGCTAACCACTGTGCCACCGTACCGTCTTCTGAATTGAATACTTCTCAATTCCCCTCTAATCCTGCACACTTAATAAAGAAACGTATACACTATGCCTTCTTAACCCCGTTACAGGCTTGGATAGCAATAGGAGGCCATTATTTTTTTATTCATTCATGGGACGTGGCTGGCCGGCATTTATTGCCCATCCCTAGTTGCCCTTGAGAAGGTGGTGGTGAGCTGCCTTCTTGAATCGCTGCAGTCCATGTTCTGTGGGTTGACCCACAATGCTGTTAGGGAGGGAATTCCAGGATTTTGACCCCAGCGACTGTGAAGGAACGGCCGATATATTTCCAAGTCAGGATGGTGAGTGGCTCGGAGGGGAACTTGCAGGTGGTGGTGTTCCCACGTATCTGCTGCCCTTGTCCATTGAGATGGAAGTGATCGTGGAAGGTGCTCTCTAAGGATCATTGATGAGTTCCTGCAGTGCATCTTGTAGATAGTACACACTGCTGCTAATGAGCGTCGGTGGTTGAGGGAGTGGATGTTTGTGGATGTGGTGCCAATAAAATGGGCTGCTTGTCCTGGATGGTGTTGAGCTTCTTGAGTGTTGTTGGAGCTGCACCCATCCAGGCAAGTGGGGAGTATTCCATCACACTCCTGACTTGTGCCTTGTAGATGGTGGATCGGCTTTGGGGAGCCAGGAGGCGTCAAGTTTCCTCCGGGTGCTTCAGTTTCCTCCCACAGTCTGAAAGACGTGCTGGTTAGGGTGCACTGGCTGTGCTAAATTCTCCCTCAGTGTAACCCGAACAGGCGCTGGAGTGTGGCGACGAGGGTTTTTCACAGTAACTTCATCGCAGTGTGAATGTAGGCCTACTTGTGAATAAATAAACTTTTAGCTGTAACTCAGGGGTCTTGCGGCGCAGTGGGGAGTGTCCCTGCCTCTGGGTCAGAAACTCCGGATTCAAGACTCACCCCAGGACTTGACGGGCGAGGAAGGGCCATTCATACCGCGGCCAAATCCTTCCAAACGCACCACTGGCTGGTGGTAAGAGCGGGAGAGACTCCTGGTCGGCCACACTTGATGGAGTTGGGACGTCTTGTTGAAGTTGTACAAGACATTGGTAAGGCCACACTTGGAATACTGTGTACAGTTTGGGTCACCCTATTATAGAGAGGATATTATTAAACTAGAAAGAGTGCAGAAAAGATTTACTAGGACGCTACTGGGACTTGATGGATTGAGTTATATGGAGAGGCTGAATAGACTGGGACTTTTTTCTCTGGAGCATAGAAGGCTGAGGGGTGATCTTATAGAGGTCTATAAAATAATGAGGGGCATAGATCAGCTAGATAGTCAATATCTTTTCCCAAAGGTAGGGGAGTCTAAAACCAGAGAGCATAGGTTTAAGGTGAGAGGGGAGATACAAAAGGGTCCAGAGGGGCAATTTTTTCACACAGAGGGTGGTGAGTGTCTGGAACAATCATAGAAACATCATAGAAACCCTACAGTGCAGAAGGAGGCCATTCGGCCCATCGAGTCTGCACCGACCACAATCCCACCCAGGCCCTACCCCCACATATTTACCTGCTAATCCCTCAAACCTACGCATTTTTTTTAGGATTCTAAGGGGCAATTTCTTTTTTTAACCTGGCCAATCAACCTAACCCGCACATCTTTGGACGGTGGGAGGAAATTGGAGCACCTGGAGGAAACCCACGCAGGCACGAGGAGAACATGCAAACTCCACACAGACAGTGACCCGAGCCGGGAATCGAACCCAGGACCCTGGAGCTGTGAAGCAGCAGTGCTAACCACTGCGCTACCGTGCCGCCCAGCTGTTAGAGCTGGGCGGCACAGCACAAGCTGCTAGAGGTAGTAGTAGATGTGGGTACCTTGTTGTCTTTTAAAAGCGTTTAGACAGTTACATGGGTGAGATGGGTATAGAGGGATATGGGCCAAACGCAGGCAATTGGGATTGGCTTAGTGGTTAAAAACGGGGCGGCATGGATGAGTTGAGCCGAAGGGCCTGTTTCCATGCTGTAAACCTCTGTGACTCTATGTGGAGTGGCCCCCTCAAGCTATCAGCCCCCATGGCGACAGACAAGTGACCTGTTCTGGGAATTACTAGCTATGGGACCAGGTTAAAGTCTGCCTTAGTGCCCCACGAGGTGCGGGAAGAAAACAGCAACAAACTGCAGCTGTTGCTGGGATTCTCTCGTCTCGAGGAAACGTCCACTGCAGAAACTAAAATATCTCACGCTTATCCAAATAAACAACAGCAATGTGGTTGATTCCTAACTGCCTTCGGGCAAATCGGGGCAGGCAATAAATACTGGACAGCCAATGATATCCACGTCCCATGAATTAATAAAATAAATAATAACTTTATCAAAAGTTGCAAAATAATTTTCCAGGCACAGTTTTTCAACATTTCCTGCTTTAGAGGGTCGTACAGACAGGGTACAAAGAACTGGATAAAGATTTTTAATCAGCGGCATGGTAGCACAGTGGTTAGCACTGCTGCTTCACAGCTCCAGGGTCCCGGGTTCGATTCCTGGCTCGGGTCACTGTCTGTGTGGAGTTTGCACATTCTCCTCGTGTCTGTGTGGGTTTCCTCCGGGTGCTCCGGTTTCCTCCCACAGTCCAAAGATGTGTGGGTTAGGTTGATTGGCCAGGTTAAAAATTGCCCCTTAGAGTTCTGAGATGTGTGGATCAGCGGGTAAATATGTGGGGGTAGGGCCTGGGTGGGATTGTGGTCGGTGCAGACTCGATGGGCCGAATGGCCTCCTTCCGCACTGTAGGGTTTCTATGAAATGTTTGAGAATTATTTTGTGTTTTTTTAATCAGTTTTCTCCGAGAATTAAAATTTCAAAATTTGCCAAAGATCCCAAACTTGGAGCAGTGGGAAAGTGAGGATGATATCAATCTATAGGAGAGAGGCGGCCTGAACAGCCAGAGAGGTGTGAGGTGGGATTTAACCCAGAGAGGTAGAAGGTGAGATTTAACCCAGAGAGGTGTGAGGTGGTGCAGCCTGGGGAGGACAAAGAAAGCAAGAGAATGCTCAATAAATGGAAGAATAGAGAGAAGTGTGAGAGCTTGGAGTGAATGTCATCAGTGATATCAAGAAACGGTTGGAGGCACTGGATACTGCAAAGACAATGGACCCTGATAACATTCCGGCAATAGCACTGAAGACTTGTGCTCCAGAACTTGCTGTTCCCTAACCAAGCTCTTCCAGTACAGTTACAACACTGGCATCTACCTGACAATGTGGAAAATTGCCCAGGTATGTCCTGTACACAAAAAGCAGGACAAATCCAACCCAGCCAATTACCACCCAATCAGTCTACTCTCGATCATCAGTAAAGTGATGGAAGGGGTCGCCAACAGTGCTGTCAAGCAGCACCTGCTCAGCAATAACCTGCTCAGTGACGCCCAGTTTGGGTTTCGCCAGGGTCACTCAGCTCCTGACCTCACTACGGCCTTGGTTCAAACATGGACAAAAGAGCTGAATTCCAGAGGTGAGGTGAGAGTGACTGCCCTCGACATCAAAGCTGCATTCGACCGAGTGTGGGAGCCCGAGCAAAACTGGAATAAATGGGAATCAGGGGGAAAACTCTCCACTGGTTTGGGTCATACCTGGCACATAGGAAGAGGGTTGTGGTTGTGAAGGATCTGTCATCTCAGTTCCAGGACATCTCTGCAGGATTCCCTCAGGGTAGTGTCCAACCATCTTCAGCTGGTTCATTAGTGAGCTTTCCTCCATCATAAGGTCAGAAGTGGGAATGTTCGCTGATGATTGCACAATGTCCAGCGCCATTTGCGACTCCTCAGATATTGAAGCAGTTCATAAAAAAATGCAGCAAGATCTGGACAATATCCAGGCTTGGGCTGACAAGTGGCAAGTAACATGCGTGCCACACAAATGCCAGGCAATGACCATCTCCAGCAAGAGGGAATCTAACCATCGCCCCTTGACATTCAATGGCATTACCGTCGCTGAATTCCCCACTGTCAACATCCTGGGGGTTACCATTGACCAGATGTTGAACTGGACCCAGCCATATGAATACTGTGGCTACAAACGCAAGTCAAAGACTGGGAATTCTGCAGTGGTTAACTCACGTCCGGACGCCCCAAAGCCTGTCCACCATCGACAGGGGACAAGTCAGGAGTGTGATGTAATACTCCCCACTTGTCTGGATGGGTGCAGCGCCAACAACCCTCAAGAAGCTCAACACCATCCAGGACAAAGCAGCCCCGCTTGATTGCTACCCCATCCACAAACACTCAATCCCTCCAACACTGACAAACAGTGGCAGCTGTGCGTACCATCTACAAGATACACTGCAGGAACTCAGCAAAGATCCTTTGACAGCATCTTCCAGACCCACAACCACTACTTGGAAACATTGAAACATGGAAAATAGGTGCAGGAGAAGGCCATTCGGCCCTTCAAGCCTGCACCACCATTCAATAGGATCATTTTTGATCATGCACTGTCAGTATCCGACTCCTGCTTTCTCTCCATACCCCTTGGTCCCTTTAGCCACAAGGGCCACATTCAGCTTCCTCTTGAACACATCTAACAAAGAACAACAAAGAACAAAGAACAATACAGCACAGGAACAGGCCCTTCGGCCCTCCAAGCCCGCGCCGCTCCCTGGTCCAAACTAGACCACTCTTTTGTATCCCTCCATTCCCACTCCGTTCATATGGCTGTCTAGATAAGTCTTAAACGTTCCCAGTGTGTCCGCCTCCACCACCTTGCCCGGCAGCGCATTCCAGGCCCCCACCACCCTCTGTGTAAAACATGTCCGTCTGATATCTGTGTTAAACCTCCCCCCCTTCACCTTGAACCTATGACCCCTCGTGAACGTCACCACCGACCTGGGGAAAAGCTTCCCACCGTTCACCCTATCTATGCCTTTCATAATTTTATACGCCTCTATTAAGTCTCCCCTCATCCTCCGTCTTTCCAGGGAGAACAACCCCAGTTTACCCAATCTCTCCTCATAACTAAGCCCCTCCATACCAGGTAACATCCTGGTAAACCTCCTCTGTACTCTCTCCAAAGCCTCCACGTCCTTCTGGTAGTGTGGCGACCAGAACTGGACGCAGTATTCCAAATGCGGCCGAACCAACGTTCTATACATCTGCAACATCAGACCCCAACTTTTATACTCTATGCCCCGTCCTATACAGGCAAGCATGCCATATGCCTTCTTCACCACCTTCTCCACCTGTGACGTCACTTTCAAGGATCTGTGGACTTGCACACACAGGTCCCTCTGCGTATCTACACCCTTTATGGTTCTGCCATTTATCGTATAGCTCCTCCCTACATTATTTCTACCAAAATGCATCACTTCGCATTTATCAGGATTGAACTCCATCTGCCATTTCTTTGCCCAAATTTCCAGCCTATCTATATCCTTCTGTAGCTTCTGACAATGTTCCTCACTATCTGCAAGTCCTGCCAATTTTGTGTCGTCTGCAAACTTACTGATCACCCCAGTTACACCTTCTTCTAGATCATTTATATAAATCACAAACAGCAGAGGTCCCAATACAGAGCCCTGCGGAACACCCCTAGTAAGAAGTTTAACAACACCAGGTTAAAGTCCAACAGGTTTATTTGGTAGCAAAAGCCACACAAGCTTTCGGAGCTCTAAGCCCCTTCTTCAGGTGAGTGGGAATTCTGTTCACAAACAGAGCTTATAAAGACACAGACTCAATTTACATGAATAATGGTTGGAATGCGAATACTTACAACTAATCAAGTCTTTAAGAAACGAAACAATGTGAGTGGAGAGAGCATCAAGACAGGCTAAAAAGATGTGTATTGTCTCCAGACAAGACAGCCAGTGAAACTCTGCAGGTCCACGCAACTGTGGGAGTTACAAATAGTGTGACATGAACCCAATATCCCGGTTGAGGCCGTCCTCGTGTGTGCGGAACTTGGCTATCAGTTTCTGCTCAGCGACTCTGCGCTGTCGTGTGTCACGAAGGCCGCCTTGGAGAACGCTTACCCGAATATCAGAGGCCGAATGCCCGTGACCGCTGAAGTGCTCCCCAACAGGAAGAGAACAGTCTTGCCTGGTGATTGTCGAGCGGTGTTCATTCATCCGTTGTCACAGCATCTGCATTGTTTCCCCAATGTACCATGCCTCGGGACATCCTTTCTTGCAGCGTATCAGGTAGACAACGTTGGCCGAGTTGCAAGAGTATGTACCGTGTACCTGGTGGATGGTGTTCTCACGTGAGATGATGGCATCTGTGTCGATGATCCGGCACGTCTTGCAGAGGTTGCTGTGGCAGGGTTGTGTGGTGTCATGGTCACTGTTCTCCTGAAGGCTGGGTAGTTTGCTGCGGACAATGGTCTGTTTGAGGTTGTGCGGTTGTTTGAAGGCAAGAAGTGGGGGTGTGGGGATGGCCTTGGCGAGATGTTCGTCTTCATCAATGACATGTTGAAGGCTCCGGAGGAGATGCCGTAGCTTCTCCGCTCCGGGGAAGTACTGGACAACGAAGGGTACTCTGTCCACCGTGTCCCGTGTTTGTCTTCTGAGGAGGTCGGTGCGGTTTTTCGCTGTGGCGCGTTGGAACTGTTGATCAATGAGTCTAGCGCCATATCCTGTTCTTATGAGGGCATCTTTCAGCGTCTGGAGGTGTCTGTTGCGATCCTCCTCATCCGAGCAGATCCTGTGTATACGGAGGGCTTGTCCGTAGGGGATGGCTTCTTTAACGTGTTTAGGGTGGAAGCTGGAGAAGTGGAGCATCGTGAGGTTATCCGTGGGCTTGCGGTACAGTGAGGTGCTGAGGTGACCGTCCTTAATGGAGATGCGTGTGTCCAAGAATGCAACCGATTCCGGAGAGTAGTCTATGGTGAGTCTGATGGTGGGATGGAACTTGTTGATGTCATCATAGAGTTGTTTCAGTGATTGTTCACCATGAATCCAAAGGAAGAAAATGTCATCGATGTATCTAGTGTACAGCATCGGTTGACAGTCCCGTGCGGTGAAGAAGTCTTGTTCGAACCTGTGCATGAAGATGTTGGCATATTGAGGTGCGAATTTGGTTCCCATGGCTGTTCCGTGTGTCTGGATGAAGAACTGGTTGTTGAAGGTCAAATTCGCACCTCAATATGCCAACATCTTCATGCACAGGTTCGAACAAGACTTCTTCACCGCACGGGACCTTCAACCGATGCTATACACTAGATACATCGATGACATTTTCTTCCTTTGGACTCATGGTGAGCAATCACTGAAACAACTCTATGATGACATCAACAAGTTCCATCCCACCATCAGGCTCACCATGGACTACTCTCCGGAATCGGTTGCATTCTTGGACACACGCATCTCCATTAAGGACGGTCACCTCAGCACCTCACTGTACCGCAAGCCCACGGATAACCTCACGATGCTCCACTTCTCCAGCTTCCACCCTAAACACGTTAAAGAAGCCATCCCCTACGGACAAGCCCTCCATATACACAGGATCTGCTCGGATGAGGAGGATCGCAACAGACACCTCCAGACGCTGAAAGATGCCCTCATAAGAACAGGATATGGCGCTAGACTCATTGATCAACAGTTCCAACGCGCCACAGCGAAAAACCGCACCGACCTCCTCAGAAGACAAACACGGGACACAGTGGACAGAGTACCCTTCGTCGTCCAGTACTTCCCCGGAGCGGAGAAGCTACGGCATCTCCTCCGGAGCCTTCAACATGTCATTGATGAAGATGAACACCTCGCCAAGGCCATCCCCACACCCCCACTTCTTGCCTTCAAACAACCGCACAACCTCAAACAGACCATTGTCCCCAGCAAACTACCCAGCCTTCAGGAGAACAGTGACCATGACACCACACAACCCTGCCACAGCAACCTCTGCAAGACGTGCCGGATCATCGACACAGATGCCATCATTTCACGTGAGAACACCATCCACCAGGTACACGGTACATACTCTTGCAACTCGGCCAACGTTGTCTACCTGATACGCTGCAAGAAAGGATGTCCCGAGGCATGGTACATTGGGGAAACTATGCAGACGCTGCGACAACGGATGAATGAACACCGCTCGACAATCACCAGGCAAGACTGTTCTCTTCCTGTTGGGGAGCACTTCAGCGGTCACGGGCATTCGGCCTCTGATATTCGGGTAAGCGTTCTCCAAGGCGGCCTTCGTGACACACGACAGCGCAGAGTCGCTGAGCAGAAACTGATAGCCAAGTTCCGCACACACGAGGACAGCCTCAACCGGGATATTGGGTTCATGTCACACTATTTGTAACTCCCACAGTTGCGTGGACCTGCAGAGTTTCACTGGCTGTCTTGTCTGGAGACAATACACATCTTTTTAGCCTGTCTTGATGCTCTCTCCACTCACATTGTTTCGTTTCTTAAAGACTTGATTAGTTGTAAGTATTCGCATTCCAACCATTATTCATGTAAATTGAGTCTGTGTCTTTATAAGCTCTGTTTGTGAACAGAATTCCCACTCACCTGAAGAAGGGGCTTAGAGCTCCGAAAGCTTGTGTGGCTTTTGCTACCAAATAAACCTGTTGGACTTTAACCTGGTGTTGTTAAACTTCTTACTGTGTTTACCCCAGTCCAACGCCGGCATCTCCACATCATGAACACCCCTAATCACAGGCCTCCAGCCGGAAAAAGTCCCTTCCACTACCACCCTCTGTCTTCTGTGACCAAGCTAGTTCTCCACCCATCTAGCCACCTCCCCCTTTATCCCATATAAGCCCAGTCGATCCAGTCTCTCTTCACATGTCAGTCCTGCCATTCATCTAGCCACCTCCCCCTTTATCCCGTACAAGCCCAGTCGATCCAGTCTCTCTTCACATGTCACTCCTGCCATTCCAGGAATCAGTCTGGTGAACCTTCACTGGACTCCCTCAATAGCAAGAATGTCTTTCCTTAGACTAGGAGACCAAAACTGCACACAATACTCAAGGTGTGGCCTCAGCAAGGCCCTGTATAACTGCAGCAAGACATCCTTACTCCTATACTCAAATCTTCTTGCTATGAAGGCCAGCATGCCATTAGCTTCCCTCACCACCTGCTGTACCTGCATGCCAACCTTCAGCGACTGTTCCACCATGACACCCAGGTCACGTTGCACTTCCCCTTTTCCTAAACTGCCACCATTCAGATAATAATCTTCCTTCCTGTTTTTGCCACCAAAGTGGATGACCTCACATTTATCCACATTATATTGTATTTGCCAAGTATTTGCCACTCAGCCTGCCTGTCCAAGTCACCCTGCAGCCTCTTAGCACCCTCCTCACAGCACACACTGCCACCCAGCTTAGTGTCAGCCGCAAATTTGGAGATATTGCATTCAATTCCTTCGTCCAAATCATTAATGTATATTGTGAATAGCTGGGGTCCCAGCACTAAACCTTGCCGTACCCCACTCGTCACTGCCTGTCACTCTGAAAAGGACCTGTTTATTCCCACTCTCTGCTTCCTGTCTGCCAACCAGTTCTCTATCCACGTCAATCCATTACCCCCAATACCATGAGCTTTAATTTTGCTCACTAATCTCTTGTGTGGGACCTTGTCAAAAGCCTTTTGAAAGTCCAGATACACAACACCCACTGGCTCACCCTTGTCCACTCTACTGGTCACATCCTCAAAAAATTCCAGATGATTTGTCAAGCACGATTTCCCTTTAGTGACTTGGACCAATCCTGTCACCACTTTCCAATCCACTGGAACTTTTCCAGAGTCTATAAGTTGCTGGAAAATGATCACCAATGTGTCCACTATTTCTCGGGCCATTTCCTTGAGTTCTCTGGGATGCAGAGCATCAGGTCCTGGGGAATTATTGGGTTTTAATCCCAGCAATTTCCCCAATACAATTTCCTGACTAATAAAGATTTCCTTCAGTTCCTCCTTCATGCAAGACCCTCTGTCCCTAGTATTTCTGGAAGATTATTTGTGTCTTCTTAGTAAAGACAGATCCAAAGTATTTGTTGAGCTGGTCTGCCGTCTCTTTGTTGCCCATTATAAATTTACCTAATTCTAACTCTAAGGGACCTACATTTGTCTTCCCCAGTCTTTTTCTCTTCACATATCTATAGAAGCTTTTCATAGAATCATAGAATCCCTACAGTGCAGAAGGAGGCCATTCGGCCCATCGAGTCTGCACCGACCACAATCCCACCCAGGCCCTACCCCCACATATTTTACCCGCTAATCCCTCTAACCTACACATCTCAGGACTCTAAGGGGCAATTTTTAACCTGGCCAATCAACCTAACCCACACATCTTTGGACTGTGGGAGGAAACCGGAGCACCCAGAGGAAACCCACGCAGACACGAGGAGAATGTGAAAACTCCACACAGACAGTGACCCGAGCCGGGAATCGAACCCGGGACCCTGGAGCTGTGAAGCTGCAGTGCTAACCACTGTGCTACCATGCCGCCCTTTTGCAGTCAGTTTTTATGTTTTCTGCAAGCCTACTCTTGTATTCTGTTGTCCCCGTCTGAATTAGACCCTTTGTCCTCCACTGCTGGATTTTAAATTTCTCCCAGTCCTCAGGTTTGCTGCTTTTTCTGGTCACTTTATCTGCCTCCTCTTTGGCTTTAACACTATCCCTGATTTCCCTTGTTAGCCATGGATGAACCACCTTCCCCGTTTTACTCTTATGCCAGACAGGGATGTACAGTTGTTGAAGTTCATCCGTGTGTTCTTTAAATGTCTGCCATTGCCTATCCACCGTCAACCTCTCAAGTATCCTTTGCCAACTTATCCTAGCCAATGCACGTCTCATACCATCAAAACTGGCTTTCCTCAAGTTCAGGACCATAGTCTCAGACTTAACATCTTAATGAAGAATTATACCATATTATGATCACACTTCCCCAAAGGATCTCTTTCTTTCTTTTTCTTGTTTTATCCGCAAGTTATCTAGAGGGGATGTCAGTGCAGGCAGTGCAATGTTCCTCCTGCAGAATGTTTGAGGTGAGGGATGTTGTCAGTGTCCCTGCTGATTTCACCTGTGGGAAGTGCATCCATCTCCAGCTCCTCAAAAACCGCGTTAGGGAACTGGAGCTGGAGCTGGATGAACTTCGGATCACTCAGGAGGCAGAGGAGTACATAGATAGAAGCTTCAGGGTTGTAGTTACTCCAAGGAATGAAGATAGATGGGTGACAGTGAGAGGGGCTGGGAGGAAGCAGTCAGTGCATGGATCCCCTGTGGTCGTTCCCCCGGCAACAAGTATACCGCTTTGGGTACAGTTGACGGGGACGACCAACCAGTGGTGGGCCTCGGTGACTGGATCTCCAGCACTGAGTCCCTCCCTGTGGCTCAGAAGGGAAGGGGGAGAGCAGGAGAGCAATAGTTATTGGGGACTCGATAGTTAGAGGGACAGATAGGAGGTTCTGTGGCAGCGAAAGAGACTCACGGATGGTGTGTTGCCTCCCGGGTGCCAGGGTCCGTGATGTCTCAGAACGTGTTTTCAGGATCCTTAAGGGGGAGGGGGAACAGTCACAAGTCGTGGTACACATCGGTACCAATGACATAGGTAAGAGAAGGGGCGGGGATTTAAAACAGCAATTTAAGGAGCCAGGGTGGAAGCTGAGAGCCAAGACAAACCATGTTGTCATCTCTGGTTTGTTGCCGGTGCCATGTGATAGCGAGTTGAGGAACAGGGAGAGAGTGCAGATAAACATGTGGTTTCAGGGATGGTGTAGGAGGGACGGTTTCAGTTACATGGATAATTGGAGCACATTCTAGGGAAGTTGGGACCTGTACAAACAGGACGGGGTGCACCTGAACCAGAGGGGCGCCAATATCCTGGGAGGGAAATTTGCCACGGCTCTTCGGGAGGGTTTAAACTAATTTGTTAGGGGGATGGGAAAACGAGCTGTAGTCCAGAAGTCAGTATTGAGTGTAGTGAGGTACTGAGGAGGGTATCAAGGTCGTAGGAGTGTACCGGCAGACAGGAAAGTGTGTTGAAGTGTGTCTACTTCAATGCAAGGAGCATCCGGAATAAGGTAGGTGAACTTGGAGCGTGGATTGGTACTTGGGACTACGATGTTGTGGCCATTATGGAGACATGGTTAGAACAGGGACAGGAATGATTGTTGGAAGTTCCGGGGTATAGATGTTTCAGGAAGGTGGTAAAAGAGGTGGAGGAGTAGCATTGTTAATCAAGGATAGTTTAACGCTGCAGAAAGGCAGTTTGAGGGGGATCTGCACACTGAGGTAATATGGGCTGAAGTTAGAAATAGGAAAGGAGCGGTCACGTTGTTAGGAGTTTACTATAGGCCCCCAAATAGTAATAGAGATGTGGAGGAAGAAATTGCTAAGCAGATTATGGATAGGTGTGGAGGTCACAGGGTAGTTGTCATGGGGGACTTTAACTTTCCAAATATTGATTGGAACCTTTATAGGTCGAATAGTTCGGATGGGGCAGTTTTTGTGCAGTGTGTGCAGGAGGGTTTCCTGACACAATATGTGGATAGGCCGACAAGAGGTGGGGCCACATGGGATTTGGTACTGGGAAATGAACCGGGCCAAGTGTTAGATTTGTTTGTGGGAGAACACTTTGGAGATAGTGACCACAATTCGGTGTCTTTCATTATTGCAATGGAGAGGGATAGGGCCGTACGGCAGGGCAAGGTTTATAATTGGGGGAGAGGTAATTATGATGCGATTAGGCAAGAATTAGGGAGCATAAGATGGGAACAGAAACTGACAGGGAAAGGCACAAATGAAAAGTGGAGCTTGTTCAAGGAACAAATACTGGGTGTCCTTGATAGGTATGTCCCTGTCAGGCAGGGAGGAAATGGCCGAGTGAGGGAACCATGGTTCACAAAATAGGTTGAATGTCTTGTCAAGAGGAAAAATGAAGCGTATGTAAGGATGTGAAAACAAGGTTCAGTTGGGTCGCTTGAGGGTTACAAGTTAACAAGGAATGAGCTAAAAAAAAGGGGCTTAGGAGAGCTAGGAGGGGGCATGAGAAGTCCTTGGTGGGTCGAATCAAGGAAAACCCCAAGGCTTTTTACTCTTATGTGAGAAATAAAAGAATGACCAGGGTGAGGTTAGGGCCGGTCAAGGACAGTAGTGGGAACTTGTGCATGCAGTCAGAAGAGGTAGGAGAGGCGATGAATGAATACTTTCCTGCAGTGTTCACCAAGGAGAGGGGCCATGTTTTAGAAGATAGGAGTGTGATACAGGCTGATAGGCTGGAGGAGGTAGATGTTCTGAGGGAAGATGTATTAGCAATTTTGAAAAACCTGAGGGTCGATAAGTCCCCTGGGCCAGATGAGATATATCCTAGGATTCTTTGGGAGGCAAGGGATGAGATTGCAGAGCCTTTGGCTTTGATCTTTGGGTCCTCACTGTCCACGGGGATAGTGCCAGGGGACTGGAGAGTGGAGAATGTTGTTCCTCTGTTCAAGAAAGGAAACAGGAATGACCCTGGTAATTATAGGCCGGTTAGTCTTACTTCGGTGGTCGGTAAGTTAATGGAAAAGGTCCTGAGGGATAGGATTTACGACCATTTAGAAAGATGCAGCTTAATCCGGGATAGTCAACACGGATTCGTGAAGGGTAAGTCTTGCCTCATAAATTTGATTGAATTCTTTGAGGAGGTAACTAAGTGTGTAGATGAAGGTAGAGCAGTTGATGTCGTATACATGGATTTTAGTAAGGCGTTTGATAAGGTCCCCCATGGTCGGCTCATGAAGAAAGTAAGGAGGTGTGGGATAGAGGGAAATTTGGCCAATTGGATAAGTAACTGGCTATCTCATAGAAGACAGAGGGTGGTGGTGGATGGAAAATTTTCAGACTGGACACCAGTTACCAGTGGTGTACCACAGGGATCAGTGCTGGGTCCTCTGCTATTTGTGATTTGGAGGAGGGGGCTGCAGGGTGGATCAGTAAATTTGCTGATGACACCAAGATTGGTGGAGTAGTGGATGAGGTGGAAGGCTGTTGTAGGCTGCAAAGAGACATTGATAGGATGCAGAGCTGGGCCGAAAAATGGCAGATGGAGTTTAACCCTGATAAGTGCGAGGTGATTCATTTTGGTAGGACAAATTTGAATGCGGATTACAGGGTCAACGGCAGGGTTCTGAGGAATGTGGAGGAACAGAGAGATCTTGGGGTTCATATCCACAGATCTCTAAAGGTTGCCACTCAAGTGGCTAGAGCCGTGAAGAAGGCCTATAGTGTGTTAGCGTTTATTAACAGGGGGTTTGAGTTTAAGAGCCGTGGGGTTATGCTGCAACTGTACAGGACCTTGGTGAGACCACATTTGGAATATTGTGTGCAGTTCTGGTCACCTCACCATAAGAAGGATGTGGAAGCATTGGAGAGAGTGCAGAGGAGATTTACCAGGATGCTGCCTGGTTTGGAGGGTAGGTCTTGTGAGGAAAGGTTGACGGAGCTAGGGCTTTTCTCTTTAGAGCGGAGGAGGATGAGAGGCGACTTAATAGAGGTTTATAAGATGATGAGGGGGGTAGATAGAGTGGACATTCAGAGACTATTTCCTCGGGTGGATGTAGCTGTTACTAGGGGGCATAACTATAAGGTTCATGGTGGGAGATATAGGAGGAATGTCTGAGGTAGGTTCTTTACTCAGAGAATGGTTGGGGTGTGGAATGGACTGCCTGCAGTGATAGTGGAGTCAGACACTTTAGGAACATTTAAGCGGTTATTGGATAGGCACATGGAGCACACCAGGATGATAGGGAGTGGGATAGCTTGATCTTGGTTTTGGTCAAAGCTCGGCACAACATCGAGGGCCGAACAGCCTGTACTGTGCTGTACTGTTCTATGTTTCTATGATCTCACACCATAAGTTTGCTAAATAATCCTCTCTCATTACACAATACCCAGTCGAAGATGGCCTGCTCTCTAATTGGTTCCTCGACATATTGGTCGAGAAAATCATCCCTTGTACATTCCAGGAAATCCTCCTCCATCGCATTGCTACCAGTTTGGTGAGCCCAATCAATATGCAGATTGAAGTCACCCATAACAACTGTTGTACCCTTACTGCACATATCCCTAATTTCCTGCTTGATGCCATCCCCAACCTCACTACTACTGATTGGTGGTCTGTTCACAACTCCCACTAACGTTTTTTTGTCCTTTGTTGTTCCGCAGCTCCACGCATACAGATTCCACATCGTCCAGGCTAATGTCCTTCCTTACTATTGCGTTAATCTCCTCTTTAACCAGCAACACTGCCCCACCCCCTTTCCTTTCCGTCTATCTTTCCTGGATATTGAATATCCCTGGATGTTGCGTTCCCATCCCTGGTCACCCTGGAGCCAGATCTCCGTGATCCTAATTACATCATATCCATTAATGACTGTCTACTTGGTTAATTCATCTACCTTATTGCAAATGCTCCTCGCACTGAGACACAGAGCCTTCAGGCTTGGTTTCTTTGGGCATTTATTGCCCTCTTAGAATTATGATGTAATGTGACCCTTTTTGATTTTTGTCTTTGGTTTCTCTGCCTGCCACTTTTCCCCTTCCTGCCTTTTGTTTCTGTCCCCACTTTACTTCCCTCTGGCTTCCTGTATCAGTTCCCATCCCCCTGCCACATTAGTTTAAACTCTTCCCAACAACACTGACAAACATTCCTCCTCGGACATTGGTTCCAGTCCTACCCAGGTGCAGACCGTCTGATTTGTACTTGTCCCACCTCCCCCAGAACCGGTTCCAATGTCCCAGGAATCCCTCCCTCTTGTACCATCCCTCAAGCCATGTTTTCATCTCAGCTATCCTGACATTCCGACTCTGACTAGCACGTGGCACTGGGAGCAATCCTGAGATTACTACCTCTGAGCTCCTACTTTTTAGTTTAACCTTTAACTCTCTAAATTCAGCTTGTAGGACCTCATCCCATTTTTTACCCATATCATTAGTGCCTATATGCCCCGTGACAGCTGGCTGTTCACCCTCCCCCTCCAGAATGTCCTGCAGCCGCTCCGAGACATCCTTGACCCTTGCACCAGGGAGGTAACATACCATCGAGGAGTCTTGTTTGCATCCACAGAAACATTCCTCTTACAATTAAATCCCCTATCACTATCGCTCTGCCACTCTTTCTCCTGCCCTCCTGCGTGGCAGAGCCAGCCACGGTGCCATGAACCTGGCTGCTGCCACCTCCCCCAACAGTATCCAAAATGGTGTATTTGTTTTGGAGGGAGGTGACCGCAGGGGACCCCTGCACTGCTTTCCTACTCTTCCTCTGTGTGGTGGTCACCCACTCCCTCTCTCCCACAGTAATTTTTATCTGCGGTGTGACCAGTTCACTGAACGTGCTATCCCCGACTTCCTCAGCATCGTGGATGCTACAAAGTGAATCCATCCGCAGCTCCAGAGTCGTCAAGCAGTCTAACAGGAGCTGCAATTGGACACACTTCCTGCACGTGAAGGACCCAAGGACACTGGAAGGGCTCCTGAGTTCCCACGTCGTACAGGAGGAGCATGACACAAGTCTGGAATCTCCTGCCATGACTTAACCCTTAAGTTAACTGGCAACAACTGCAACGCCAAGAGATAAAAATGAGAAAAAAGAAAAGAAAAACTACTTACTGATCACCAGCCAATCTGCTACTCTTCCATCTGGTACATGATGGCTGTGATGTCACGGTTCAATTTCTTCCTACCTCTCACTTGCCCTCGAGCCTCCCTCACAGATCCGCCTCTCCGCTCCTCCTGAAGATGAGCGCTTCTTTCCCCTCAGCACCGAATTCCCACTCAGCTCCAAATTCCCGATACCCTCACTCTGGCAGAATCTCACTCAGGCTGCAGTCTCTCTCCCACCGGTCGTGCGTAAGCTCACTGATCCAGGGCTTTCTCTTGCTTGTGGTCCTCACAGTGACTTTTTTTCTGGTTAGAGGAGGAGGGAGGGAGAGGAACTCTGAAGTAGTGTTTGGGGTTTAACTATCCCTTGACGACAGCTCCTCCACAAACCACTGTCTTGGTCAGGTCCCCGTCTGGAAATGGTGACTGCGCCAAAGATGCAAATCTTCACCCCGTCAACCAATCAGCATCGCCGCTCTGCTGCCCTCTGCTGGATCATCTACCAGATAGAAGAGTAGCAGATACATGGGAACACCACCACCTGGAGGTTCCCCTCCAAGTCATTCACTATCCTGACTTGGAAATATATCGCCGTTCCGTCACTGTCGCTGGGTCAAAATCCTGGAATTCCCTCCCTAACGGCATTGTGGGTCAACCCACAGCACATGGACTGCAGCGATTCAAGAAGGCAGCTCCCCACCACCTTCTCAAGGGCAACTAGGAATGGACAATAAATGCTGTGGAGATGCCGGCGTTGGACTGGGGTAAACACAGTAAGAAGTTTAACAACACCAGGTTAAATTCCAACAGGTTTATTTGGTAGCAAATGACTCAAATGGCATTTGCTACCAAATAAACCTGTTGGACTTTAACCTGGTGTTGTTAAACTTCTTACAATAAATGCTGGCCAGCCAGTGACACCCACATCCCAGAATAAAAAAGAATGTCCACAGATGTTTGAAGGTAGCAGGGCAGATTGATCGTAAGACCATAAGACATAGGAGCAGAATTAGGCCACTCGGCCCACCGAGTCTGCTCCGCCATTCAATCATGGTTGATATTTATCTCATCCCCATTCTCCTGCCTTTTCCCCATAACTCCTCATCCCCTTGTTGATCAAGAACCTATCCATCTCTGTCTTAAAGACACTCAAGGTCAGGTCGAAGGCACGTGGAATCTTTTCTTTTACTGCAGAGGTATAGAATATAACAGCAGGGAGGCTATGCTGAAACAACATAAAACATTAGGTAGGCCACAAACTGTGTGCAGTTCTGGTCACCTCATTGCATAAAGAATGTAAATACCACCAGACAGGTTACAGAGGAGATTTACAAGGGTGTTGCCAGGACTGGAAAATTGCAGCTATGAGGAAAGATTGGATAGACTGGGGTTATTCTCCTTGTACCAGGGGAGGCTGAAATGAAATTTAATTGAGATGTACAAAATAGTGAGGGCCTGGACAGGAGGCCCAATTTACTTTAGTAGAGAGGTGTGAGTGACTGGGCAGCATGAATTTAAAGTGACTGTTGGAAATATTAGAAGGGAGGTGAGGAAATAATGTTTCCACCAAGAGGGTTGTGGGGGACCGGAATTCATTGCCTTAAACGGTAGTCGAGATAGAAACATTTAATTTATTTAAAAAGGTGTCTGGATATGCACCTCAGCTCAGCGCAGCACGGTAGCACAGTGGTTAGCACTGCTGCCTCACACAGCTCCACGGACCCGGATTCGATTCCCGGCCTCGGGTCACTGTCTGTGTGGAGTTTGCACATTCTCCCCATGTCTGCATGGGTTTCCTCCGGGTGCTCCGGTTTCCTCCCACAGTCTGAAAGATGTGCTGGTTAGGGTGCATTAGCCGTGCTAAATTCTCCCTCAGTGTATCCCGAACAGGTGACTAGGGGATTTTCACAGTAAACTTATTGCAATGTTAATGTAAACCTCCTTGTGACACTAAGGAATAAATAATGCTGTAAAGTGGGATTAGGCTGGGTGTTTCATTTGTTGGCCATTGCAAATACAATGGTCACCCGATCTATTTCTGCTGCGTGAATGTTCTACGGTTCTAGTCCTTGTTCAATCAGTTAACCACTGTTAACTAACCGGCGGCACGGTGGCACAGTGGTTAGCACTACTGTCTCATAGCGCCAGGGACGTGGGTTCGATTCCCGGCCTTGGGTCACTGTCTGTGCAGAGTCTGCATGTTCTCCCCATGTCTGCGTGGGTTTCCTCCGGGTGCTCCAGTTTCCTCCCACAGTCCAAAGATGTGCAGGTTAGGTTGATTGGCCGTGCTAAATTGCCCTTTAGTGTCCAAAGATGTGTAAATGAAGGGGGTTAGCTGGGTAAATTCGTGGGGTTTCGAGGATAGGGCCTGGGTGGGATGCTCTGTCGGAGAGTATGTGCAGATTCGATGGGCCAATGGCCTCCTTCTGCAATGTGATTCTATAAAATCTCCCCTCAATCTCCTCCCACTCCAAGGAAAACAACCTCAGCTTCCCCAGCCCTCACCGTGGAGCCAAAATTCCTCGTCCCGGAGACCATCCGGGTAAATCTCCCTCTGCTCCCTCTCAAGGACCTGACATTCCTGAAGTGTAGAACTGGACTGAGGTGAGGAGAATTCTTCACGGAGAGGGTTGTGAATCTTCACTCCGGAGTGCTGTGGGAGTTGAGTTGCTGGCAGAGGTTAACGGTTGCTGGGCACGAAGGGAATGAAAGGTTGTGGGGACAGTGCAGGGAAGTGGAGTTGAGGGACAGCATCAGTTGTGATCATATTGAAGGGTGCAGCAGGTTCGATGGCCAAATGGCTATCTCCTGTTCTTTGTTCTTGTATTTGGGATGACAATGCGATTCATACAAAACCATGTGGAGAGCGAGAGAGAGAGAGAGATGGAGAGAGAGATGGAGGAAGAGAGAGAGAGAGGTGGAGAGAGAGACGGAGAGAGAGAGATGGAGAGAGAGACGGTGCTGAGAGAGTGCTGCTGTGCTGCAGTGCTGAGGGGGCGGCACGGTAGCACAGTGGTTAGCACTGCTGCTTCACAGCTCCAGGGACCTGGGTTCAATTCCCGGCTTGGGTCACTGTCTGTGTGGAGTTTGCACATTCTCCTCGTGTCTGCGTGGGTTTCCTCCGGGTGCTCCGGTTTCCTCGCACAGTCTAAAGATGTGCGGGTTAGGTTGATTGGCCATGCTAAAATTGCCCCTTAGTGTCCTGAGATGCGTAGGTTAGAGGGATTAGCGGGTAAAATATGTAGGGATATGGGGGTAGGGCCTGGGTGGGATTGTGGTCGGTGCAGACTCGATGGGCCAAATGGCCTCTTTCTGCACTGTAGGGTTTCTATGATTCTATGAGTGCTGCGGTGCTGAGGGAGCGCTGCGGTCCTGAGGGAGCGCTGCAGTGTTGAGGGAGCGCTGCAGTGTTGAGGGAGTGCTGCAGTGTTGAGGGAGTGCTGCAGTGTTGAGGGAGTGCTGCAGTGTTGAGGGAGTGCTGCAGTGTTGAGGGAGTGCTGCAGTGCTGAGGGAGTGCTGCAGTGTTGAGGGAGTGCTGCAGTGTTGAGGGAGCGCTGCGGTCCTGAGGGAGCGCTGCAGTGTTGAGGGAGCGCTGCAGTGTTGAGGGAGTGCTGCAGTGTTGAGGGAGCGCTGCAGTGTTGAGGGAGTGCTGCAGTGTTGAGGGAGTGCTGCAGTGTTGAGGGAGCGCTGCGGTCCTGAGGGAGCGCTGCAGTGTTGAGGGAGCGCTGCAGTGTTGAGGGAGCGCTGCGGTGCTGAGGGAGCACTGCGGTGCTGAGGGAGTGCTGCGGTGCTGAGGGAGTGCTGCAGTGTTGAGGGAGTGCTGCAGTGTTGAGAGAGCGCTGCAGTGTTGAGGGAGCGCTGCAGTGTTGAGGGAGCGCTGCAGTGTTGAGGGAGCGCTGCAGTGTTGAGGGAGCGCTGCAGTGTTGAGGGAGCGCTGCAGTGTTGAGGGAGTGCTGCAGTGTTGAGGGAGTGCTGCAGTGTTGAGGGAGTGCTGCAGTGTTGAGGGAGCGCTGCAGTGCTGAGGGAGCGCTGCGGTCCTGAGGGAGCACTGCAGTGCTGAGGGAGCGTTGCATTGTTGAGGGAGCGCTGCAGTCCTGAGGGAGTGCTGCAGTGCTGAGGGAGCGCTGCATTGTTGAGGGAGCGCTGCAGTGCTGAGGGAGCGCTGCAGTGTTGAGGGAGCGCTGCAGTGTTGAGGGAGCGCTGCAGTGTTGAGGGAGCGCTGCAGTGTTGAGGGAGTGCTGCAGTGTTGAGGGAGCGCTGCGGTGCTGAGGGAGTGCTGCAGTGTTGAGGGAGTGCTGCAGTGCTGAGGGAGCGCTGCGGTCCTGAGGGAGCGCTGCAGTGCTGAGGGAGCGCTGCAGTGTTGAGGGAGCGCTGCAGTGTTGAGGGAGCGCTGCAGTGTTGAGGGAGCGCTGCAGTGCTGAGGGAGCGCTGCAGTGCTGAGGGAGCGCTGCAGTGTTGAGGGAGCGCTGCAGTGTTGAGGGAGCGCTGCAGTGCTGAGGGAGCGCTGCGGTGCTGAGGGAGCGCTGCAGTGCCAAAAGGCGCCTTCGTTAAGCTGAAACTTTAAATCAAGGCTATCTCTGCTCTCTCCAATAAAAGATTCCATCTCAGTGAAGAGCAAGACTTGGCCTGGGTCCAATATTTATCCCTCAATCCCCCTCACGGTGAACAGACTATTTCTCTGGTTATTATCGCCTTGTTTTGTGGGAACGTGCTGATTGGAGGCCACATTCGTGACCTCAGTGACTGCCCTCAGAAGTACTTCATTGGCTAGAAGTCACTTAGGGTGGAATTTTCCCGTCCCACCCGCCCGGGTGGGGGGAGCGGACCACGCAAAGGTCCATTGACTTTGGGCAGGATTTTCCAGTTTTGGGGTGAGCACAGATGGAGTGAAAGTTACTATACAAATGCACAAATTCCTTTTCCATGTCCCGCCCCGGAGATTTGACCTAACCCCAGGCTAATCATTTTAACCCCAGTCTGACCCACTCGTCATTGGTTCACCAATCAGGGACAGCCACCTTCCCCGAGCCAAGCCTCTCCTCATTATAAAGAAATAATGGCTAGCACTGCTGCCTCACAGTGCCAGGGTTCAATGCCGGCCTCGGGTCACTGTCTGTGTGGAGTTTGCACGTTCTCCCCGTGTCTGCGTGGGTTTCCTCCCATAGTCCAAAGATGTGCGGGTTAGGTTGATTGGCCGTGCTAAATTGCCTCTAGTGTCAGGGGGACTAGCAGGGTAAATGTGTGGGGTTGCGGGAATAGGGCCTGGGTAGGATTGTGGTCGGTATAGACTCGATGGACCGAATGGCCTCCTTCTGTACAGTAGGGATTCTATTCTACTCTATAATCGAAATTCACAAACGGAAATGTGAGCATTTGCCAGTGAGAGGCAGGACTGGCTATCGACAGGTCTGTGACTAGCCCAGGAGCATAACCACTAAAGTGCTCTACCCAAAGCATCTGGAAACGTAGACTTCCTGACAAGGCGCTAATCAAAGTCATTAATGCGTAATTTTACCCAGCGCGGGCCCAACGCGACACCTCGGGGGAATCGAATGGTTCTAACTGCCCAATTAGGATTGCTACTGTTGATAACTGCTCCATCTTCCTATGGCATCTCCAATTAGTGACCCAATTTACCATTTTTACCTGGGAGCCGGCGAGTGTTGATGCTAACTCCAGACTCCCAAATGAGGGTCTTAGCAAATGCTTCCTGAAAGTCAGGATGTGTAACATCAACTGAATAAATCTCTGTCCACAAGCTCCAATAATCAACTGAATAAATCTCTGTCCACAAGTTCCTGTGCTGTATTGTTCTTTGTTAATAACTGCTTAAATCAAATAAACCCATTCACAAAGAGCAGGATTTTCAAACAATGTATAAATCCATATTATCATAGAATCTCTACAGTGCAGAAGAAGGCCATTCGGCCCATCGGGTCTGGACCGACCCTCCAGCAGAGCATCTTACCCAGGCCTTGGCCCCCGTAACCCCACACATTTACCCTGCTAATCCCCCTAACTAATACATTTTTGGACACAAAGGGGCAATTTAGCATGGCCAATCCACCTAACCTGCACATCTTTGGAGTGTGGGAGGAAACCGGAGCACCCGGAGGAAACCCACGGAGACACGGGGAGAATGTGCAGACTCCACACAGACAGTGACTCTGATCGGGATGCAAGTACCACGGATGTAGGCAGTGATTTTGGAACTATAATCAGACGGTTACACACTGCAGAGGAGTAGAGCTGGACTGTGACACGTGACTTCATTATGTGCAGGAATCAAGGAATGACATGAACACACACACGGTTAATGATTAACACCCGCACCCAGGCTCTGTAACTACATCATCATGACCTTGCTAACCCTGCCGCTCTGTCTTGTTACATCCCCGACATCCACAGCACAGGAGGTGGTCTGCTGACTGCTATGTCTGTGTTGATCTTGGTGTGTGCCCTCTGGGGGTCCGAGACATGGGATCCCCGGCCTACCTTTGGGGTCCTGCTGTGTGGCAGAGTCGCCCTCCTTGGCCTGTGGAGCTGAGGCTGATGAGGGTCAGACGAAGAGGGGGTTGGGAGTGGCCGGACATTCCCAGAGTCAGCTGCATGGATGGCCTTGGGGCTTTAAGCTGCTGGTTCTCCTCCCTATGAGTGCCCAAGGGCACCTGGCTGACTCCTTGAGGAGAAGACAGTCTGGTGGCACAGTGGTTAGCACTGCTGCCTCACAGCGCCAGGGTCCCGGGTTCAATTACGGCCTCAGCTCACTGTCCGTGTGGAGTTTGCACGTTCTCCCCGTGTCTGCGTGGGTTTCCTCCGGGTGCTCCGGTTTCCTCCCACACTCCAAAGGTGTACAGGCTAGGTGGAATGGCCATGCTAAATTGCCCCTTAGTGTCGGGGGATTAGCAGGGTAAATACGTGGGGTTACGGGGATAGGGCCTGGGTGGGATTGTTGTCGGTGCAGGCCCGATGGGCCGAATGGCCTCCTTCTGCACTGTCGGGATTCTATAGAATCATACAGTGCAGAAGAGGCCCTTCGGCCCATTGAGTCTGCACCAACTGGTGGAATTTGAATTCAGTAAAAAATATCTGGAATTAAGAATTTACCGATGACCATGAAAATATTGTCAATTGTCGGAAAAACCCATTTGGGTCACTAATGTCCTTTAGGGAAGGAAATCTGCCGTCCTTACCCGGTCTGGCCTACATGTGACTCCAGAGCCACAGCAATGTGGTTCAATTTCAACTGCCCTCAGGTACTTATAGATGGGCAATAAATGCTGGCCAGCCAGTGACGCCATATCCCAGAAATGAATAATAATCCCATCTGCCAGCACTTGGCCCATAGCCCTGAATGTTATGATGTGCCAAGTACTCATCCAGGTACTTTTTAAAGGATGTGAGGCAACCCGCCTCCACCACCCTCCCAGGCAGCGCTTTCCAGACCGTCACCACCCTCTGGGTAAAAAGGTTTTTCTTCAAATCCCCCCTAAACCTCCTGCCCCTCACCTTGAACCTATGTCCCCTCGTGACTGACCCTTCAACTAAGTGGAACAACTGCTGCTTATCCACTCTGTCCATGTCCCCCATAATCTTGTACACCTCGATCAGGTCACCCCTCAGTCTTCTCTGCTCCAACGAAAACAACCCAAGCCTCTCCAACCTCTCTTCATAACTTAAATGTTCCATCCCAGGCAATATGATTCTATGATTCTAGCACTGGAATCATACACAAGGAATTGGCAAGTGAGGTTTTCATTTCTAGATAAGGAAAGGAGCTCAAATCTGGCAATTATGGACAGGTGAACCTAATGCCCAATGAGGAGAATGGTTGAAGGCACCCTGCAGGGTCAGATAAAGGGCATATAGAAAATGCAGGAGCCACTGGGAGCCAGCTCCACGGATCTCCAAGTAATAGGACATATCTGCAAAAAACTATTTGAATTCTTTTCAGCTTTAGCTTGGCCTGTGGTGAAGAGCAATTCAGTAAATATAGTTTCTTTACACCCTCTGAAACGCATTTGATAAAGATTCACCTGTGAAGACAAGATTAACGCTGATGGAACAGTTTCCAGGTGCTTCGAGAATTGGCTTTCAACAGAAAATAGCGAGAGGTCAGAAACGAGACCAGCTTTACCTGTTAAAAACTATCCCGTGGCAACACTGTTATTTTTCACTCTTCCGAGGGATGGTGAGTATCACTGTCAGTTATCCCCATTCCTAATTGCCCCCTTGAGAAGGTGGCGGTGAGCTGCCTTCTCGAATCGCTGGAGTCCATGTGGTGTAGATACATCCACAGTGCTGTTAGGGAGGGAGTTCCAGGATTTTGACCCAGCGACAGTGAAGGAGCGGCCGATATATTTCCAAGTCAGGATGGTGAGTGGCTTGGAGGGGAACTTCCAGGTGGTGGTCTCAGCAGGTCTGGCAGCATCTGTAATGAGAGAAAAGAGCTGACGTTTCGAGTCCAGATGACCCTTTGTCAAAGCTAAAAGGCAGAGAGAGTGGGAGATATTTATACTGCAGGGGGAGGGAATGAAAACAAGGTAAGAAGTCTCACAACACCAGGTCAACAAAAGGTCATCTGGACTCGAAACGTCAGCTCTTTTCTCTCCTTACAGATGCTGCCAGACCTGCTGAGATTTTCCAGTGTTTCCTCTTTTGATTTCAGATTCCAGCATCTGCAGTAATTTGTTTTTATCCAGTGGGTGTTCCCAGGTATCTGCTGCCCCTGTCCTTCTAGATGGTGGAGATCGTGGGTTTGGAAGGTGCTACCGGAGGAGGCTTGGTGAGTTGCTGCAGTGCATCTTGTAGATGGTACACACGGCTGCCACTGTGTGTTGGTGGTGGAGGGAGTGAATGTTTGTGGATGGGGTGCCAATCAAGCCGGGCTGCTTTGTCCAGGATGGTGTCGAGATTCTTGAGTGTTGTTGGAGCCGCACCCATCCAGGCAAGTGGAGATTATTCCATCACACTCCTGACTTGTGCCTTGTAGAAGGTGGACAGGCTTTGGGGAGTCAGGAGGTGAGTTACTCACCGCAGAATCCCACAGAATTCCCAGCCTCAGACTTGTTCTAGTTGTCACAGTATGGCTAGTCCAGTTCAGTTTCTGACACATGGTAACCCAGGATGTTGGCAGTGATGGAAATGCCATTGAAAGGGGGATGGCGAGATTCTCTCTTGTTGGAGACGGTTTATTATCTGACACTCGTGCAGTCTTCTGGAGCTGCAGCTGTTCATGATACATATACATGATGTGGATTAGTGTGTCTATAGGTCAAGACTAAACATGCCGATGATAAAGCCTTTGTGATTTTGAACACCTCTCATAGAATCATACGTAAGGACACAGGGGGAGCCATTCGGTCAATCAGGTCTCTGCTGGCTTTCTACAAGAATAATTCACCTAGTCCCACTCCCCTGCTCTTTCCCCATTGGCCTGCAAATCATATCCAATTCTTTGGAAAGACTTGATTGGTCCGGCCTCCATCGTGCTCTCAGACATTCCATTCCAGATCCTAACCAATCGCTTATGTGAAAAAGCTTTTCCTCACGTCTCTGTATTTTTCTCATTGTCAATGTTCTATTATTCACAGTGTGTGGCAATGACCTTGTTAAGGGGATTGCTAGTTCAGCAGGTGATACTGATTGTCCTATAAATACAGACAGCTGGAACGCTTTCGGGGAAGAGCTTCTTGTAAGTTAGTAGCACTGAGAAAATGTCTTACAAAAAAACCCCAGTTCAAACCTAAAAGACCAGTCTGGAGTGACTCTTCCACCATAGCCTCTTGTTGTGGGTAACACCCATCGCTTCCTGCGGTTTAACTTAGTTCTGTGCCCTCTGGCTCTTGATCCTTCCACCAACGGGAAAACTGTTTTCCCTATCCACTCGATCCAGACCCCTCGTGATTTTAGAAACATAGAAGATAGGAGCAGGAGGAGACCATTCGGCCCCTCGTGCTTGCTCCGCCATTCATTAAAATCATGGCTGATCAATAGCCTAATCCCACCCTTCCCCCTCTATATCCTTTGATCCCCTTCACCCCAAGTGCTATATCTAACTCCTTCTTGAAAACATTCATTGTTTTGGCCTCAACTACTTCCTGTGGTGGTGAATTCCACAGGCTGACCACTCTCTGGGTGAAGACATTTCACCTCATCTCCATCCTGAACAGTCTACCCTGTATCTTCAGACTGTGATCACTGATTCTGGACACCCCCCACCATCGGGAACATCCTCCCTGCATTTACCCTGTTTAGCGCTGTTAGAAATTTATAGGTTTCAGTGAGATTCCTCCCTCATTCTTCTGAACTCCAGTGAATACAATCCTAACCAACTGCTGTCATTTTCATAAATGACCTGGATGAGGAAGTGGAGGGATGGGTTGGTAAGTTTGCCGACGACACGAAGGTTGGTGGGGTTGTGGATAGTCTGGAGGGATGTCAGAAGTTACAGAGGGACATAGATAGGATGCAAGACTGGGCGGAGAAGTGGCAGATGGACTTCAACCCAGATAAATGCGTAGTGGTCCATTTTGGCAGGTCAAATGGGATGAAGGAGTACAATATAAAGGGAAAGACTCTTAGTACTGTAGAGGATCAGAAGGACCTTGGGGTCCGGGTCCATAGGACTCTAAAATCGGCCCCGCAGGTGGAGGAGATGGTTAAGAAGGTGTATGGTGTGCTGGCCTTTATCAATTGAAGGATTGAGTTTCGGAGTCCAGGGATAATGATGCAGCTATATAAGACGCTCGTCAGACCCCACTTGGGGTACTGTGCTCAGTTCTGGTCGCCTCATTACAGGAAGGATGTGGAAAAGATTGAAAGGGTGCAGAGGAGATTTACAAGGATGTTGCCTGGATTGAGTGGCATGCCTTATGAGGATAGGCTGAGGGAGCTCGGTCTTTTCTCCTTGGAGAGACATAGGATGAGAGGAAACCTAATAGAGGTATATAAGATGTTGAGAGGCATAGATCGGGTGGACTCCCAGAGGCTTTTTCCCAGGGTGGAAATGGCTGCTACGAGAGGACACAGGTTTAAGGTGCTGGGGGGTAGGTACAGGGGAGATGTTAGGGGGAATTGTTTCACACAGAGGGTGGTGGACGAATGGAATCGGCTGCCGTCAGTGGTGGTGAAGGCAAACTCAATAGGGTCTTTTAAGAGACTCCTGGATGAGTACATGGGACTTAATAGGATGGAGGGTTATAGGTAGGCCTAAAAGGTAGGGATATGTTCGGCACAACGTGTGGGGCCGAAGGGCCTGTTTTGTGCTGTAGTTTTTCTATGTTTCTTCTATGTTTCGAATTCAATTTCTCCTCATACATCAGTCCTGCCATCCCGGGAATCAGTCTGGTAAATCTTAGAATCATAGAATCCCTACAGTGCAGAAGGAGGCCATTCGGCCCATCGAGTCTGCACCGACCACAATCCCACCCAGGCCCTATTACCATAATCCCATGCATTGACCCTAGCTAGCCTCCCTGACACTGAGGGAGAATTCTGCCAATCCACTTAACCAGTATGTCTTTGGAGTGTGGGAGGAAACCGGAGCACCCGGAGGAAACCCACGCAGACACGGGGAGAATATGCAGACTCCGCATAGACTGTGACCCAAGCCGGGAATCGAACCCGGGTCCCTGGCGCTGTGAGACAGCGGTGCCAACCACTGTGCCACTGTCGCACTCTTCTCTGCACTCCCTCTGGAGCAAGAACATCTTTCCTCAGATATGGAGACTGAAACTGCACACAATACTCCAGGTGAGGCCTCACCAAGGCAGCAAGACATCCCATTTTGAACACCTTGATCAAATCTCCTCTCAAACTTCTCCAAGGAAAACTGTGCCAGCTTCTCTAATCTGTCCACACAACAAAGATCCTCATTCCTTCTGCACTCTCTCCAGTGCCTCCACCTCAATCCTGAAGTGTGATGCTAAGAACTGGACATAACGCTCCAGCTGACTGGTGTTAGACTGAAAACAGAACAATCGCAACCTTCAGGCTCAGTAACAATTGAAATATTTCTGTAACTATTAGCTGCCTCCAGAAGAGCCTGATTAATGTTGTGATGCATTGAAGCTACTGGGCAGTTTGCAGGATCCTTACAACAAACCCAGCCGAGACCACCCCACTCCATTCTTCCATGAGACACCCAGTACACTTTCCATTTGTTGAAAAATGTTAAGATCGATTCTTCATGAGGAGAACTGAATCTGGCATCGAACGAAAAATACAAGACCAAGTTTGACAGAACAATTACTAAAGAATTCAGGTGTTGGTCCAAGTGAGAGACGTGAAAGCAAGGAATTTAGTGATGGGCAGCCGAAATCGAGGGAAGTTGAAGTGTGTGGCTTAGTGAGAGTTAGAAACATAGAAACATAGAAGATAGGAGCAGGAGGAGGCCATTCGGCCCTTCGAGCCTGCTCTGCCATTCATCACAATCATGGCTGATCGTCCAACTCAATAGCCTAATCCTGCTATCTCCCCATAACCTTTGATCCCATTCGCCCCAAGTGCTATATCCAGCTGTCTCTGGAATACATTCAATGTTTTGGCATCACTTCCACACTTCCTGTGGCAATAAATTCCACAGGTTCGTCACTCTCCTCATCACTGTCCTAAATGGTCTACCCTGAATCCTCAGACTGTGACCTCTGGTCCTGGACACACCCACCAGTGGGAACATCCTCCCTGCATCTAACCCGCCAAGTGAGCAGAGAGGGGGAAGAGGAAGGGGCAGTCGAGAGGGTGATGGGGGGGAATTGAGGGGCTGTGGGTGAGAGAGAGAGAGAGAGTGAGAGGAGATTCGATGATGAAACAAAGATCGGTGGAAAAACAAGCGAGGATAGAGGATTGGTATGTCAACAGGAAGTGTTTTGTGATTTGGCAGATTGCAACCATTGGAGTGCCACAGGGATCAGTGCTGGGATCTTCCAGTCCTGCCAGCAGTGCACCTCCGCTGCGGTTTCCTGGTGGTTTGGGGAGGGGACAAAAGGAAATCTCATTGACAGCGGTAGGACCAGAAGGTCCCGCCATTGGACAATGGAGAACCAGCATCTCTACGCTGAGAATAGCACCGCGGAGAGGATAGAGAATCTCATCCACAGTCCCTTCACTCTTGGCGGAATCCTTGATAATTCTTTAGCGTTTAATAATGTAACCATTGGTTTGCAGTCTGTCTCAATGATGAAGTTTAACCCTGAGACAGAGTCAACAGATTCCTCACAAGTCCATGTAGCTTCCAATGTTTCTTTCTGAATTACAGCATATCTTTGTTCGGTTTCAGTTAATGATCGAGATGCAGAGTGCACGAGTCTGCATTCACCATCTTTCAGAATTTGGAAGAGTACTGATCCTCACCTTCTTCTCTGAGGCAGTCCCATGGAGTCAAGGATAACTTGGTTCCACAATAAAATTGATCCCAGAGGAGTCCAATGCGTGACTCACAGGGGGCGATTCTCTCGAGCAGGGCAGCAGGCTGGGAGACAACAGTGGAGGCCATCTAGCAGGCTTCCCACTGGGCACCACGGCCTCTGCGCATCTCCGGGCCCCGGATTTCCGGCATTGTCAGCTCCGCGCTGGAAATCGGCACAGAGCTGATTTAAATACAGTAATCTTCATTTCCATGCTGTTAGCGGGGCTGGGATTGAAGCCTAGGAACATTGGAACATAGGAATTAGGAGCGAGATGAGGCAATTCAGCCCTTTGAGCCCATTCCGACATTCTATATGATCATGGCTGATCTCCATCTCATCCTAACTCCACTTCCCTGCCTTTTCCCCATAGCCCTTTATCCCACTTCTGATCAAATATTTATCAATCTCTTTATTGAATCCATTGAAGGACTCTGCATCCATTGCACTCTGGGCCAGTGAGTTCCATAGATTCACAATCCTCTGTGAGAAGTAGCTTTTCCTTATCTCTGTCTTGAACCTCTCCTCTCTTACTCGACAACTATGACCTCTTGTCCTAGACTGTTATAGAAGGGGGAACATTTGGTTAACATGTCCTTTATCAATCCTGTTGTGTATTTTATATACTTCAATCAAATCCCCCCCCTCATTCTTCTGTACTCCAGCGAGTACAAGCCCAAGTTATTCGAGCACTCCTCATAGAACAGCCCCTTCAAACCTGGAATCAATCTTATGAACCTCTTCTGAACCGCCTCCACCACATCCTTCCTCACAGAAGGTGACTAAAACCGAAGACAATAATCCAAGCACCAAAAGAGAAAATGCTGGAAAATCTCAGCAGGTCTGGCAGCATCTGTAAGGAGAGAAAAGAGCTGATGTTTCCAGTCCAGATGACCCTTTGACAAAGCTTTGACAAAGGGTCATCTGGACTGGAAACGTCAGTTCTTTTCTCTCCTTACAGATGCTGCCAGACCTGCTGAGATTTTCCAGCGTTTTCTCTTTTTGTTTCAGATTCCAGCATCCACGGTAATTTGCTTTTGTACAATACTCCAAGTGTGGCCTCACCAATGCCTTATACAACTGAAACAACACTTCTCTACTTTTACACTCCAGACCCTTTGCAATAAATGCCAAGATTCCATTTGCCTTCCTTAGAACATTCTGCAACTGCATACCCACTTTCTGAGACTGATGCACTAGGAAACAATGGCAGCAGGGAAGAAGCTGTTCTTGAGTCGGTTGATACGTGACCTCAGACTTTTGTATCTTTTACCCGACGGAAGAAGGTGGAAGAGAGAATGTCCGGGGGTCCTTAATTATGCTGGCTGCTTTTACAAGGCAGGGGGAAGTGTAGAGTGTCAATCGATGGAAGGCTGGTTTGCGTGATGGACAGGGCTTTGTTCACGACCCTTTGTAGTTTCTTGCGGCAGAGCAGGAGCCCATACCAAGCTGTGATACAACCAGAAAGAATGCTTTCTATGGTGCATCTGTAAAAGTTGGTGAGAGTCATAGCTGACATGCCAAATTTCCTTAGTCTTCTGAGAAAGTAGAGGCATTGGTGGGTTTTCTTAACTATAGCGTCGGCATGGGGGGGACCAGGACAGGTTGTTGGTGATCTGGACACCTAAAAACTTGAAGCTCTCGACCATTTCTACTTTGTCCCCATTGATGAAGACAGAGGCATGTTCTCCAATGAGACAATATGTCGGATGAAATGAGCATCTCTTTGGATGAGATTTGTTGATTATCTTCCTACACCGTGTATGGTCTTGCTGAAGCTATTGCCGCAGGGGTTCATTAACGTCTGCCAGGTTATGTAAGGAGTTTCCTATTCGATTCCCATGAAGCGCTGAATCTCTAGGACTTGGGATGAATTTATTCAATTGATGTGGAGATGCCTTGCCAGGGCTTTTGAAAATCAACCCTGATTTGATTTGATTTATTATTGTCACATGTATTAACATACAGTGAAAAGTATTGTTTCTTGCACGTTATACAGACAAAACATACCGTTCATAGAGAAGGAAAGGAGAGAATGCAAAATGTAGTGTTATAGTCATAGCTAGGGTGTAGAGAAAGATCAATTTAATGTGTGGTAGGTCCATTCAAAAGTCTGACAGCAGCAGGGAAGAAGCTGTTCTCGAGTTGGTTGGTGCGTGACCTCAGACTTTTGTATCTTTTTCCCTTTGGAAGAAGGTGGAAGAGAGAATGTCCGGGGTGCGTGGGATCCTTAATTATGCTGGCTGCTTTGCCGAGGCAGCGGGAAGTGTCGACAGAGTCAATGGATGGGAGGCTGGTTTGTGCGATGGATTGGGCTACATTCACAACCCTTTGTAGTTTCTTGTGGTCTTGGGCAGAGCAGGAGCCATACGCTTCGCAGAATTTAATGGTTAGTTGCTCGAACTCCCTTTTATTTTAAAGAGTCAGTGCAGCTTCCTGCAAACGTTGCAACATAATGGTTCTCACTCTAACAGCATGCTGTGGATCAGAATGTCATCTATGTGAACAATGACCCATCTAATCCTTCTCAAATATCCATCATTGTCCTCTGAAAACTCTCTGAAGCTGATGTATTAGCAAAGGGGAGGTGGTGGCATAGTGGTATTGTCACTGGACTAGTAATCCAGCGACCCAGGATAATGACCCAGGTTTGAATCCCACCGTGGCAGATGGTTAACTTTGAATTCAATAATAATCTAGAATTGAAAGTCCAATCGTAGAATTGGACAGAAAGTGGCCATTCGGCCCATCAAGCCTTCACCTACTCTCTGAACAGCATCTTACTCAGGCCCACCCCTAACCCCTCGCATTTTACCGTGGCCAATACAACAAACCTACACATCTTATGGACACTAAGGGGCAATTCAGCATGGCCTATCCATCTAACCCGCACATCTTTGGACTGAGAGAGGAAACTGGAGCACCCGGAGGAAACCCACGCCAACACAGGGAGAATGTGCAAACTCCACACAGACAGTCACCCAAGGCCGGAATCAAATGCGAGTCCTTGGCGCTGCAAGGCAGCCGTGCTAACCACTGTGCCACCGTGCCACATATGGTGACCGTGAAACCATTGTGGTAAAACCCATCTAGTTCACTAATGTCCTTGAGGGAAGGAAATCTTCGTCCTTACCCGGTCAGGCCTACATGTGACTCCAGAGCCACAGCAATGTGGTTGACTCTTAAGCCCTCGGGGATGGGCAATAAATACTGGCCCAACCAGTGATGCCCACATCTTGTGAACGAATTAAAAAAAGGTACAAAAAAAGAAAATGCTGGAAAATCTCAGCAGGCCTGACAGCATCCGTGGAGAGAGAGTAGATCCAACGTTTCGAGCCTGGATGACGCTTCATCAGAGGGTACCTGATTGAAGCAATATCTGCCAAAGAGGGTGTTGAAATTATTCGTTAATTTAGATTCCATGTACAAAGGCAATTGCCAAAAGCCACGATTTCCATCTAGTTTGGTAAAATACTGAGGGAGGGCTGCACTGTCAGAGCGTCAGTGCTGAGGGAGTGCCGCACAGTCAGAGGGTCAGTACTGAGGGAGCGCCGCACTGTCAGAGGGTCAATACTGAGGGAGTGCCGCACTGTCAGAGGGTCAGTACTGAGGGAGTGCCGCACTGTCAAAGGGTCAGTGCTGAGGGAGTGCCGCACTGTCAGAGGGTCAGTGCTGAGGGAGTGCCGCACTGTCAGAGGGTCAGTGCTGAGGGAGTGCCGCACTGTCAGAGGGTCAGTGCTGAGGGAATGCTGCACTATCAGAGGGTCAGTGCTGAGGGAGTGCCGCACTGTCAGAGGGTCAGTGCTGAGGGAGCGCTGCACTATCAGAGGGTCAGTGCTGAGGGAGTGCCACACTGTCAGAGGGTCAGTACTGAGGGAGTTCCGCACTGTCAGATGGTCAGTACTGAGGGAGTGCCGCACTGTCAGAGGGTCAGTACTGAGGGAGTGCTGCACTGTCAGAGGGTCAGTAGTGAGGGAGTGCCGCACTGTCAGAGGGTCAGTGCTGAGGGAGTGCCGCACTGTCAGAGGGTCAGGACTGAGGGAGTGCCGCACTGTCAGAGGGTCAGTGCTGAGGGAGTGCTGCACTGTCAGAGGGTCAGTGCTGAGGGAATGCCGCACTGTCAGAGAGTCAGTATTGAGGGAGTGCCGCACTGTCAGAAGGTCAGTGCTGAGGGAGTGCTGCACTGTCCGAGGGTCAGTACTGAGGGAGTGCCGCACTGTCAGAGGGTCAGAGCAGAGGGAGTGCAGCACTGTCAGAGGGTCAGTACTGAGGGAGTGCCGCACTGTCAGAGAGTCAGTACTGAGGGAGTGCCGCACTGTCAGAGGGTCAGTACTAAGGGAGTGCCGCACTGTCAGAGGGTCAGTACTGAGGGAGTGCCGCACTGTCAGAGGGTCAGTACTGAGGGAGTGCCGCACTGTCAGAGGGTCAGTGCTGAGCGAGTGCCGCACTGTCAGAGGGTCAGTGCTGAGCGAGTGCCGCACTGTCAGAGGGTCAGTACTGAGGGAATGCCGCACTGTCAGAGGGTCAGTACTGAGGGAGTGCCGCACTGTCAGAGGGTCAGTGCTGAGGGAGTGCCGCACTGTCAAAGGGTCAGTACTGAGGGAGTGCCACACTGTCCGAGGGTCAGTGCTGTTGGGAGCGCTGCACTGTCAGAGGGTCAGTGCTGAGGGAGTGCCGCACTGTCAGAGGGTCAGTACTGAGGGAGTGCCGCACTGTCAGAGGGTCAGTGCTGAGGGAGTTCCGCACTGTCAGAGGGTCGGTACTGAGGG
This sequence comes from Mustelus asterias, assembly GCF_964213995.1. NCBI lineage: Eukaryota > Metazoa > Chordata > Chondrichthyes > Carcharhiniformes > Triakidae > Mustelus > Mustelus asterias. The sequence goes on from NC_135807.1 coordinate 4,302,300, forward strand.
AGTGCCGCACTGTCAGAGGGTCAGTGCTGAGGGAGTGCCACACTGTCAGAGGGTCAGTGCTGAGGGAGTGCTGCACTGTCAGGGCCAGTGCTGAGGGAGTGCCGCACTGTCAGAGGGTCAGTACTGAGGGAGTGCCGCACTGTCAGGGGGTCCGTGCTGAGGGAGTGCCGCACTGTCAGAGGGTCAGTGCTGAGGGAGTGCCGCACTGTCAGAGGGTCAGTGCTGACGGAGTGCCGCACTGTCAGAGGGTCAGTACTGAGGGAGTGCTGCACTGTCAGAGGGTCAGTACTGAGGGAGTGCCGCACTGTCAGAGGGTCAGTGCTGAGGGAGTGCCACACTGTCAGAGGGTCAGTACTGAGGGAGTGCTGCACTGTCAGAGGGTCAGTACTGAGGGAGTGCTGCACTGTCAGAGGGTCAGTACTGAGGGAGTGCCGCACTGTCAGAGGGTCAGTGCTGAGGGAGTGCTGCACTGTCAGGGGGTCAGTGCTGAGGGAGTGCCGCACTGGCAGAGGGTCAGTGCTGAGGGAGTGCCGCACTGTCAGAGGGTCAGTGCTGAGGGAGTGCCACACTGTCAGAGGGTCAGTACTGAGGGAGTGCCACACTGTCAGAGGGTCAGTGCTGAGGGAGTGCTGCACTGTCAGAGGGTCAGTGCTGAGCGAGTGCCGCACTGTCAGAGGGTCAGTACTGAGAGAATGCCGCACTGTCAGAGGGTCAGTACTGAGGGAGTGCCGCACTGTCAGAGGGTCAGTGCTGAGGGAGTGCCGCACTGTCAAAGGGTCAGTACTGAGGGAGTGCCACACTGTCCGAGGGTCAGTGCTGTTGGGAGCGCTGGACTGTCAGAGGGTCAGTGCTGAGGGAGTGCCGCACTGTCAGAGGGTCAGTACTGAGGGAGTGCCGCATTGTCAGAGGGTCAGTGCTGGGGGAGTGCCGCACTGTCAGAAGGTCAGTGCTGAGGGAATGCTGCACTGTCAGAGGGTCAGTACTGAGGGAGTGCCGCACTGTCAGAGGGTCAGTGCTGAGGGAGTGCCGCACTGTCAGAGGGTCAGTACTGAGGGAGTGCCGCACTGTCAGAGGGTCAGTGCTGGGGGAGTGCCGCACTGTCAGAAGGTCAGTGCTGAGGGAATGCTGCACTGTCAGAGGGTCAGTACTGAGGGAGTGCCGCACTGTCAGAGGGTCAGTGCTGAGGGAGTGCCGCACTGTCAGAGGGTCAGTACTGAGGGAGTGCCGCACTGTCAGAGGGTCAGTGCTGGGAGAGTGCCGCACTGTCAGAAGGTCAGTGCTGAGGGAATGCTGCACTGTCAGAGGGTCAGTACTGAGGGAGTGCCGCGCTGACAGAGGGTCAGTGCTGAGGGAGTGCCACACTGTCAGAGGGTCAGTGCTGAGGGAGTGCTGCACTGTCAGGGCCAGTGCTGAGGGAGTGCCGCCCTGTCAGAGGGTCAGTGCTGAGGGAGTGCCGCACTGTCAGAGGGTCAGTGCTGAGGGAGTGCCGCACTGTCAGAGGGTCAGTACTGAGGGAGTGCTGCACTGTCAGAGGGTCAGTACTGAGGGAGTGCCGCACTGTCAGAGGGTCAGTGCTGAGGGAGTGCCACACTGTCAGAGGGTCAGTACTGAGGGAGTGCTGCACTGTCAGAGGGTCAGTACTGAGGGAGTGCCGCACTGTCAGAGGGTCAGTGCTGAGGGAGTGCTGAACTGTCAGAGGGTCAGTACTGAGGGAGTGCTGCACTGTCAGAGGGTCAGTACTGAGGGAGTGCCGCACTGTCAGAGGGTCAGTGCTGAGGGAGTGCCGCACTGTCAGAGGGTCAGTACTGAGGGAGTGCTGCACTGTCAGAGGGTCAGTACTGAGGGAGTGCCGCACTGTCAGAGGGTCAGTGCTGAGGGAGTGCCACACTGTCAGAGGGTCAGTACTGAGGGAGTGCTGCACTGTCAGAGGGTCAGTACTGAGGGAGTGCCGCACTGTCAGAGGGTCAGTGCTGAGGGAGTGCCGCACTGTTAGAGGGCCAGTACTGAGGGAGTGCCGCACTGTCAGAGGGTCAGTACTGAGGGAGTGCCGCACTGTCAGAGGGTCAGTACTGAGGGAGTGCCGCACTGTCAGAGGGTCAGTACTGAGGGAGTGCCGCACTGTCAGAGGGTCAGTGGTGAGGGAGTGCCGCACTGTCAGAGGGTCAGTACTGAGGGAGTGCCGCACTGTCAGAGGGTCAATGCTGAGGGAGTGCCGCACTGTCAGAGAGTCAGTGCTGAGGGAGTGCCGCACTGTCAGAGGGTCAGTACTGAGGGAGTGCCGCACTGTCAGAGAGTCAGTGCTGAGGGAGTGCCGCACTGTCAGAGGGTCAGTACTGAGGGAGTGCCGCACTGTCAGAGGGTCAGTGCTGAGGGAGTGCCGCACTGTCAGAGGGTCAGTACTGAGGGAGTGCCGCACTGTCAGAGGGTCAGTACTGAGGGAGTGCCGCACTGTCAGAGGGTCAGTACTGAGGGAGTGCTGCACTGTCAGAGGGTCAGTACTGAGGGAGTGCCGCACTGTCAGAGGGCCAGTACTGAGGGAGTGCCGCACTGTCAGAGAGTCAGTACTGAGGGAGTGCCGCACTGTCAGAGGGTCAGTACTGAGGGAGTGCTGCACTGTCAGAGGGTCAGTACTGAGGGAGTGCTGCACTGTCAGAGGGTCAGTACTGAGGGAGTGCCGCACTGTCAGAGGGTCAGTGCTGAGGGAGTGCCGCACTGTCAGAGGGTCAGTACTGAGGGAGTGCCGCACTGTCAGAGAGTCAGTACTGAGGGAGTGCCGCACTGTCAGAGGGTCAGTACTGAGGGAGTGCCGCACTGTCAGAGGGTCAGTACTGAGGGAGTGCCGCACTGTCAGAGGGTCAGTACTGAGGGAGTGCCGCACTGTCAGAGGGTCAGTACTGAGGGAGTGCCGCACTGTCAGAGAGTCAGTACTGAGGGAGTGCCGCACTGTCAGAGGGTCAGTACTGAGGGAGTGCCGCACTGTCAGAGGGTCAGTACTGAGGGAGTGCCGCACTGTCAGAGGGTCAGTACTGAGGGAGCGCCGCACTGTCAGAGGATCAGTACTGAGGGAGTGCCGCACTGTCAGAGGGTCAGTACTGAGGGAGTGCTGCACTATCAGAGGGTCAGTGCTGAGGGAGTGCCGCACTGTCATGAGTGCTGTTTTTCTGATGATTTCACCAGTCGAGACCTAGCTTCCACTGATTGCATCATCACACCGTGTCAGTGCGGTTTTCCAAACAATTTTTCTTTATCTTTGTGAAGCCTTCTTTAAAAGTCCACACTCTCTCGTTTAACAACAATGCCCGCAGTTTGCTGCTTTGGTTTTATTCTTTGAGAAATCTCAGCCATTGCTCTTAAAAAAACAATCTTAAATAACTAAAACATGATCTCTTGTCAATATGTTTGCCGTGTTATCCACACATCATTCCCCTGGGCCTGCCTTGCTGTTTCCACCCACATCTACTGCCTTCCCCAAGGTCAGTTTCACTCATTCCACCCGCATTTATATTAATCCCACAGGCAAAAATTCCGAAGCAGACTTGATCAGCAGTGTTGCCCATGGTAACAGAATACCTCGCAGTATCCTGCTTTGTGCGGTCTGCAAGTTACATTTCTTTTTTTTTCCCCTGTCTGCTACTTTGGAATGTGTACCTCCAGCCAAGTGGTCTAAAGACCAGAGATTCACAGAATGATACAAGCGCAGCAGCTGGCTATTCGGCCCATCCAGCCTCTGCTTGCTCTTTGAAGGAGCTATTGAGTAAATCCCGCTGCTCTGTCCCCAGAGACCGTGCAAATCTTCCCTTATCAATTATTTATCTGCTTCCCTCTTGAAAGTTACTGTTGAATTTGCTTTCAGGCAATGCATTCCAGATCATAACAACCGGCTGTGTTGAAATAATGTTGATTTAAGATGTACTCACTGATGCAATAAAGGAAATACAGAAACTAGCGGGGGCACAGAAAGATCCCAAAAAAAGCAAACAGCAAATGGCAGTTAGAAAGCTTCGGCAATTAAGGGATGAAATTGTTTCGAAAATTAGGAGAATTCTCTTGCAGTTTTTCCAAATAATTCAAAATACTGCAGTGGGTTCAGAGCATCATAGAATCTCTGCAGTACAAAAGGAGGCCATTCAGCCCATCGAGTCTGCACCAACTTTCCGACAGACCATCTTACCCAGACCCAATCCCCATAACCCTATAGATTTACCCCACTAATCTCCCTAACCCATACATCTTTGGACACTAGGGGACAATTTAGCATGGCCAATCCATCTAACCTGCATATCTTTGGATGCCAAGGGACGATTTAGCAAGGCCAATCCACCTAACCTGCATATGTTTGGAGTGTGGGAGGAAACCGGAGCACCCGGAGGAAACCCACGCAGACACGGAGAGAATTTGCAGACTCCACACAGACAGTTACGTCACCCATGGCTGATGATCTACCTCACTCCAGGCTGCAATTGAACCCTGGTCCCTGGGGCTTTGAGGATCGTTTACAACCAGTTGAAAGGAAAGATGGGGCTTTACATTTGTATCCCATTTGAAAGTTAAAAACCTCCAACAGTGCAATGGTACACCAAAAGAGAAAAGAGCTGACGTTTCAAGTCCAGATGACCCTTTGTCAAAGCTTCGACAAAGGGCCATCTGGACTCGAAACGTCAGCTCTTTTCTCTCCTTACAGATGCTGCCAGACCTGCTGAGATTTTCCAGCATTTTCTCTTTTGGTTTCAGATTCCAGCATCCGCAGTAAATTTGCTTTTATCCAGTGCAGCGGTACATACTGCTAACACTGTTTAAAATTTACGTCTATTTATTAGTGTCACAAGTAGGCTTACATTAACACTGCAACGAAGTTACTGTGAAAATCCCCTGGTCGCCACACTCTTGCGCCTGCTCAGGTACACTGAGAGAGAATTTAGCATGGACAATGCACCCTAGCCAGCACGTCTTTCGGACTGTGGGAGGAAACCGGAGCACCCGGAGGAAACCCATGCAGAGACGGGGAGAGCATGCAAACTCCGCACAGACAGTGACTCAAGCCGGGAATCGAACCCGGGTCCCTGGCGCTGTGAGGTAGCAGTGCTAACCACTGTGAATGGGTGCTGATGAAGCGGGCTGCTTTGTCCTGGATGCTGTCGATGCTGTTTGTTGGGATCCCAGTTGAAGTTACCGCTGGACAGAATGATCCCTGAATCAATCGCTGCCTCAGTCGACTGTAACTTTCACTGTATTTTTAGAAACAGCGGAATTAAAGTCATTGGACTGCCCAGCAACTTTTAAAAACTAAATCATTAATTGGACATGTCAAGTTTGACTCCAAAAGGTAAAGTCTCCACTGTCCCAGATGACCTTTGGTTCTCGCCTTTGAGGGCTGAATAGTGGTGATTTAACCCAAGGGGTCGTCACACCTCAGGCAAGGAGCAGGGTTGAGAAGGTTTGGCCTTCATGAAAAACCTCAGCCAGCACGGGAATTGATTTGATTTGATTTATTATTGTCACATGTATTAGTATACAGTGAAAAGTATTGTTTCTTGCACGCTATACAGACAAAGTATACCGTTCATAGAGAAGGAAAGGAGAGAGTGCAGAATGTAGTGTTACAGTCATAGCTAGGGTGTAGAGAAAGATCAACTTAATGCGAGGTAAATCCATTCAAAAGTCTGACAGCAGCAGGGAAGAAGCTGTTCTTGAGTCAGTTGGTACGTGACCTCAGACTTTTGTATCTTTTTCCCGATGGAAGAAGGTGGAAGAGAGAATGTCCGGTGCGCGTGGGGTCCTTAATTATGCTGGCTGCTTTGCCAAGGCAGCGGGAAGTGTAGACAGAGTCAATGGCTGGGAGGCTGGTTTGCGTGATGGATTGGGCTACATTCACGACCTTTTGTAGTTCCTTGCGGTCTTGGGCAGAGCAGGAGCCATACCAAGCTGTGATACAACCAGAAAGAATGCTTTCTGTGGTGTGTCTATAAAAGTTGGTGAGAGTCGTAGCTGACATGCCAAATTTCCTTAGTATTCTGAGAAAGTAGCGGCATTGGTGGGCTTTCTTAACTATAGTGTCGGCAGGGGGGGGATCAGGACAGGTTGTTGGTGATCTGGACACCTAAAAACTTGAAGCTCTCGGCCCTTTCTACTTCGTCCCCATTGACGTAGACAGGGGCATATTCTCCTTTACGCTTCCTGAAGTCGATGAAAATCTCCTTTGTTTTGTTGACATTGAGGGAGAGATTATTGTTGAACTCTCGCTGTCCAGCCAACATGAACTAGCTGTCCAGCCAACTGAGGTGTGATACAATACTCTTTCATGCCCACTTATCTTAGAGTCATGGAGGTTTACAGCATGGAAACAGGCCCTTTGGCCCAACTTGTCCATGCCGTCCTTTTTTTTAATACAAATAAGCTAGTCCCAATTGCCTGCATTTGGCCCATATCCCTCTATACCCATCTTACCCATGTAACTGTCTAAATGCTTTTTAAAAGACAAAATTGTACCCGCCTCTTCTACTGCCTGTGGCAGCTTGTTCCAGACACTCACCACCCTCTGTGTGAAAACATTGCTCCTCTGGATCCTTTTGTATCTCTCCCCTCTCACCTTAAACCTATGCCCTCTAGTTTTAGACTCCCCTACCTTTGGGAAAAGATGTTGACTATCCAGCTGATCTGTGCCACTCATTATTTTATAGACCTCTATAAGATCACCCCTCAGCCTCCTACGCTCCAAGGAAAAAAGTCCCAGTATATCCAGCCTCTCCTTATAACTCAAACCGTCAAGTCCTGGTAGCATCCTCGTAAATCTCTTCTGCACTCTTTCTAGTTTCTTTCTTTCTTTCTTTCTTTAGCAGTCAAGGGCATTCAGCCTCTGATCTTTGGGTAAGCGTCCTCCAAGGTGGCCTTCAAGACACACGACAACGCAGAATCGCCGAGCAGAGACTGATAGCCAAGTTCCGCACACATGAGGACGGCCTCAACCGGGATTTTGGGTTCATGTCACACTATCTGTAACTCCCATGACTTGCCTGGGCTTGTAAAATCTCACTAACTGTCCTGGCTGGAGACAATACACATCTCTTTAACCTGTGCTTAACCCTCTCTCCACTCACATTGTCTGCACCTCTAAAGACTTGATTACCTGTAAAGACTCGCATTCCAACCATTATCTTGTAATTGAGTTTGTGTCTATATATACCCTGTTTGTGAAACAAATCCTCCACTCACCTGATGAAGGAGCAGCACTCTGAAAGCTCGTGCTACCAAATAAACCTGTTGGACTTTAACCTGGTGTTGTGAGACTTCTTACTGTGCCCACCCCAGTCCAACACCGGCATTTCCACATCATAGTTTAATAATATCTTTTCTATAATTAGGTGACCAGAACTTTACACAGTATTCCAAGTGTGGCCTTACCAATGTCTTGTGCAACATCAACAAGATATTTTTCAATGGTCCAATTCTTGGCATATCCATCACACACTGATAAACAAGACCCATCAAGGAGATCTCCCAACGCCACATTGTTCCCCAAGCCAATGACATCTGGCTGCCCTTACTCAAGAAACACATCACCATCCACTCTGTACTGTCAACCAATCAGCAGTCAGAATGTTAACATGTACCATCCATTGATGAAGAGTATGGCCTGACCAATCAGCAGTGAGATTCCGCCTGGATTCCCATCATCCCCCTTCACCTATTCCACTTATGACACGGCAGACGGATCAGGCTGTCCAAAAGGACAATGTCTAGCAAGTTTCAAAGGAATTATTTTAAGGTAACAACCACTCAATTCAAAACAAGTTTTAGGCGGTGTAACTAAAATTGTCACACTGAAATAATAATGCTCGAATGGATAAAATCCACACCCACACACTCATATACACACTCACACCCACACCCACACCCACACAAACACACACTCATATACACACACATGCACACTCACACACACTCGCACATACACACACGCTCACACACACAAACACACGCACACAGGCACACACACACACACACACACGCAAACACACGCATACAGGCACACACACACACAGACAAATATACACTCAAACACACTCACACAAACATACACACACACACACACACAGGCAGACACACACACACACACTCACAGACATACACACACACTCACAGACACACACACACTCACACACACACTCACAGACACACACACGCACTCACACACACACATGCACTCACACACACACACACACACTCACACACACATTCATAGACACAGACACACACACTCACACTCACAGACACACACATGCACGCACGTACACACACACGCACGCACACTCACACAAACTCAGACACACTCGCACTCACACACAGATACACAGACGCACACACTCACTCATATTGACACACACACACACTCACACACGCATTCTCACACTCACGCTCACTCACACTCACGTTCACATTGTCACGCACACATTTCACTCACAGACACACATCTTATACACACACACTCTCATTCACTCACACATGCATCTCACTCAAACACACATACACACTCACCTGCATTCTCACTCACTCATTCACACAAACACACGCATATGCACACTCTCACTCACACACACTTACTTGCATTCACACATTCTCTCTCTCACTCACACACAGGTAAAACATGTGCTCATTTGGTCTGTGTGTTGGTTGAGTATAAATACGCAGTCTGCTGCCTCCTGTTTAAGTCCAACAGGTTTATTTGGTAACAAACACCACAAGCTTTCGGAGCGCTGCTCCTTCGTCAGGTGAGTGGGAGATCTGCTAACAAACAGCAAACAGGGCATATAAAGACACAAACTCAATTTACAGAATAATGAATAATGATTGGATTGCGAGTCTTTACAGTCTTGCCTGGTGATTGTCGAGCGGTGTTCAGACTGTTCTCTTCCTGTTGGGGAGCACTTCAGTGGTCACGGGCATTTGGCCTCTGATATTTGGGTAAGCGTTCTCCAAGGCGGCCTTCATGACACACGACAGCGCAGAGTCGCTGAGCAGAAACTGATAGCCAAGTTCCGCACACATGAGGACAGCCTCAACCGGGATATTGGGTTCATGTCACACTAAGTGTAACCCCCACAGCTTGCCTGGACTTGCAAAATCTCACTCACTGTCCTGTCTGGAGACAATGCACATCTCTTTAACCTGTGCTTAACCCTCTCTCCACTCACTTTGTCTGTACCTTTAAGACTTGATTAGCTGTAAAGACTCGCATTCCAACCATTATTCATTATTCTGTAAATTGAGTTTGTGTCTTTATATGCCCTGTTTGCTGTTTATGAGCAGATCTCCCACTCACCTGACGAAGGAGCAGCGCTCCGAAAGCTAGTGGCTTTTGCTACCAAATAAACCTATTGGACTTTAACCTGGTGTTGTGAGACTTCTTACTGTGTCTCCTGTTTCACCAGTGCTTGTAAATCAGTGTACTTAACGCGCCACATGTGTGAAGTTAAAGTATCACAAAATTGTGTGAGCTGGATTTTAAAGGCATTAACAAGCTGAAAGTTGCTACAGAACGGAGTCAGGAATAAAACGTGGGGCCAATCGTTTTATACAGAACTGTTTGTGCAACGTGTGAGATCATCAGGATGAATGTAGACCAAACAGAACTCAGGGAACTAAAAGCTGCAGCTTGTATCAGCAATGGAAACTAAACTGTAAGAAATTCAAACCTTGACTTCTGAGAGCTTTGCCACTTCATTGTGTTATAATTCAGGTCAGAAATTCCAAAGTGTTTTATGAAGTCAGACTGGATCATAAATTTTACATCTTGAATTTGGCTCGGGTGAGCATGAGATGCTTCACCTCAGGTGTGATTCAAATGACCCACTGGGGAGCTTTTATCAAACAAAGTTTATTTAAGAATATAGTCAACCTGTATGGAAAGAAAATTAACAATAACTTTTACCAATTGCAAACAAGAAGAAAAGCAACCATCATACTGTATAACTCTTAGTAAATATGAACTGTTGCAACCAAACAAACTTCCCATGGACAAAACCCTGGCCACAGGTTTAACACATAAATTACAAATGCTCACGTGATGCTGGAACTTAGTCCTTAGGGTGGAGAATTGAAACTCTGACTTCCCAGCCTTGAAACCTCGAGCAGCCCTCTGGATATACACGCAGACCAGCCTGAAGGCAGAACAGCTTCCCAAAACACCAGGGGGAGAGAGGGAGAGACTCGAGGCAAGCTAACCACCAATGGCAGATATTCCATTCCTGGCAGGCCAGGAGACCTGCTTCCAGCTAACAGCAGAATCTATAATACCAGGGAGAGATGGGGAGAAAATCTGCCTGCCACTTGACAACCAGGGCAGCTTCTAACTAAACCAGCAGCGAGTCGCCACACTGAAAGTGAAACCTTGAATTCACTATGAAGAGAAAACTGTCCAAAACACATGACCTGCCACCCAGTCTTCCCCCTAACAATGCAGAGCCATAAAATAAATCCCAGAGAGTACCTGAGGCCCAGAGTAAAAATAAACAAAGCCCCATCGAAGCCATTGAAGGAGCAATGAAAGGATATTTAACAGTGCCCCAATCAAACCAAAAGGCCAGCTCACAAGCTCCCATCTCCCAGGGAAGGTGATGGCCTGGTGATATTATCGTCAGATTATACATCTCGAAACTCAGCTGGTGTTCTGGGGACCCGGGTTCGAATCCCACCACTGCAGATGGTGGAATTTGAATTCAATAAAAGATATCTGGAATTAAGAATCTACTGATGACCATGAAACCATGGTCGGAAAAAGCCATCTGGTTCATCAATGTCCTTTAGAGAAGGAAATCTGCCATCCTTACCTGGTCTGGCCTACATGTGACTCCAGAGCCACAGCAATGTGATTGACTCTCAACTGCCCTCGGGCAGTTAGGGATGGGCAATAAATGCTGGCCCAGCCAGTGACGCCCATGTCCCATGAATGAATAAAACAAAAACTGCAGAGGACATGATTTTTTAAAAAATTCTTAAAGGTATACCAGAGTCGGGGACATTGGGAGAACGTGCCGACTCCACACAGACAGTAACCCAAGCCAGGAATCAAACCCGCGTCCCTGGCACTGTGAGGCAGCAGTGCTAACCACTGCACCACCGTATTGTGGGCTCACGTCCCATCCCAGCACCAAGAACAAGGCTGACCCTCCATGGGGGAGTGCTGCATTGTCAGAGGTGTGGTGTTTCAGATTGGATGTTAAACTGGGTGCCCTGCAGCCTGCTTATGTGGGTGTTGAAAATCCCGAGGCACTATTTTGAAGAAGGGCAAGGGAATTCTCCCTGACATTCCGGCCAATATTAATCACTCAATCAACATCACAAAAAACAGATTATCAGATCATTATCATACTGCTGTTGTGGGAGCTTGCTGTGCACATATTGGTTGCTGTTTCCCATAAAACAACAGTGACTACACTTTAAAATTTATTTATTGGTGTCACAAGTAGGCTTATATTAACACTGCAGTGAAGTTACTGTGAAAATCCCCAAGTCGCCACACTCCGGCGCCTGTTCGGGTACACTGAAGGAGAATTTAGCACGGCCAATGCACTTAGCCAGCACGTTTTTTCAGACTGTGGGAGGAAACCGGAGCACCCGGAGGAAACCCACGCAGACACGGGAAGAATGTGCAGACTCCACACAGACAGTGACCCAAGCCGGGAATCGAACCCGGGTCCTTGGCACTGTGTGGCAGCAGTGCTAACCACTGTGCCACCGTGCTACCGTGCCACCATGCCCTTCAAAGTGTTGTGATGAAATGTCGCCAGTCTGAATGTTTCTCTCTCCAAAGGTGCTGCCCGAACTGCTGAGTTTTTCCTGCTGTTATTTCAAAGATGATGATTTGACTTCGGGGCTTCCTGAAGTTTGTGAAAAAGATGCTCAGAAATGCGAATCTGGCTTTCTTCTTTCACTGATAATAATTTACCAACATAACCCAGAATATACAGTACAGAAACAGGCCATTCGGCCCACCAGATCCATACCGGTGTTAATGATCCACAAATGCCTCCTCTCTTCATCCCAACTCCCTCATGTCTGGTCACCCTATTATAGAAAGGATATTATTAAACTAGAAAGAGTGCAGAAAAATTTACTAGGATGCAACCAGGACTTGATGGTTTCAGTTCTAATGAGAGGCTGGATAGACTGGGACTTTTTTCTCTGGAGCGTAGGAGGCTGAGGGGTGATCTTATAGAAGTCTATAAAATAATGAGGGGCACAGATCAACTAGATAGTCAACATCTTTTCCCAAAGGTAGGGGAGTCTATAACTAGAGGGCATAGGTTTAAGGTGAGAGGGGAGAGATACAAAAGTGTCCAGAGGGGCAATTTTTTCACACAGAGGGTGGTGAGTGTCTGGAACGAGCTGCCAGAGGTAGTAGTAGAGGCGGGTACAATGTTGTCCTTTAAAAAGCATTCAGACAGTTACATGGGTAAGATGGGTATAGAGGGATATGGGCCAAATGAGGGCAATTGGGACTAGCTTAGGGTGGCATGGACAAGTTGGGCCAAAGGGCCTGTTTCCATGCTGGAAACCTCTATGACTCTAAGACTCTATGTACTTACGTCACCTCAACCTCTCCTTGTGGTAGTGAGTTCTACATTCTTGCCACCCTCTGGGTCAAGACATTTCTCTTGAATTTTATTATGACCCAGGTCAGAAATTCTCAGGTGTTTTATGGAGATAGCCTGGACCCTAAGTGTTATGTTTAATTTTAGCGTGGGATGAGCAGAAGGTGTTTTACTCCAGGTATGATTCAAGTGACCCACTGGGAAGCTTTAATCAAACAAAATTTATTTAAAACAGAATATAACAAAAATAATTAGCATAACTTTCACCAATTACAAGACTTAAGCATGACACAGTATAATTCTTAACAGCTAGCTCTCTGTGTTGTTCCAATCTAAAGCAATACCCCATAGACATGCACCCTTCTTCAGAATTAGACAGTGACCCAAGCCAGGAATCAAACCTGGGTCCCTGGCACTGTGAGGCAACAATGCTAACCACTGTACTGCCGTGCCGCCCAGAGGCACTGGATTTCAAAATCACATCATTGTTTATACATAAGAATGAGTTGCCCAATTTTTTAAAAATCCATTCATGGGATGTGGGAGTCACTGGATGGGCCAGCAGTTATTGCCCATCCCTAATTGCCTTTGCGCTGAGGCCATTTCAGAGTCAACCCTCTGGAATCACATGTAGGCCAGACCAGTCAGGACCATAGAACCATAGAACCATAGAAAATTACAGCTCAGAAACAGGCCTTTTGGCCCTTCTTGTCTGTGCCGAACCATTTTATGCCTAGTCCCACTGACCTGCACTTGGACCATATCCCTCCACACCCCTCTCCTCCATGAACCCGTCCAAGTTTTTCTTAAATGTTAAAAGTGACCCCGCATTTACCACTTTATCCGGCAGCTCATTCCACACTCCCACCATTCTCTGCATGAAGAAGCCCCCCCTAATATTCCCTTTAAACTTTTCTCCTTTCACCCTTAACCCATGCCCTCTGGTTTTTTTCTCCCCTAGCCTCAGCGGAAAAAGCCTGCTTGCATTCACTCTATCTATACCCATCAAAATCTTATACACCTCTATCAAATCTCCCCTCAATCTTCTACGCTCCAGGGAATAAAGTCCCAACCTATTCAATCTCTCTCTGTAACTCAGCTTCTCAAGTCCCGGCAACATCAGGACAGCAGATTTCCTCCCCTAAAGGACATTAGTGAACCAGGTGGGTTTTTACAACAATTGACAATGGTTTCATGGTCATCAGTAGGTTTTTAATTCCAGATTTATATTGAATTTAAATTTCACCATCTGCTGGGGTGGGATTCGAACCTGGGTCCGGAGGGCATTACCCTGGGTCTCTAGATTGCTAGTCCAGTGGCAATACCACTGCGCCATTTCAGTGTGAAAGGCTGCGGGACGATAGAATTGTAATTCCTGAAAGGTACAGATTATAATTGCAATGGAATCTTTATGAACACTTAGGGATGAATGGACAAAGAGTCTCACGAGAAGCTAACTGTGGTTTGGTAGGACACAGAAACACAGCGAAACAGAGTATCTCGAGCAATAGAAAAGAAACTGCCTTTGTAACCATGGAAATGGCCAACTGGAGTGAGGCAGAGGCTGCATATAGATTTTCCAGAGTTTGAAAGGCAGTGGCTCTTTATCCTAATAGATCGTTAGACCACAGTAATTCATGAAGCAGCATTAATGTGTTGAATGGCCTACTGTGGCTCCTGCATTTCGTGTCTTATGGAAGTGGATTGAGGTTTTTCTGATGAGTTGAACAGTAGCCAGCAAAACTGCGGCACGGTGGCACAGTGGTTAGCACTGTGGCCTCACAGTGCAAGGGAACCAGGTTCAATTCCCGGCTTGGGTCACTGTCTGTGTGGAGTTTCCATGTTCTCCCTGTGTCTGCGTGGGTTTCCTCCGGGTGTTCCTGTTTCCTCCCACACTCCAAAGATGTGTAGGTTAAGTGGATTGGTCATGGTAAATTGTCCCTGAGTGTCCAAAGATGTGCAGATTAGGTAGATTGGCCATGCTAAAATGCCCCTTAGTGTCCCAAAATGTGTGGGGGTTAGGGGAGATTAGTGGGGTAAATATGTGGGGTCATGGGGAGAGAGCCTGGGTGGGATGTTCTGACAGAGTGTTGGTGCAGACCTGATGGGCTGAATGGCCTCCTTCTGCACTGTACAGATTCTATGATCTATGAAAACTCTTGCTATTTTGGGTGGTTTGGTGATTCTTGGTTCCCAGAGGAAGTTGTTTCTGACAACAGAGCTCAGTTTTGTTCAGGATAGGGGCTAAAATTCCTGAGACTGAACAGGGTAAACTGTATGCTGCTACCCTGCGTCAAATGGAACAGCACAGTGTGAATTGTTAAGCGTGCCCTTGAGAGGAGCATCAGTTGTCACTTCATCTCAAACGGGTGCATTTATTTGTTGGAACACATCTCACACTCCTATTGGCCAAATGCCAGCTGAATTCTTGCTTAGGAAACAGCATAGAACGAGGTTCCATCGCTGGAGTCACATTTAGCATAGTCTACAGCGGAGAAAGAACCAGGCAGAAAGCGAGTCACGATAGGGATAGGGAAGCTGAACTAGAAGGTTCCAGTGAAAGGTCATGAATGGTTGAAGTGGCTACTGGGAAGAGACACGAGAATGTGGTCCTTGCACATATTTGGTTAAAATGTTAGGTGGTGAAGAGATTAGGTTTGTACATGTAGATCCTGATTTACATTCAGACAATACATCAAGAAACAAGGAGTTGGAAAGACTAAAATGAGTCTGATGAATTTAATAGTTGGGGTACCAGTAGGCTACCGACAGTTACTCCAACACAAGTTGTACCTGAAAATTGTTCCGGTTCAAGTCCGAGTCAGGCAGACGTGCCTGATTAATTGGAAAATTCAATTGGCGGTCAAGGTCAGTCTCTGCTGGAGAAAATGTCTCCTCAAACTCAGACCCAGACAAGTCACGGTCCTTCCCCAAGTTCTGACAGTTTGGTGACAGTAAGAAGTCTCACAACACCTGGTTAAAGTCTAACAGATTTATTTGGTATCACGAGCTTTCGGAGCGCTGCTCCTTCATCAGGTGAGTGGAGAGGTAGGTTTGACCAACACAGCATATATAGACAGAGACACAATTGCAAGATAATGGTTGGAATGCAAATCTCTACAGGTACAGATAATGCGAGTGGAGAGAGGGATAAGCACAGGTTAAAGAGGTGTGAATTGTCTCAAGCCAGGACAGTCAGTAGGATTTTGCAAACCCAGGCCAAATGGTAGGGGTTACAGATAGTGTGACATGAACCCAAGATCCCAGTTGAGGCTGTCCTCATGTGTGCTGAACTTGGCTATCAGTTTCTGCTCAGCGATTCTGTGTTGTGTGTCTTGAAGGCCACTTTGGAGAACGCTTACCCAAAGATCAGAGGCCGAATGCCCGTGACCGCTAAAGTGTTCCCCAACAGGAAGGGAACACTCTTGCCTGGTGATTGTCGAGCGGTGTCCATTCATCCGTTGTCATAGCGTCTGCATGGTTTCCCCAATGTACCATGCCTCAGGACATCCTTTCCTGCAGCGTATCAGGTAGACAACATTGGCCGAGTCGCAAGAGTATGTACCATGTACCTGGTGGGTGGTGTTCTCATGTGTGATGGTGGTATCCATGTCAATGATCCGGCACGTCTTGCATCTCCACATCTGAGAGTTTGAGTCCAGAATGGAGAAATCCTCTGAAGAATAGGAAACCAGCGGTTAAGTTGGATTTGTAAATAAAACAAGAACATGAAATGTGCATATAGGTTGTGGCCATTTGTGTATGGATGTATGTCAGAGCAGAATAAACTAGTTTAGCTGGGTACTTGACTTTCACTTGGCGCACTGTCTCTTTCAACGTGCCAAACCATCACAGCAGCTCCCTTGGCCAATTGCAAGAGATTTCGGGTACAGGGGCAGGGATGTGTTGTTGCAATTATACAGGGCCTGGGTGAGGCCACACCAAGAGTACTGTGTGCAGTTTTGGTCTCCTTTTCTGAGGAAGGATGTTCTTGCTCTCGAGGGAGTGCAGCGAAGGTTTACTAGGCTGATTCCGGGGATGGCGGGACTGACGTATGAGAAGAGATTGACTAGGTTAGGACTGTTTTCGCTGGAGTTCAGACGAATGAGGGGGGGATCTCATAAAGACTTATAAAATTCTAACAGGTCGAGACAGGGTAGATGCAGGGAGGATGTTCCCGATGGTGGGGGGAGTCCAGAACCAGGGGTCACAGTCTGAGGATTCAGGGTGGACCATTTAGGACGGAGATGGGAAGACATTTCTTCACCCAAAGAGTGGTGAGCCTGTGGAATTCATTACCACAGGAAGTAGTTGATGGCAAATCATTGAATGTATTCAAGGGGCAGCTGGATATAGCACTTGGGGCGAATGGGATCAAAGGTTATGGGGAGAAAACAGAATTAGGCTATTGAGTTGGACGATCCGCCATGATCGTAATGATTTGATTTGATTTAATTTTTATTGTCACATGTATTAACATACAGTGAAAAGTATTGTTTCTTGCACGCTATACAGACAAAGCATACTGTTCATAGAGAAGGAAAGGAGAGAGTGCAGAATGTAGTGTTACAGTCATAGCTAGGGTGTAGAGAAAGATCATCTTAATGCAAGGTAAGTCCATTCAAAAGTCTGGCAGCAGCAGGGAAGAAGCTGTTCTTGAGTCGGTTGGTACGTGACCTCAGACTTTTGTATTTTTTTCCCAAAGGAAGAAGGTGGAAGAGAGAATGTCCGGGCTGCGTGGGGTCCTTAATTATGCTGGCTGCTTTCTGAGGCAGCGGGAAGCGTAGACAGAGTCAATGGATGGGAGGTTGGTTTGTGTGATGGATTGGGCTACATTCACGACTGTTTGTAGTTCCTTGCGGTCTTGGGCAGAGCAGGAGTCATGCCAAGCTGTCATACAACCAGAAAGAATGCTTTCTGTGGTGCATCTATAAAAGTTGGTGAGAGTTGTAGCTGACATGCCAAATTTCCTTAGTCTTCTGAGAAAGTAGAGGCGTTGGTGGGCTTTCTTAACTATAGTGTCGGCATGGGGGGATCAGGACAGGTTGTTGGTGATCTGGATGCCTCAAAACGTGATGGCAGCAGGGAAGAAGCTGTTCTTGAGTCGGTTGGTATGTGACCTCAGACTTTTGTATCTTTTTCCCGAATGGCAGAGCAAGCTCGAAGGGCTGAATGGCCTCCTCCTGCTCCTATCTTCTATGTTTCTATGTGAAATCCTGGGTGGGGTCAAACCCAGAGATTCTGGTTTAGGGGCAGTGGCGCCAACCCAGTGCGCCACAAGGTCCCTCATCCACCCTCCCGTCATTATCCTCTCTACCTTTACCCTATCAAACCGCTTTGTTATGTTAAAACCTGCATTGGGTCGTCCCCACAGCCTTCACTTGGATACAGAGAATAACTCCAGCTTGTCCAATCATTCCTGGTAAGTATCAAAGTTAAAGTTAATTTATGAGTGTCACAAGTAGGTTTACATTAACACTGTAATGAAGTAACTGTGAAAATCCCCTTGTCGCCACATTTCGGCGCCTGTTTGGGTACACTGAGGGAGAATTTAGCACGGCCAATGAACCTAACCAGCACGTCTTTCGGACTGTGGGAGGAAACCGGAGCACCCGGTGGAAACCCACGCAGACACGGGGAGAACGTGCAAACTCCACACAGATAGTCACACAAGGTGGGAATCAAACTGGGTCTCTGGCGCTGAGGCAGCAGTGCCACCGTGCCACCTCTCTGTTCTTTTCAAATCTTCATTTTTGCACCTTTTCTATGACATTGAAGCTACGTTGTAACGTGTAGAGTTGGAGGTTCTCTTGTCTTGCCAGACAGTGTGTTTTTAACCCTTATACAGTGGACAAAGAACTGTTATTAATACAATAATGTTTATTTATTCAGACAATTAATATTAGTTGCTGTAGTTACTTTTACAGAACAATCAAGATTCAAACTTAACGCTGGACTTTGATGTAACTTTGAGTGGCTGGCATGACCCAAGCAGATATTGTCCTCTACGCATGTGTCGGCCTGTGCAGTCTCCTCGGTCTGGTCTGGTTTGATCCTCTTCTTCTGGCTCTGGTCTGTTCTTCCTTCTTCTCCTCTGGATGGTCCAGGGTCATCCTTCACGGTGGTTGCTGCTGCCGGTAGTGCATTGCGTAGCACCTTTATCGTTGGATTATTTCATGCCCTTTAGGGCAGACCCTTGATCGTTACCAATCAATCAATCAGGGCTCGATCATTCTGATCGATGGAGTCCAATTGGGTGCTGCTACGCCGATTGCAGGATGTGTACCAAAGAGCCATGCCTGTGGGTGCTGGAGGCAGATAGGTCACATATCTCCCGCACCAAATGAGGTGTTAAGGCCCCCCTTTGTCTGGCAAAGAAGTTTGTTTGAACAGAGAGTGTCCATTGTCTTTGGTGGTCTATTTCTGTATATTCCCGATGCCTAAGGCTGCAGCCCGCTTGTCTCGCTGTGTACACACACTTGGCCATCCTATCCCATCATGCTCTGCAATTGCCACCTTTGGTGGCCCGTTTGGCCAAACTGACAGCATTATTCCTGGCAGTAATTGTGTGGTAACATTTACAACATTGAACCTATACAAGAACCTATACAAGCTTCACTTACAGAGGTCAAGATTTCCCACTTTCAGCAAGATCCATTGGAATCAAAGAACGGGAAGTCCTACAGGGGCGAATGATATGGAATTTTACAGTCAGCCTCCAGGCTCACTGGTGCATCGAGTCAGAGGGCCCTATTTTACCATTCTGATTCCAGGTGCTGGGCAGACTTGAAACTGGGAGTGTTTCAGATCCGACTTTTAGACCCGTTCTGAGGCGCCCCCATGCACACTCTGCCTGAAAAAATATCAGCGATTCCGAATCGCGCTGCAGATGCCTGTGGGCGGGGCTTAACTCACCCGAAACCCTGCAGCTCCGATCGGCGCCTCCAACTGCGCACACGCAGAAAAAAAATGATAGAATGCGGCTCCCCTGCCACATCCCTCCCGGGCCGGATAATGCCTCCCCCTGGACCCCACAGACATTGCCCCCCCCCACAACATTACTGAACCCCTTATCCCCCCACCACGCCACTCAGACTGATCGCGCCTCCCCCCTTTCCCCCTCACTGATCTCAGGCAGAGTGGCAGCGGACCCCTCCTCACCCCCACCCCTCCCCCAAACGATCTCAAGCAGAGAGCCATCGGACGCTCGGCACTTACCTCCTCACTAACTGGAGCGCCCGAATCGGACTTTAATGGAACATGTCTGTTTTGTGCCGATTCTGGATGGGTGAACGCGGTGGTAAAGGGGGAAGTGCCGGTAAGGTTGGGCCTGCAGCCCATTAAGTCAATTTAAATGCATGCAAATGCTCTTAAAGAGCCGTCGCACCCATTTCGTGCACTGTCCCGATCATGGCCATTTTTGGGCCTTGGTAAAGGGGGAACTGGCGTGGAGGCAGGCGCGGATCATACTACTCACCTCACGCCCGACTTTACTAAGTTTTTGCGCCCGAAAACGGGCGCAACTTGATGGTAAAATCGGACCCATAGAGTCAGAGAGGTTTACAGCATGGAAACAGGCCCTTCGGCCCAACTTGTCCATGCTGCCCAGTTTTTAACCACTAAGCTAGTCCCAATTGCCTGCGTTTGGCCCATATCCCTCTATACCCATCTTACCCATGTAACTGTCTAAATGCTTTTCAAAAGACAAAATTGTACCCGTCTCTACTACTGCCTCTGGCAGCTCGTTCCAGACACTCACCACCCTCTGTGTGAAAGAATTGCCCCTCTGGACCCTTTTGTATCTCTCCCCTCTCACCTTAAACCTATGCTCTCTAGATTTAGACTCTCCTACCTTTGGCAAAAGATATTGACTATCTAGCTGATCTGTGCCCCTCATTATTTTATAGACTTCTATAGGATCACCCCTCAGCCTCCTACACTGCAGGGAAAAAAGTCCCAGTCTCTCCAGCCTCTCCTTATAACTCAAACCATCAAGTCCCGGTAGCATCCTAGTAAATCTTTTCTGCATTCTTTCCAGTTTGATAATCAGATGCAGTGTTTGTGCTTCACACGAGCTTCATGTCAAGCCTTTGGACTAAGGGGGAAAGGGGGTTGGTTTAGCTCAGTTGGTTGGACGGCTGGCTTATGATGTCAGAGCAACACCAACGGCGTGGGTTCAATTCCTGCACCAGCTGGGGCTCGGCCTTCTCAACCCTACCCCTGGCCTGAGGTGTGGTGACCCTGATTAAATCATCACCAGTCAGTGTCTATGGTTATCTGAGGTGATGGCGACTTTACCTAAGTGTGAAAGCTCTGATTTTTTTCAATGGTTGGAAAAGGAGTTACGATGAGAAACTGGAGCAACTTTTCCATTATTGATTTCAAGCAATGATATCGTTCCAACTCCTCGAAGCCTTCTGGCTATCTCTTCAAAGACAAGGGAAATGATTTTTTTGAAGCAAAGATACTTGTATTGTTAGATGCTAAACTTCTGATTGCTTTTTATTTGTTTTCCTGAAGTATCTCCAGGCTTCTCCCATGGGAAAAGGAGGATGAGTTCAGATTTCTGGTCAAGGGCAACAACTTGCATTTATATAGCACCATTAATGTTGTAGGGAAGTTCCCAGGTGGACTCGCAGAAAGGATTACCAAACGCAATTTGACTGTGAGCAGATATTGGCACAGAGAGATAAAATCTTGGCCGATGAGATAAGTTTTCAGGGGAAATGGAAGCAGGGAAGTAGAAATGTTCAGGGAGGAAGTTTCAGAGCACCTTGTAAAGGATTTTTAGAGGAACTTCACACTATGGAGTGAGGCAAACCACAACTCAAACCTCAAATTTTAGCTCCTGCAATCCAAATTTGTTGGCCTGACTTATTTCTGATAAACCTGAGATAAATCTACGGCCCGAATTCCCCCCTTTCTCTGTCCATCACCACATCACCAACAGCCTGTCCTGATCCCTCCACGCTGATACGATAGTTAAGAAAGCCCACCAACGCCGCTACTTTCCCAGGAGGCTGAGGAAATTCAGCATGTCCGCTACGACTCTCAAACCAATTTTTGCAGATGCACCATAGAAAGCATTCTTTCTGGTTGTATCACAGCTTGGTATGGCTCCTGCTCTGCCCAAGACCGCAAGAAACTACAAAAGGTCGTGAATGTAGCCCAACCCATCACGCAAACCAACCTCCCATCCATTGATTCTGTCTACACTTCCCACTGCCTCGGCAAAGCAGCCAGCATAATTAAGGACCCCCACACACCCCGGACATTCTCTCTTCCACCTTCCTCCATCAGAGAAAAGATACAAAAGTCTGAGTTCACGTACCAACTGTCTCAAGAACAGCTTCTTCCCTGCTGCTGGCAGACTTTTGAATGGACTTACCTTGCATTAAGTTGATCTTTCTCCACACCCTAGCTATGACTGTAATACTATGTTCTGCACTCTCTCCTTTCCTTCTCCACGATGTACTCTATGAACAGTATGTTTTGTCTGTATAGAGTGCAAGAAACTACTTTTCACTGTAATAAATCAAATTAAATCAAATCGACTGGGCCAGTAGTTGCTGGGCTTATCTTTACATACTTTTTTGAATAAGTTCTAAGTTCAAGTTCATTTAAATTTATTTATTAGTGTCACCAGTAGGCTTATAGTCTGAAAGATGTACTGTTTAGGTGCATTGACCCGAATGGGTCCGTAGTGTGGCGACTAGCGGAATTTCACAGTAACCTCATTGCAGTGTAAGCCTCACTTGTGACTAATAAACTTTACATTAACACTGCAATGAAGTTACTGTGAAAATCCTCTAGTCGCCACACTCCAGCGCCTGTTCGGGGACACTGAGGGAGAATTTAGCACGGCCAATGCACCTAACCAGCACGTCTTTCAGACTGTGGGAGGAAACTGGAGCACCCGGAGGAAACCCACGCAGACACGGGGAGAACGTGCAAACTCCGCACAGACAGTGATCCAAGCCAGGAATTGAACCCATGTCCCTGGTGCTGTGAGGTAGCAGTGCTAACCACTGTGCCACTGTGCTGCCCAAGGGTGACCAATGTTTGCAATTCTCCAGTCCTCTGGGACCATTGCTGAGTCTAAGGAAGAGCGCAAAATTCGGACCAGTGCCTTTGCACTTTCCACCCACATTTCCCTCTGTATCCCGGGATGTATCTCCTCTGGTGCAGGTGCCTTTTGTACTTTAAGAACAGGTAACCTATCCAATACCTCCTGCTCAACAATGTTACATCCTTCTAGTATCTGAGTTACCTCAGATTCCACTCTCATCTGAGTTGCATCTTCTTCCTGGGTAAAAGATGCAAAGGCTTCAAGTATAGAAACAGAGAAAATAGGAGCAGGAGGAGGCCATTTGCCCTTCAAACCTGCTCCACCATTCATTACAGTCATGGCTAATCATCCATTTGGCCCAACGCGCCTGCATCTACCACAATCCCACCCAGGCCCTATCCCCATAACCCCATGCATTTACCCTAGCTACTCTCCCTGACACCAGGGGCAATGTAGCATGGCTAATCCACTTAACCCACACATCTTTGGACGGTGGGAGGAAACCAGAGCACCCGGAGGAAACCCACGCAGACACGGGGAGAACGTGCAAACTCCACACAGACAGTGACCTGAGGCCGGAATTGAACCCAGGTCCCTGGCACTCGTGAGGCAGCAGTGCTAACCACTGTGCCACCGTGCCGCCCACAGTTATACTGGGTTTGTTGATAACAATCTGTTCAACACCAGGCACTCTCTTTCTCTGGTGCTGCTTTCCTTGTTGGAAGGTGTTAGGTTTGAGATATTCACACAGTTTAGGCAGCGTGTTTTAATTTGCAACAGCTGAAACATTCCAAGTGAAAACATATAAAACAAACCCAGAGCTGCACAGACTGCCTGAACAGGATCCAGAACCCAGTGAACAACTAATTAAAAAATAAGTTCAGCAAAAATGAACACGCAAATGCTGTAAATAAAACTGCAATTTTTTTATTCATTCATGGGATGTGGGTGTTGGTGGCTAGGCCAGCATTTATTACCCGTCCCTAACTGCCCTTGAGAAGGTGGTGGTGAGCCGCCTTCTTGAACCGTTGCAGTCCATGTGGTGTAGGTACACCCACAGGGCTGTTAGGGAGGTGTTCCAGGATTTCAACACATTGATAGTGAAACAACGGTAGCACAGTGGTTAGCACTGCTGCTTCACAGCGACAGGGACTTGGGTTTGAATCCCGGCTTGGGTCACTGTCTATGTGGAGTCTGCACATTCTCCCCGTGTCTGCGTGGGTTTCCTCCGGGTGCTCCGGTTTCCTCCTACAGTCCAAAGATGTCCTGGTTAGGGTGCATTGACCTGAACAGGTGCCGGACTGTGGTGACTAGGGGAATTTCACAGTAACTTCATTGCAGTGTTAATGTAAACCTTACTTGTGGCTAATAAATAAACTTTAGTTTTACTTTTTAGGAAGGTGATATATTTCCAAGTCAGGATGGTGAGTGGCTTGGAGGGGAACCTCCAGGTGGTGGTGGTGTTCCCATGTATCTGCTGCCCTTGTCCTTCTAGATGGTAGTGGTTGTGGGTTTGGAAGGTGCTGCCTCAGGAATCTCGGTGAGTTGCTGCAGTGTTTGTTGTAGATGGTACACACGGCTGCCACTCTGCATTGGCAGTAGAGGGAGTGACCGTTCGTGAATGGGATACCAACCAAGTGGGTTGCTTTGTCCTGGATGGTGTCAAACTTCTTTAGTGTGGTTGGAGGCATTGTTATAAGGCTGTCTGATATAACATGATTTTTGATATTATGAGTAATAAAATGTACAAACTAACAGTAGCTTCTCATTTTAACAGAGTTCTCCTGTGGCTAACAGATGCAATGTAACAGTGAGGGACTCCAATAAACATTATATTTGCCCTATTGTTGTCAATCCATCAATTCTTTCAATCTTTTTTTTTCATTCAGACAATGAATGTTCCTTCGATTCATAGGAACAAAACATGCAACCGAGGAGCAGGAGTAGGCCATTCAGCCACCCGAGCCTGCTCCATCAGTTAATAAGATCATGGCTGATCTGACTGTGACCTCAAACCCACATTCTGCAAACCCAATAACCTTTCATATCCTTGTTGGTCAAAATTCTAACTCAGTCTCAATTACCCAGCCTCCACCCCTCTCTGGGAAGAGAACTTCAAAGATTAATGAGCCTCTGAGAGAACAAAATTCTCCTCATCTCCGTCCTAAATAGGAGACCCATTTCTTTAAACAGTGTCTCCTGGTTCTAGTCTCTCCCACAAGGGGAGAGCGATTGAGTTGGACGATCAGCCATGATAGTGATGAATGGCGGAGCAGGCTCGAAGGGCCGAATGGCCTCCTCCTGCTCCTATCTTCTATGTTTCTATGAAACATCCTCCCACCTTCCACCCTGCCAAGTCCTCTCAAAATCTTACATGTTTCAATAAGATCACCTCTCATTCTGCTAAACTCCAATGGATACAGATCCAAGCTGTCCAACCTTTCCTCATAAGATAACTGCACCATCCCGCTGCCCCCATCCCAGGAATCAGTCAGGTCAACCTTCTCTGAACTGCTTCAAATGTAATTATATCCCTTTGTAATTATGGAGGCCAAAAATGTACACAGTACTCCAAATATGTTCTCACCAACATCCCGTGTAACTGTAGCAAAACATCCCCACTTTTATATTACATTCACACTTGGAAACATATTTAGAAATATAGAAGCAGGAGTAGGCCATTCAACACTTCGAGCCTGTTCTATCATTCATTATGATGGTTAATCTCAAATTCAATATCCTGATCCTTATATCCCGAGTTCTGGATTCCCCCACCATCAGGAACATTCTTTCTGAATCTACCCTGTCTAACCCTGTTAGAATTTTATAAGTTTCTATGAGATCTCCTCTCACTCTTCTAAACTCCAGTGAATATAATCCTAACCGACTTAATCTCTCCTCATATGACAGACCTGCCATCCCAGGAATTAGCCTGGTAAAACTTCACTGTACTCCCTCTATAGCAAGGACATCCTTCCTCAGATAAGGACACCAAAACTGGTGTTCCCTTGCCCTTCCAATAGACGGTGACATTCCATTTTCATTCCATAAATTTATGAAGAGGTTTTAAGTCGGGCCAAAGGGCCTGTTTCCATGCTGTAAACCTCTATGGCTCTATGACTCTAATAAAGAAACTGGCTGGATGGTTTGTCATCAGAGAACACAGATTTAAGCAACTGAACAGTGGTTAGTGCTGCTGCCTCACAGCAAGAAGTTTAACAACACCAGGTTAAAGTCCAACAGGTTTATTTGGTAGCAAAAGCCACACAAGCTTTCGAGGCTCTGAGCCCCTTCTTCAGGTGAGTGGGAATTCTGTTCACAAACAGAACTTATAAGACACAGACTCAATTTACATGAATAATGGTTGGAATGCGAATACTTACAACTAATCCAGTCTTTAAGAAACAAAACAATGGGAGTGGAGAGAGCATCAAGACAGGCTAAAAAGATGTGTATTGTCTCCAGACAAGACAGCCAGTGAAACTCTGCAGGTCCACGCAACTGTGGGAGTTACAAATAGTGTGACATAAATTCTGATTCTAGGATCGCATGATAAAGACTCAGGAGGAAAAAAGCAGAAATATTTATGTGAAATAGTGTGACATAAACCCAATATCCCGGTTGAGGCCGTCCTTGTGTGTGCGGAACCTGGCTATCAGTTTCTGCTCAGCGACTCTGCGCTGTCGTGTGTCGCGAAGGCCGCCTTGGAGAACGCTTACCCGAATATCAGAGGCCGAATGCCCGTGACCGCTGAAGTGCTCCCCAACAGGAAGAGAACAGTCTTGCCTGGTGATTGTCGAGCGGTGTTCATTCATCCGTTGTCGCAGCGTCTGCATAGTTTCCCCAATGTACCATGCCTCGGGACATCCTTTCTTGCAGCGTCACAGCGCCAGGGACCCAGGTTTGATTCCGGTCTTGGGTCACTGTTTGTTTGCATGTTCTCCCCATGTCTGCATGGGTTTCCTCCAGGTACTCTGGTTTCCTCCCACAGTCCGAAAGACGTGAAGGTTAGGTGAGTTGACCATACTAAATTGCCCCTCCATGTCCGTTCTCTTTCCACACCATTATAGTCTAGAAATCTATCTACTTCCTTCTTAAATATGCTCAGTGACTTAGCCTCCACAGTTCTCTGTGATAGAGAATCCCACAGGTTCACCACCCTCTGAGTGAAGAGGTTTCTCCTCATCTCAGTCCTAAATGGGCTATCCCATATCCTTGATTTGCTTTATTATTGTCACATGTATTGGTATACAGTAAAAAGCATTGTTTCTTGTCCCTCATTATTTTATAGACCTCTATAACATCACCTCTCTGCCTTCTACGCTCCAGGGAAGAAAGTCCCAGTCTATCCAACCTCTCCTTATAACGCAAACCATCAAGCCCCGGTAGCATCCTAGTAAATCTTTTCTGCACTCTTTCTAGTTTAATAATATCCTTTCTTTTATAGGGTGACCAGAACTGTACACAGTATTCCAAGTGTGGCCTTACCAATGTCTTGTACAACTTCAACAAGACGTCCCAAATTCTGTATTCAATGTTCTGACCAATGAAGCCAAGCATGCCGAATGCCTTTTTCACCACTCTGTCCACCTGTGACTCCACTTTCAAGGAGTTATGAACCTGTACTCTGTACCTGTATGTACCTGTTCTATAACACTCCCCAATGCCCTACCATTAACTGAGTAAGTCCTGCTGTGGTTCAATCTACCAAAATGCATCACCTCGCATTTATCTAAATTAAACTCCATCTGCCATTCGTCAGCCCATTAGCCCAATTGACCAAGATCCGAGATAACCTTCTTCACTGTCCACTATGCCACCAATCTTGGTGTCATCTGCAAACTTATTAACCATGCCTATTAAATTCTCATCCAAATCATTAATATAAATGACAAATAAGTGGACCCAGCACTGATCCCTGAGGCACACCGCTGGTCACAGGCCTCCAGTTTGAAAAACAACTCTCTACAACCACCCTCTGGCTTCTGTCATCAGCCAATTTTGTATCCAATTGGCTACCTCACCCTGGATCCGGTGAGATTTAACCTTATGCAACAACTTATCAAGTGGTACCTTGTCAAAGGCCTTGCTAAAGTCACAGTAATGAATGGCAGAGCACGCTCGATGGGCCAAGTGGTCAACTCTTTCTCCTATTCCTTGTGTTTTTCTGTTCCTGTGTTCATATAGAATTTACACAGAAACAGACCATTCGGCCCACTTGAGTAGTGCTGCTGTTTCTGCTCCATCTTAGCTTCCTCCCACTCTTCCTCACACTATCACACAGAATTGTTAATGGCACAGAAGGAGACCATTTGCCCATTGTGTCTGCACCGGCTCATTGCAGCCGAACATCATACAGAACCCTAGATCCATAGAATCCCTACAGAAGGAGGCCATTTGGCCCATCGTGTCTGCACTGAATCTTTGAAGGAGCATCTTACCTGGGCCCTTCCACCCCAACCTAACTCTGTGCACCTACCATGGCCAATCCCCTTAACCTGCACACCTTTGGGCACTAAGGGGCAATTTAGCATAGCCAACCCACCTAACCTACACATCATTGGACACTAAGGGCTAATTTACCATGGCCAATCCCCCTAACCTACACATCTTTGGACACTAAGGAATAATTTAGCATGGCCAATCCACCTAACCAGCACATCTTTGGACTGTGGGAGGAAACCGGAGCACCCGGAGGAAACCCACGCAGACACGGGGAGAACGTGCAAACTCCACACAGACAGTCACCCGAGACCGGAATTGAATCTGGGTCCCTGGCACTGTGAGGCAGCAGTGCGAACCACTGTGCCACCATGCTGCCCTTCAATTCCATATCCTTCCTACCCTTTTTCCTTTGTACTCTTATCTAGACTTCCCTTAATTTTATCTATTCACTTCAACCACTCCCTGTGGGAACGAGTTCCACATTCTCACCTGAAAAAGTTTCCCCTTAAATTTTTTGACTGGATTTGTTGGTGACGATCTTGCATTGATTGCCCCCCAGTTTGGGATTTTCTCCATGAGTTAAAAAGGTTGTTGTATCCCCTTACATCTACCCCATCGAACCCCTTTGTAATATTCATAGAAAGTGAAATCATAGAAACCCTACAGTGCAGAAGGAGGCCATTCGGCCCATCGAGTCTGCACCGACCACAATCCCACCCAGGCCCTACCCCCCCATATTTTACCCACTAATCCCTCTAACCTACGCATCCCAGGAATCTAAGGGGCAATTTTTAACCTGGCCAATCAACCTAACCCGCACATCTTTGGACTGTGGGAGGAAACCGGAGCACCCGGAGGAAACCCACGCAGACACGGGGAGAACGTGCAAACTCCTATTGAAGACAAATATTAGACCAGTCACCTGTTGTATTAATGAGACATTAACAGTCATTTGCGCTGGGCAGTTAATGCAAATGATTTAACAGCTGAGCATTCATTTCTGTGGAACAAGCTGTTGTCTGAGTGTAATTTATTAAATATAAAGTACCATCCAATGCGTTTCTGCTGACATTTTAAAAAAGAAACACATTTTAGTTAAATAGGTCCCCTGGGATTGCCAGCACAAAACTGATAATTATATTAAATATACATAAACAGTAAGTGTATGTTTACATAAGTAGATTGCTATAAACCTGATTTAGTACGCATTGTTTTCAGACTCTTTTAAAGGGGTTCCCAGTGGAATTCGATGTAATGACATGATGGGATGAAAGATGTCACACAGTCTTGTTCCATATTTAATTAACTTTCTTAAAAACGGAAGACAATAACAAATAGCTCAGGCAAAAAAGAAGAAAGCCCTGAAACATCAGCGAGACCTTGTCATGCATTGTGCTGGATACATGATACAAGATATGCATATAAGCGCCTGCGATGGGGGAATTTCCAACCCTGGGGATTCGCTCACTAGAATCTTCACAGCTTACTAATAAAAATTAGGAACTTGAATTTTTAAAAAAACAAAGCAATTAAAGACCACCAGAGAATAAAAGCAACGAAATTCTGCATTTTGGTCACATTACGGAGGAGCTGATAACTGCAAGGAGAGAGAATTCTTTAGCTGAATATCATTAACCCATTCCTGTCCACATGCCGCGCTAACTGTTGCATTCAGAACTCACTCTGCACAATTGTTGCCCGAGATTTGCGTTCCTGGATAAAAGCAAATTACTGCGGATGCTGGAATCTGAAACCAAAAGAGAGACAATGCTGGAAAATCTCAGCAGGTCTGGCAGCGTCTGTAAGGAGAGAAAAGAGCTGATGTTTTGAGTCCAGATGACTCTTTGTCAAAGCTAAAAGGCAGAGAAAGTGGGAGATATTTATACTGCAGGGGGAGGGAATGAAAGATGAATCATAGCCACAAAAACAAGCTAAGAAGTCTCACTACACCAGGTTGAAGTCTCCCACCCATCTCCCCCCTCCCCCACACCTCCATCTGTCACAGTTTACCCTCTGATTTCAGCTTCTCTGCCGTTTGGCCATTCACACCCTTTATTCTCTCTATGGGCTGCCATTAGCAGCCTTTCCCCTGGTTTCTGTGGCTATGACTCATCTTTCATTCCCTCCCCCTGCAGTATAAATATCTCCCACTTTCTCTGCCTTTTAGCTTTGACAAAGGGTCGTCTGGACTGGAAACGTCAGCTCTTTTCTCTCCTTACAGATGCTGCCAGACCCGCTGAGATTTTCCAGTGTTTTCCCTTTTGGTTTGCATTCCTGGAAAGGTTCCTGCATTTACACAGAAACATTCTTGTTTATGTGTTCATGGAATGTGGATTTCATGAGTTTCCTCCGGGTGCTCTGGTTTTCTCCCACAGTCTGAAAGACGTGCCGGTTAGGGTGCATTGACCCGAACAGGCGCCGGAGTGTGGCGACTAGGAGATTTTCGCAGTAACTTCATTTGTTAAATTCTTTCATGGGATGTGGGCGTCGTGGGCCAGCATTTGTTGCCCATCCTTAATTGCCTTTGAACTGAGTGGCCATTTCAGAGGGCATTGAAGAGTCAACCACATTCACAGAATCACAGAATACTACAGGCCCTTCTGCCCATCGAGTCTGTACCAATGCATGAAAGGCCCTGACCTGCCCACCTAATCCCACTTGCCGGCACTTAGCCCATAGCCTTGAATGTTATGATCTACCAAGTACTCATCCAGGTACTTTTTAAAGGGTGTGAGGGATCCCGCCTCCACCACCCTCCCAGGCAGCGCATTCCAGACCCCCACCACCCTCTGGGTAAAAAGGTTTTTCATCAAATCTCCCCTAAACCTCCCACCCCTCACTTTTAACTTTGTCCCTTCGTAACTGAGTCTTCAACTAAGGGGAACAGCTGCTCCCTATCCACCCTGCCCATGTCCCTCATAACCTTGAACACCTCAATCAGGTTGTCCTCAGTGCTGTGGCTCTGGAGTCACATGCAAGCCAGACCGGGTAAGGATGGCAGATTTCCTTCCCTAAAGGACACTAGTGAACCAGATGGGTTTTTCCGACAATCGACAATGGTTTCATGGTCATCAGTAGATTCTTAATTCCAGATATTTTTTATTGATTTCAAATTCCACCAGCTGCCATGATGGAATTCGAAGCCGGGTCCCAGAACATTAGCTGGGTTTCTGGATGAATAGTCTAGCGATAATACCACTGGGCCATCGCATCCATGCAGAGTTAATGTAAACCTACTTGCGACACTAATAAATAAACTTAAACTTATTGCCCATCTGGGGACAGTTGAGAGTCAACTATATTGCTGTGGCTCTGGAGTCACCTGTAGGCCAGCAGATTTCCTTCCCTAAAGGACATTAGTGAACCAGATGGGTTTTTCCGACAATCGACAATGGGTTCATGGTCATCAGTAGATTCTTAATTCCAGATTTTTATTGAATTCAAATATCACCATCTGCCGTGGTGGGATTTGAACCGGGGGTCCCCAGATCATTACTCTTGGTACCTCTGGTCCAGTGTCAATACCACTACACCACTGCCTCCCCACAAACATAATGAAGAATTACCTACAATTCCCAGCACGGAAATAGGCCATTTCGCCCAACTGTTGGCATTGATGCACCACACCCTCCTAGCCTGTTTCCACCCCCTCCCAATCTCACCCTATCAACACATCCTTCTAATCCTTTCTCCCGCATATATGTTTCCCAGCTTCACCCGGCTTGGGTCATTGTCTGTGCAGAGTTTGCACATTCTCCCCGTGTCTGCATGGGTTTCCTCCAGGTGCTCTGGTTTCCTCCCACAGTCCAAAAGACATGCTGGTCCCCTAGTATCCTGGAATATGTAGGTTAAAGAGATTAGTTGGGTAAATGCATGGGGTTATGAGGATCGGGCCTGGGGTGGAATTGTAGTCGGTGCAGACTCAATGGGTTGAATGGCCTTCTGCACTGTAGGGATTCTATGATTCTATGATATTCACCTCAACACTTCCAAATAGGATGAGGAACACTGCTGCCATTCAATAAGACCATGGTTCACCTGATTGTGGATCTCAGCTCCAGTTTCCCCAATAACCCTCGACACTTTTATCCATCGCAAATCTGTCTAACTCAACCTCCAATGGCCCTGCCTCCACTGCTCTCTGTGGAAGAGTTCCAAAGGCTAATGACTCTCTGAGAGAAAATAAATTCTTCTCATCTCTGTCTTAAAAGGGGGAGATTTTTGATTTTTAACAAAATAACACAGAAAACGCTGGAAAAACTCAGCAGGTCTGGCAACTTCAGTGGAGAGAGAAGCAGAGTCCACGGGTGGAAATCCTCCACGCCCCTGGTGGTGGGTTTAATGGAGTGGAGGGGATGTGGGGGTTGGGGGGGGGGGGTGCGGGGTGGGGGGGGCGGCGGTGTGAGAGGGGGATGTAGAATTCAGCTGGAGGCTCAGAAATTGATTTATACTGGCATAGATTTACAGAGGGGCCTTCCACAGGTGCCCGCCTGGGGGCTGGCGTGAAACTCATTGGTGTCACACTCATAGGATGCAGATGGAGGCCCGACCACCAAAGGCCGATTCTCCAGGGCAGGAAAACCCGCTGGTGTGAAATGCATCTGGAACAACACGGCGTGAGGAGTTTGGGAATGACCTGAATCAACGCCTGGAGCTGTCGTCAGTGTTTCTGGAGAGCACCCGCAACCCTGGACCCTGGAACACCACAGCAACGGGTGCAGGGGGGGTGTGGGTGGGGGGAGGCGGGGCGGGGGGGCGGAATGCATCTACAGGTGGACCTTCCAGATTTGGTGTCCTGGAGGAAGTCCACCTCCCGGCCTGAGAATGTTCCCAGAGATCCTTCTTCGTTCTCAGGAGGTCCATTTTCGTTCTTCATGATTAGATCAATGACATTGGACACCTTTTCAATATGACACCCAGACACAAGGGGAGGCGGTGGCCTAGTGGCATTATCACTAGATTATTAATCCAGAAACTCAGCTCATGTTCTGGGGACTGGGTTCGAATCCCACCACGGCAGCTGGTGGAATTTGAATTCAATAAAAACTAGCTGGAATTAAGAATCTACTGATGGCCATGAAACCATTGTCAATTGTTGGAAAAACCCATCTGGTTCACTAATGTCCTTTAGGGAAGGAAATCTGCCGTCCTTACCCGGTCTGACCTACATGTGACTCCAGAGCCACCGCAATGTGGTTGACTCTCAACTGCCCTCGGGCAACTAGGGATGGGCAATAAACGCTGGCCAACCAGTGACACCCATGTTCCACAAATGAATAAACAAAACACGAAGGCATCTCCCAGGCCTGTCCTGCCACGGAATAAGCACAAAACATCCACTTGTATAATTAATTACGGGTTGCTAAGACTTTGCGTGTTTTCCTGCCAGTCTCCCCAGGACTTAGTCCCCAGGTGGGAGAATTCCGCCCAGTGGTTCGAGTCCAATCTGATTTCTTCAGGACTTCTTACTTTGAAACTGTGTTACTACTTTTATTTCTTTTTCTCAAATATTCCACATTCTCTCCCAGCTCTCTCTGGCTACAGTAGTTTCTCCTGAAACCCCGAGTGGTTTTATCAGTGACTGTGTTGTATTGGTGACCTTCCAATTCTGGTATCCCCCCACCCCATCACCACACCCCACCACCCCACCCCTCCACCACCCCCCCGCCACCCCCCACACCACCCCCACCACCCCCCACCAACCCCCCCCCCCCCGCCTCCCCCACCACCGCCCCCCCAACCCCCCCCCCCCCCCCCCCCCCCCACTCCCCCATCCCATCTGCCACACTGGTGGGAAAATCTCCTCTACATCTTTCTGAGAACCCCTTTCGTCATTTTAAAGATCGTTAAGTCACTCCTGGCCCTCACTTTCCAGAAGGTCAAAGATTCAAATCACACTCCAGAAAAGTGAGGACAAAACCAGGATAAAACTCCAGCAGATTATTGAGGGGAGAGCAGGCAGCTTATCCCTGATGTCCTGGCTAACATTTATCCCTCAGCGGTGGCATAGTCACTGGTAATGTCACTAGTAACCCAGAAGCCCAGGCTAATGCCCAGGGGACACAGGTTCAAATCCCACCGATGCAGCTGATGGAATTTAAATTCAGCTCATAGAATCTGGAATTGAAAACACCTCTCAATAATGATTTGTCATTAAAAACCCATCTGGGTCATGTCCTTTGGGGAGAAAAATCTGCCGTCCTTACCCGGTCTGGTCCACATGTGACTTCAGACGCACAGCAATTCTGGTCACCAAGCTATCAGAAGGACGTGGAGGCTTTGGAGAGAGTACAGAAATGGTTTACCGGGATGTTGCCTGGTATGGAGGGTATTAGCTAAGAGGAGAGATTGAATAAACTGGGATTGTTCTCCCTGGAAAGACAGAGGTTGAGGGGTGACCTAGTAGAAGTTTATAAAATTATGAAGGGCATAGATAGGGTGAACAGTTGGAAGCTTTTTCCCAGGGGCAGAAATGACAATTGCAAGGGGGCACAAGTTCAAGATAAGGGGGGAAAGGTTCAGTGGAGATGTGCGGGGGAAGGTTTTTACACAGAGGATGGTGGGGGCCTGGAATGCACTGCCCAGTGAGGTGGTTGAGGCAGATACATTAGTGACATTTAAGACTTATCAGGATAGACACATGAACAGACGGGAAATAGAGGGATACAAGCGGTTGGTTTAGATAGGACAACATGATCGACGCAGACTTGGAGGGCCAAAGGTCCTGTTCCTGCGCTGATCTGCTCTTTGTTCTTTGATCTTTGTTCAATATGGTCGACTCTTTGATTTGATTTGATTTGATTTATTGTCACATGAATTGGAATACAGTGGAAAGTATTGTTTCTTGCGCGCTCTACAAACAAAGCATACTGTTCATAGAGTACATAGGGGAGAAGGAAAGGAGAGAGTGCAGAATATAGTGTAACAGTCGTAGCTAGGGTATAGAGAAAGATCAGCTTAATATATATTTTTTATTCATTTGTGGGACATGGGCGTCGCTGGCTGGCCAGCATTTATTGCCCATCCCTAGTTGCCCTTGGAGGGCAGTTGAGAGTCAACTACATTGCTGTGGCTCTGGAGTCACATGTAGGCCAGACCGGGTAAGGACGGCAGATTTCCTTCCCTAAAGGACCCTATAGAACATGGTAGGGCCAATCAAATGTTCGATGCAGCAGGGAAGAAGCTGAATGCTCAAGTGAGCCACTCAATTGGCCGGGCAGTTAAGGATGGCCAATAAATGCGAGCCCAGCCAGCGACACCCACATCCCATGAAGGAATAAAGAAAAAAAATCACAGGTTCTCATGACATTTGGGGGCTTGTTATCCACAACCTGGTTCTCAGGAACTACAAAAGATTGTGAATGTAGCCCAGTCCATCACGCAAACCAGCCTCCCATCCATTGACTCTGTCTACACTTCCCACTGCCTCGGAAAATCAGCCAGCATAATTAAGGATCCCACGCACCCCGGACATTCTCTCTTCCACCTTCTTCTGTTGGGAAAAAGATACAAAAGTCTGAGGTCACGGACCAACCGACTCAAGAACAGCTTCTTCCCTGCTGCTGTCAGACTTTTGAATGGAACTACATCACGCTAAGTTGATCTTTCTCTACACCCTAGCTATGACTGTAACACTACTTTCTGCACTCTCTCCTTTCCTTCTCTATGAACGGTATGCTTTGTCTGTATAGCGCGCAAGAAACAAGACTTTTCACTGTATAATAATACATGTGACAATAATAAATCAAATCAAATCAGTGTTTTCAACAATGATTAGACTCTGCAATCTTCATTGGCTGTAAAACACTTTGGGCTATCCTAAGGATGTGACAGGCTCTATGCGAATGCAAGTCTGCCTTTTCCATTTGCCACACTGCCAGTTCTGCAATCTCTTTTTCAGAGATTTGACTCCCCGCTTCTATTTTGGGTGTCCGCCAAAGGTCCTTGCAGAAAACCAAACCGCCACAGAGAGGAAAAGCATTTAAAAAAAAGACGCTCCATATTGTCTTTAACGAACAAATCTACCTTTCAAACATTGTGACAAACACGTCAGACTGGAAACAGGCGCGGAAAGAAAATTGTGACAAGGTCAAAATGTTTAAAGCTTCTCGTTGAAAAATGATTTTAACAGTCGTATAATTTTTGACTGTTGAATCTTAAGTGGCAACCAGAATGGTTTTGTGAATTTGGCAGAAGGTGGAACAAATATTCTTTGTTTCAGTATAAAGTGAGAAGTAGGATCTGAGCTATTTTGGTTATGATTTTAAGCTGCTAACTAGGGTTGCTAACTGTAACGTCCGAACTATGTTAGGGGTTGCAGAGTTTAAACCAAAAGAGAAAGAAGTGGTTTGCACATGTAAATTCAAAGTAACACACAACACGTTCATTGAAAGAGATGTTCTCTGCACAGAACCGAAACTGCAACTAAAAGCAGGAACCTGTGAAACACCCAATGACCTCATGGTCAAGTCATGTGACCTGCTATTAAAGGAATTATACAACCACTTAAATATCCTTCCCCCTTTACTTCTATATTCATGACAACAAATGGTTCTTTCTCAGCTTGGTATGGCTCCTGCTCTGCCCAAGACCACAAGGAACTACAAAAGGCCGTGAATGTAGCCCAATCGATCACACAAACCAGCCTCCCATCCATTAAAACTGTCTACAGTTCCTGCTACCTCGGAAAAGCAGCCAGCATAATTAAGGACCCCACGCACCCCGGACATTCTCTCTTCCACCTTGTTCCGTCGAGAAAAAGATACAAAAGTCTGAGGTCACGTACCAACCGACTCAAGAACAGCTCCTTCCCTGCTGCCATCAGACTTTTGAATGGACCTACCTTGCACTAGGTTGATCTTTCTCTACACCCTAGCTATGATTTTAAAACTACATCCTGCACCCTCTCGTGTTTCCTTCTCTATGAACGGTATGCTTTGTCTGTACAGCGTGCAAGAAACAATACTTTTCACTGTATACTAATACATGTGACAATAATAAATCAAATCAAAATCAAATGATGATGTTAAATTGGATCAATAATACTCTAGATACAGTACTCTGCATCATTAGTCATTACACACAGTCAATAATAAAGTCAATCAGGAGGGTATCTATTCCACTTTGGTTGTATAAGACGTTCTTTGAACCCAGAAGTATGAATTGGAGCTTAAGTAGACACTTCTTCTCTTAAAACTAATTCTGCATCATTCTCACTCAGTATAGTAGCAAAGACACAATCATCTAAGTCTTCCATAATAGCATTCACAACACGAGGGCCTAAAGGAGTTGGTACTTCTGGAGATAATTCTGAGAAATCATTTTGAGATGTCAATTGGTCAGCACGGTGTCGCCAAGCTAGTTCATCTTCAGTTTGAACCATGTAAGAAATTCAACCTGTTTTTTGCTAAAACCATGGCTGGTCCCCATTTCTCAGTCATGGCAAAATTATACATAACACTCGATCTCCTTTTTGAAATGAGTGTTGTTTTGCCCTCACTTCCTGTCTCGCACCTTGAGATTGTTGTTGATCTCTGCAGTTTTTGAAGCTAAAACAAATTAAACATTGTTCTCTTACTCTTTAAGAGCAGTAATTCAGGTGAACTTTGAGTAGTCGCATGAGTAGTTTCTACAAGATGCCAAAAAGCTATTCACACGACGTGATAACGAACCTTGCTGTTTTGAAGCTTTTAACAAATGCGAATCATTTGTTGATGGATGGTCAGGTGCAGATTTTATATGTTGAATACCACTTACTTTGAGATAATCCTCAAGCTCTTGTGAAGTAAACTGTCAATTATTATCACTGATAATCTGTTCCAGTTTACTAAATCCTTCAAAACATTTCATCAGGTTTTTCAATGGTTTATTCAAATACAGTAGATCTCATGATAATAACCTCTGGTCACTTCGAGTGCGCATCAATTCTGATGAAGAACATGTAATCCTCAGCCACACCTCCAAAATCTCCATGCAATTTTTGCCACAACATTTTAGGCCAGTCCCAAGAGTGTAAAGGAGACAGCGATGGTGTATTTCTTATTCGGGCACTGGATTGACACTGTCCCATTGTTTCTTCAACCTGAGCATCTAAACATTGCCACTGAAACTAACTAATTCCTTCATCTAGACTATACCAGGATGTCCTTCCTGTAGTTGTTCAAAAACCCTCCCACGCAGACTAGCAGGAATGATCACTCGGATTCCCCACAATAGACACCTGCCAAGGACAGCAAACTCAAGTTTTCTTGACACTTATGGTTTCAAATCGGTCATTGTTGTAATGTTGAGAAGACTGTAGCCAATTTGAGCATTGAACAAAGAACAGTATGGTGCAGGAAGAGGCCCTTCGGCCCACCAAGTCTCTGCCAGCACAGATGCCTCTAATATTTTCTTGCCTCTACGTGGTGCATATCCCTCTATTCCCTGCCTATTCATGTATCTACAGTAAGAAGTCTCACAACACCAGGTTAACCTGGTTACCCCAGTCCAACGCCGGCATCTCTACATCATATTCATGTATCTATCCAGATGCCTCTTGAACGTTGTTTCAGAATCTGCTTCCACCACCTCCTCCGGCAGCGCGTTCCAGGCATTCACCACCCTGTGTGTGAAAAACCTGCCCCTTACATCTCTATTAATCTTGCCCCCTCTCACTCTCAACCTATGCCCCCGAGTAACTGACCCTTTGACCCTCGGGAAAAAGAAAGCAAGCTCCTGGAAATAGCAATGAGATAATGATCTGATCAGGTCTCACTGAGCTGCTGTTGAAGGGATAATTATTCGCCCCTGACGCCAGTGATAAGTTCAGGTCTCTTCAAATCAAGGAAAGGCGTTGGAGCCGGCAGACTGGGGCCTCCGATTCTGATTTAATGTCCCGCTCACAGACAGCAGCTTCCTCTCACTCCTCGCACTGGAACCTCCATTCTGCATTCCAGCTTCTGAAAGAGGAACTCACAAACATTTGGCTCAGAGGTCAGAGTGCTATCAACCGAGCCATGGATGATGCTTCAGAAAGCCACTGGAATATTTATGGTGGAGGAGGAGACCCTTCGGCCCATTGTGCCTGTGACAGCTCTCCGGCCTATTCCCACTTTCCAGTCTATTGGCCGATTGTTTTCAACATCTCAAGTTTCGGTCAAAGTGTTTTTTTTAATGTAATGAGTGGTTCCTGCCTCCATCACCCTTTCAGACAATGAGTTTCAGCCCCCACCCATCTTCTAGATGAAAATTAATTACTCAGCTCTCCTAAAACCTTTGTCAACTTCTTTAGACTTGTACCCCCCTGTATTTATGTCCCAGTTAACAAAAATAGATCCTTTCCTATCCACTCTGTTCCGGCCCACATAATTTTATAAACCTCCATTAAATCCCCCCTCAGCCTCCTCCGTTCTAAAGGAAACACCCCCAGCCTGTTCAATCTTTCCTCCTCACTAAAACTAAGGGTGGCACAGTGGTTAGCTCTGCTGCCTCGCAGCGCTAGGGACCCGGGTTCAATTCCTGGCTTGGGTCACTGTCTGCGTGGAGTCTGCACGTTCTCCCCGTGTCTGCGTGGGTTTCCTCCGGGTGCTCCGGTTTCCTCCCCCAGTCTGAAAGACGTGCTGGTTAGGTGGATTGGCCACGCTAAATTCTCCCTCAGTGTACCCGAACAGGTGCTGGAGTGTGGCAACTAGTCACAGTAACTTCATTGCAGTGTTAATTTAAGCCTACTTGTGACACTAATAAATCAACTTAAACTTTATTCTCCAGTCCAAACATCATCCTGTATAAATCTCCTCTCCAGTGTGATCACATTCTTCCTTTAATGTGGTGACCAGAAACTGTGCACAGTTCTCTAGTTGTGATTGAAGTTTTTTTTTAAAAGTACAGGAAATTTGTCATGTCCGCTACAACTCTCACCAACTTTTACAGATGCACCACAGAAAGCATTCTTTCTGGTTGTATCGCAGCTTGGTATGGCTCCTGCTCTGCCCAAAACCGCAAGGAACTACAAAAGGTCGTGAATGTAGCCCAATCCGTCTCGCAAACCAGCCTCCCATCCATTGACTCTGTCTACACTTCCCGCTGCCTCGGCAAAGCAGCCAGCATAATTAAGAACCCCACACACCCCGGACATTCTCTCTTCCACCTTCTTCCATCGGGAAGAAAGTACAAAAGTCTGAGGTCACGTACCAACCAACTCAAGAACAGCTTCTTCCCTGCTGTCGTCAGACTTTTGAATGGAATTACCTTGCATTAAGTTGATCTTTCTCTACACCCTAGCTATGACTGTAACACTACATTCTGCACTCTCTCCTTTCCTTCTCTATGAACGGTATGTTTTGTCTGTATAGCGCGCAAGAAACAATACTTTTCACTGTATGTTAATACATGTGACAATAATAAATCAAATCAAAGTTCTAGCCTTGTGTGCATCCCATTTTCATCACTGGCTCCCGAGCTCTGAGATTCTCTCTTGTTACCTCCCTCCCACTTCAAAGATGCTCCTTAGAAACTGTCTCTTTGACCAAGGTTTTGGGTTGCCTGATCCACTGATGTGACTTGGTGTCAAATTATGTTCTGTAAAAGTTGCTCCAGATACAGAAGCAACTATTTTATTGCTGAATAAGAAGCCAAGCTACAATTGTTGAAATCTGCTTCATTTAAAGGACAATCCCAGACGCCACAAGAGTTACTAAACCATCTCACTCTTTTGGAAATCCAAGTACCTCATCTACAGTATCTGCTCATGATTAATCCATTCCAATAAACACTCGGCACTCAGTCAATGGAAACTCAGTAACCACACCTCACTGACGTACATACTGCCTCTTCTTACCGACAGCACTTAGGAATAAGAAACTTGAAACTGCAGCCTGTAACTCAATCCCTATGAATCATTGCCCATTCTGGATTAGTCCCTGGCTTGGGTCACTGTCTGTGCGGAGTCTGCACGTTCTCCCCGTGTCTGCTCTGGGTTTCCGCCGGGTGCTCCGGTTTCCTCCCACAGTCCAAAAGACGTGCTGGTTAGGTGCATTGGCCATGCTAAATTCTCCCTCGGTGTACCCGAACAGGCATCAGAGTGTGTCCATCGAGTCTGCACCGACCACAGTCCCACACAGGCCCTATTTCTGTAACCCCTCATATTTACCCTGCTGATCCCCCTGACACTAAGGGTTAATTTAGCATGGCCAATGCCGACACTATAGTTAAGAAAGCCCACCAATGCCTCTACTTTCTCAGAAGACTAAGGAAATTTGGCATGTCAGCTACGACTCTCACCAGCTTTTACAGATGCACCATAGAAAGCATTCTTTCTGGTTGTATCACAGCTTGGTATGGCTCCTGCTCTGCCCAAGACCGCAAGGAACTCCAAAAGGCCGTGAATGTAGCCCAATCCATCACGCAAACCAGCCTCCCATCCATTGACTCTGTCTACACTTACCGCTGGAAAAGCAGTCAGCATAATTAAGGACCCCACGCACCCCGGATATTCTCTCTTCCACCTTCTTCCTTCAAAAGTCTGAGGTCACGTACCAACCGACTCAAGAACAGCTTCTTCCCTGCTGCTGTCAGACTTTTGAATGGACCTCCCTTGCATTAAGTTGATCTTTCTCTACACCCTAGCTATTACTGTAACACTACATTCTGCACTCTCTCATTTCCTTCTCTATGAACGGTATGCTTTGTCTGTACAGCGCTCAAGAAACAATACTTTTCACTGTATGTTGATACATGTGACAATAATAAATCAAATCAATTAACCTGCACATCTTTGGGCTGTGGGAGGTAAATGTAGCACCCGGAGGAAACCCACGTGGACATGGGGAGAACATGCAAACTCTGCATAGACAGTGACCCAAGCCGGGAATCAAACCCGGGTCCCTGGCACTGTGAGGCAGCGGTGCGAACCACTGTGCCACCATGCTGCCCATGTGTGCACTAATGATAATAAACCTTTTAGTTGAGGGTCATGCAGTCCATAGTGCAGAATGGCCTAATTCTGCTCCTATGTTTAATGGTCTTCTGGTCTTATAACACCTGCTGGGGGAAGGGAGGGGAGAGATTGGAGCGTGGGGTGGGGTGGGAGAGATGGGAGGGGACGGTTGCAGGGTCGGAGGTCATGGCTCCGGTGTGGATTGTGCCTCAATGGCTTCCAAAGTCGCTCTTTCACATGATGATGATCGAAAACAAGGAGCACATCATTGATACATGGGTTTATTTTGTTAATATAAACACAGTAATTCCAGCAAAATCCAGGTTCAAACAGCAGAATAAACACTAATAACAGTTATGGATAAGCGGGGTTTAATTGACTGGTGATTGTACAGAAAGGTCATTAAAGAAAGTTTTAAAGGCAGGAAGCTTTCCAATGGATTCTAGAACAGGTGGATGTTTGCTATACATTACATCTATCACATGAATGATAATGCTATCAGTATTATGGCAATGCCCACAAATACACTCCATGTTTGTTGAAGGGTGGGGGGTAGAGGGCAGAGGGGGTGGAGGGGCTAGGGGGGACGGGGACTGGCAAAAGGGATCAGTAACATAACATGTGTAACACTTTTTATATACTATAAATATATAGTATACACAGAAACTCTGTATGTTAGCTTAAAAGGTCAAACGACAGGTAAAGAAATCAATATTTGACCAATGCAAGTCTTGTGTTTTTTTTATATTATAATACAATGCTTTTTTTTTAATCTCTCCAAAATGTCCATCTTTGAAAACATTCTCGTGCAAAGAGTGAGGAGGTCATTTATACTTGGAGTTCTGTCACCTTCCCAAGGCAAGCTGTCTGGCTCCGTATCATATCATGAACTGCTGTGTTGCGTCATTGTATGGTTCTGTAGAGAGACAAAAAGGGAATGAGATGTTGAGGTGAGATTGTTGAGCTACACATTCACCGAACGCACACTTACTTTGGCAATAACAATGATTGGTTGTTTAGTGGCAGCCGTACTGCACCTGCTGTTCGTGGTGACACCAGTTGTTACCTGTATTCCTCCCCGCTGTCATCTGTGGCTGCAACATCTTACATTTTTATCAAGAACATTTCTCCTCTCATCAGTCTGCTTGTTTTTTGCAGGGGAATGAGTCCACAGCTGTACATTCCACCAGGGGAAATGGGGTGAGGGGTGGGGGGTTCCTCCCCACCTAGCCTACATCTTTGACAAAGCTTTGTCAAAGGGTCATCTGGACTCGAAATGTCTTTCATCTCCTTACAGATGCTGCCTGATGGGCTGAGATTTTCCAGCATTTTCTCTTTTGGTCGCCTACATCTTGTTGGGTCACTAACTTAGAGTCTTATTAATTACACTCATCAGAGGAAATGGGCCCATTCCACTCAATCTCCCCTCGCGGGACAGCTCTCTCTCATTCTAGGAATGACTGGAGTTAACCTTCATTGCACTAAGGCAAGTGTGGGCAACCTATGGCCAGGGGGTCACACGCGGCCTATCTGGATTCCGAGTGCGGCCCCACGAGACATTTTGTTGACCGTTGCCCAGACGCGGGGTCACCACATTCCGCTGATTCCCATCTGTGTAGTTTTTTTCCTCCCGGTGTGACTGAAGCGATTTGCACGTAAAGCGAGGGTGAGTGAAGTGAGGTGGGTGCTGATTGCTCACAACACTGACTGTGAGAGCCGTGCGCTCCCTCTGTGTCCAAAGCTTCAATATTCCTTTCGTTTTTACCATTTGAGGTTGATGACAG
This sequence comes from Mustelus asterias, assembly GCF_964213995.1. Classification (NCBI taxonomy): domain Eukaryota; kingdom Metazoa; phylum Chordata; class Chondrichthyes; order Carcharhiniformes; family Triakidae; genus Mustelus; species Mustelus asterias. The sequence continues at coordinate 4,346,100 of NC_135807.1, forward strand.
TTCCATTAATATCAAAATGATGAAGCATTTTCTATAACAGGTTATGGAACATTCAGCGTGTATTAAATGTATTTAATCTGATTCATGGGGTCACGGTTAGTGAACAAACTCGATTTCAATCTTGTAGCCCACTGAGATAAAGGAGGGCCACTCACTAGCCTGGGTTACTCATCACTTGTCTTAATCAATATTTATCTGTTAGTTAAAATCACTAAAAAAAAAACGATTATCTGATCATTATCTCGTTGCTGTTTTGTGGGATCTTGCTGTGCACAAGTTGGCTGCTGGTGTTTCCTACATTACAAGAGTGACTCCACTTCACCAGTACTTCATTGGCTGTAGAGAGCTTTGACATGTCAGGTGGTCAGGGAAGGTGCTATTTTTATTCTGACGGGTGCGTATGAATACAATATTGAATGTTTTCTTTCAAGCATTCAAACTTCCTGTCTCCAGAGTTATCTGGCCGGGTAAGTGGCGAAGTGCCTCGGGTACATTTCAATCAGTCAGTGAATTCATTCCTTAAATATATAAAATATCTCAAAATATAGCCATCAGTTGTTAAATTCGACACAATTGGTAGGTATTGGCTGATATTTTACGAACTTGCTTGGGCGAGGCTCGAGGGGTTATGGGGATCGGGCCTGGGTGTGATTGTGGTCGGTGCAGACTCGATGGGCCGAATGGCCTCCTTCTGCACCGAAGAAATGCTATGGATTCCATGGAAAGAAATCTGCCGTCCTTATCTGGTCTGGCCGACATGTGACTCCAGAGCCACAGCAATGTGCTTGACTCTCAACTGCCATCTGAAATGGCCTCGTAAAGTCCTGCCCGAGACCAAGGGAGAATTCTGTTCTGCGAGCTTTACCCACCCTGATTCCAGAGCGGGCGTGCGGTAACATTCCAGCCATTCACTTCACCCTCATTACTGCTGAGCCAGAGGCCAACGCTGAGAATCACAGTAAACCTTGGATTTACCTCCAGCCGTTTGTCCCACTAATTACAACGGGACGATGCACTGCAGCAAGTTTGGAGAGGCAGTGGCGTAACTGTATTGTCATTGGACCCAGGGGAATGTTCTGGGTTCAAATCCCACCATGCAGATGGTAAAATTTAAATTCAATAAAAATCTGGAAATAAAAGCCTAATGACAATGAAGCCATTGTCGATTGTCATAAAAACCCATCTGGTTCACTGATCTCCTTTTAGGGACGGCCCGGTGGCACAGTGGTTAGCACTGCTGCTTCACAGTGCCAGGGACCCGGGTTCGATTCCCGGCTTGGGTCACTGTCTGTGTGGAGTTTGTACGTTCTCCCTGTGTCTGCGTGGGTTTCCTCCGGGTGCTCCAGTTTCCTCCCACAGTCCAAAGATGTGCGGGTTAGGTTGATTGACCGTGCTAAATTGACCCTAGTGTCAGGGGGATCAGTAGGGTAAATATGTGGGGTTTCGGGGATAAGGCCTGGGTGGGATTGTGGTCAGTGCAGATTGGATAGGCCGAATGGCCTCCTTCTGCACTGTAGGAATTCTATGGATTCTATGCAAGGAAATCTGCCGTCCTTACCTGGTCTGGCTTACATATGACTCCAGAGGCCCACCCAGTAACTCCACCCACCCCTCCCCCCATCCCCGCCACCCATATGAATGAATAAATAAATTGCTATGGCATCTTTCATAGGATCTCCGACATGACCACTCTAATTCCAAGTTCCCCTCGAGTCACTCACCATCCTAACTTGGAAATATATTGGCCATTCCTTCACTGTCGCTGGGTCAAAATCCTGGAACTCCTTTCCTAACAGCACTGTGGGTGTACCTACACCACATGGACTACAGCGGCGCAAGAAGGCAGCTCACCACCACCTTCACAAGGGGCAATTAGGTGAAGGCAATAAATGCTGGCCTAGCCAGCGATGCCTTGGTTTGTTCTCACTGGAGCGACGGAGGTTGAGGGGTGACCTGATAGAAGCCTGCAAGATTATGAGGGGCATGGACAGAGTGGATAGTCAGAAGCTTTTTCCTAGGGTGGAAGAGTCAATTACTCGGGGGCAGAGGTTTAAGGTGCGAGGGGCAAGGTTTAAAGGAGATGTACGAGGCAAGTATTTTTACACAGAGGGTGGTGGGTGCTTGGAACTCGCTGTCGGGGGAGGTAGTGGAAGCAGATATGATGGTGACTTTTAAGGGGCAGTCTTGATAAATACATGAATAGGATGGGAACAGAGAGATATGATCCCTTTTAGTTCAGTCGGGCAGCATGGTCGGTGCGGGCTTGGAGGGCCGAAGGGCCTGTTCCTGTGCTGTAATTTTCTTTGTTCTTTGTTCACATCCTATGAATGAATACAGAAAAAATGCTTTTCCAGAGTTGCAAGGAGCTGTTCCCGTGAACCGGTAGTTTGGCAGTAGCTGGTGTGATGATGGGCTTTGTCGGACCTTATTGCACAAGTGCCTCAGGCACTGGTCTCTCTGAGCAAGTAACCTCTTCTGTAGAGTTGCCAGCTTCCTGCCGGCGTTCCGCTGCTGGGAAGGATCTGGAAGAGTTCGGCTTGCCGGGGACCGTAGGACACGCGTATGCCAGCAGACGATGAACTCTGCGACCCCACTGGACCCAATTTACAAAACAGCATGAGCTTCGGGCCAAAGGAAGGAGATATTCAGCTCATTATCACCTGAGAATTACTGCACTCCTGTCTCTTTCCCCTTCTCACTTGTAATGAGCACTGCCTCATGCTGGGTATACAAGGAGCAGAGAAAACCTGCACTCCTCACGGCTTCGGGACAGCTCAAAGTGCCTCACAGCCGATGAAGTCCTTTGCTTTGGAAGTGTGGTCGCTATTGTGAGGTAGGAGACCCTGCAAGCAAATGCTACACAGCAAGATCCCACAGCAATGCAACAACCAATCTGCTGCGTTTTAGCGGTGTAGTTTTTAGCAATAGTTACGGGCCAGGACACCAGAGTGAACTCCCCTGCTCTTCTTCGAAACAGTGACCGTGGGACCCCTGCCCGAGAGGTCGGGTGGTTTACCAAAAGACGCAGCTTCCCTTCAGCACCGGCACGGCAGGCGACAGCCTGGACTTCTTTTCTGAAGTCTCCGGTGATCTCCAGAACCCTCCCAGATCCCCCCGCGCTCCTCCGTTTCAGACCTTTGCAACATATCTGAATTCATCGCTCCATTAGCTTCTGTGCTCTCACCCGCCTGGGCCTAGACTCCAGAATTCCCTCCCTAAATCTCCCATTTCTCTACCTCTCCTTTAGAATGATCCTTAAAACCACTTTGACCAAGCTTTTGCTCACATGTCCTGTTACCTCGCGACATGGCACGGTGTCTGATTGGTTCATCATGACGTGGGATCATTGTTCATGTTATGGATGCAATATTAATGAGACTTGTTGATATCGTAGTGCAGGAAATGCAGCCGCCAATTTGTGCACAGCAAGCTCCCACACAGCAATGAGATAAAGGACCAGATAAGATTTTGTTTTAGTTGAGGGGTTAAATATTGACCAGGTCACCAGCGACAGCTCCCTGCTCTTCCTTCAAAATGGTGACCACCGGATCTGTCGTGCCCACCCAATTCAACGTCTCCTCATCCAAAGGATGGCACCACCAACAGTGCAGCACTCTCTCAGTACCCCACCGTTATTTATGTTCTACCGAAGTGATGATGAATATGAGATTTGAGTGCCACTGTTGCCATCCCCTAATTGCCCCTTGAGAAGGTGGTGGGTTGGATCTCAAATGACGAGACAGAGTACGGGAATGAGATAGAGAATCTGGTGCGGTGACAATAATCTCTCTCTCAATGTCAACAAAACGAAAGAGCTTGTCATCGACTTCAGGAAGCGTAAAGGAGAACATGCCCCTGTCTACATCAATGGGGACAAAGTAGAAATGGTCGAGAGCTTCAGGTTTTTAGGTGTGCAGATCACCAACAACCTGTCCTGGTTCCCCCATGCCGACACTATAGTTAAGAAAGCCCACCAACGCCTCTACTTTCTCAGAAGACTAAGGAAATTTGGCATGTCAGTCATGACTCTCACCAACTTCTACAGATGCACCATAGAAAGCATTCTTTCTGGTTGTATCACAGATTTTGCTCTGCCCAAGACTGCAAGAAATACAATGGGTCATGAACAAAGCCCAATCCATCACTCAAACCAGCCTCCCATCCATTGACACTGTCCACACTTCCCGCTGCCTCAGAAAACTAGCCAGCATAATTCAGGACCCCTCTCACCCCGGACATTCTCTCTTTTCCACCTTCTTCCGTCAGGAAAAAGATACAAAAGTCTGAGGATACATACCAACCGACTGAAAAACAGCTTCTTCCCTGCTGCCATCAGACTTTTGAATGGATCTACCTCGCATTAAGTTGATCTTTCTCTACATAAAAGCAAATTACTGCGGATGCTGGAATCTGAAACCAAAAAAGAAAATGCTGGAAAATCTCAGCAGGTCTGGCAGCATCTGTGAGGGGAAAAGAGCTGACGTTTCAAGTCCAGATGACCCTTTGTCAAAGCTCTGACAAAGGGTCATCGAGACTCGAAACGTCAGCTCTTTTCTCTCCTTACAGATGCTGGCAAACCTGCTGAGATTTTCCAGCATTTTCTCTTTTGATCTTTCTCTATACCCTAGCTATGACTGTAACACTACATTCTGCATGTTCTCCTTTCCTTCTCTATGAACGGTATGCTTTGTCTGTATAGTGCGCAAGAAACAATACTTTTCGCTGTATACCAATACATGTGACAATAATAAATCAAATCAAATCAAAATGGTGGTGAGTTGCCTTCTTGAGCCGCTGTGGTCCCTGTGGTGTAGGTACACCCACAGTGCTGTTAGGGAGGGAGTTCCAGGATTTTTGACGCAGCCACAGTGAAGGAACGGCGCTATACTTCCAAGTCAGGGTAGTAAGTGGCTTGAAGGGGAACCTCCAGGTGGTGGCGTTCCTAGGTATCTGCTGTTCTTGTCCATCTAGATAGTAGGTGTTGTGGATTGGGAAGGTGCGGTTGAAGGGAAATTGATTTCAATGGAAACAGATGATTAAAAGGCCACGGGTGGGGAGCTTTCAAATGGGCGGCACTGGCTCCTTCTGAATGAGAATATCTGGCCTTGCCTATAATAAATGCTGATTTGCCAAGCTTACTTATCTATGAATGAAATGATATCCTGCTATAATGAAATCACGGCTAATATCTATTTAATGACAGTTTTGCTGACTTTGTCTCGTTCATGAACATTTTAATTAGTTAGGCTGATGACACAAGGAGAAACTGTTCATGCAAACCATCAATAAAGTCCCAACTCAGAAGCAAATGATTTGAGGGGTTGAGATCTCACAATGTATATTTCCATAAAATATATTTGGATACGTTCATCGCTATTTGTAATATTTTAAAACTGAACCAGAACCCTGAAAGAGGCAGAACCATTTTAGTCTGTGACTCCTGAACAAAAGAAGTTTTGGGAAGACCCGCACCTTGTTATCTCTGAGGAGCCACTAATGGCTACCTACACAGCCCAACTCCAGAAAGAACTATGCAAAGGCCATCTGCATTGAATAATCCAGACTGGCCAACAGATGACGGCTTGTCTGCTAGGACAAAGGCCCCACGACCTTGCCTGAAGTGTTTCTGACCTCCTTCCCTGAACAGCCTGACTCTGATTCTAAGGTGATGTCTGCTTTCCGAGAATCCCCCAGCGATGGAGGGAGTTTCACTCAATTGAGACCCTAAATACTCTAAAATCCATAATTAAATCTCTGCCTTAACCATCGACATTCAGGGAGCTGGTGAGATATGGAGAGGCGGTGTACATGGTGGTAATACTATTGGACTCGTAATCTAGAGGCCTATCTGAATCATGGATTCAAATCCTAGAGTGGAATTTAACTTCAATGAATAAATCTGGAATCTAAAACTAGTCTCAATAGTGGAGACATTGACAACTAAAGTTTTCTTTATTATTTAAAGTTTATTTTTTATTTGTGTCACAAATAGGCTTACATTAACACTGCAATGAAGTTACTGTGAAAATCCCCTAGTTGCCACACTCCGGCGCCTGTTCAGGTACACTGAGGGAGAATATAGCACGGCAATGTACCTAACCAGCACATCTTTAGTCACTAAGGGACAATTTACCATGGGTAGTCAACCTAACCCACACATATTTGTACTGTGGGAGGAAACTGGGGCACCCGGAGGAAACCCACGCAGGCATGGGGAGAATGTGCAAACTCCACACAGACAGTGACCCAAGCCGGGAATCGAACCCGGGGTCCCTGGCGCTGTGAGGCAGCTGTGCTGACCACTGTGCCGCCGTGCTGCCAATTGATACAATCGTTAACTTCTTTATTTAGCCATGGATGATGTGTCCTTCTCAAATTGTCTTTGTTTCTCACTGGGATAAATCTTTCCTAAGAGTTATTGAATAAGGTCTTAAACATTTGCCATTGTATTTCTAATGTACTAAGTTTTAACCTCGATTTCCAGTTCACTTTAGTTACCGCGGCCTTCATTATAATTACCTTTATTTAGGCTTAAAATACTAATCTTAATGCATCTGAGTGAGTGGGCGAGGATCTGGCAGATGGAGTATAACATTGACAAATGCGAGGTTATTCACTTTGGAAGAAATAATAGCAAATTGGATTATTATCTAAATGGAAAGAAATTACAACATGCTACTGTGCAGAGGGACCTGGGGGTCCTTGTGCATGAGACGCAAAAACCCAGTCTGCAGGTACAACAGGTGATCAAGAAGGCAAATGGGATGTTGGCCTATATCGCAAGGGGGATAGAACATAAAAGCAGAGATGTCTTGCTGCATCTGGACAGGGCATTGGTGAGGCCGCAGCTGGAATACTGTGTGCAGTTTTGGTCCCCTTATTTGCGGAAGGATATATTAGCCTTGGAGGGAGTGCAGAGAAGGTTCACCAGGTTGATCACCAGAGATTAGGGGTGTTGATTATGAGGAGAGACTGAGCGGATTGGGTTTGTATTCGTTGGAATTTAGAAGGCTGAGGGGGGGATCTTATAGAGACCTATAAGATAATGAAGAGGCTGGATAGGGAAGAGATGGAGAGATTCTTTCCACTTAGTAAGGAAACTAGAACTAGAGGGCACAGCCTCAAAATAAAGGGGGGTCAGTTTAGGACAGAGTTGAGGAGGAACTTCTTCTCTCAGAGGGTGGTGAATCTCTGGAATTCTCTGCCCACTGAAGTGGTGGAGGCTACCTCGCTGAATATGTTTAAAGCGCGGATGGATGGATGGATTCCTGATCGGTAAGGGAATTAAGGGTTATGGGGATCAGGCGGGTAAGTGGAACTGATCCACTTCAGATCAGCCATGATCTTATTGAATGGCGGGGCAGGCTCGAGGGGCTAGATGGCCTACTCCTGCTCCTATTTCTTATTTCTTATTATCTTTGCTGAATGCTATAAAATATCTCCTTTAATGTCCGTCACTGCATCTCCTGTCATAACCTTTAACCTACTTTCCCACTACACTTTAGCCAGTTCTATCTTCATACTCAACTTTATTTAAGTTGAAGCACGAGCCTTGGACCCACTCTTCTCACCCTCAAAGTGAAATTTGAGCATGTTATGAACACTGCTACAGAGAAACTCCCCCACTTCCTCCCTGCAACCTTCACATTGTTGCTTTTCAGATAGGAACTTAATTCCCACTTGAATGACTCTATTGAACCTGCCTCCACTAAACTCTTAGGCAATTCATTCCAGATCCTAAACGCACATTGTGTGAAGTTTCTCCCCATGTTGCTTCTTTTTCCAGTTATCTTAAATGGGGTGGCACAGTGGTTAGCACTGCCGCTTCACAGCGCCAGGGACCCGGGTTTGATTCCCGGCTTGGGTCACTGTCTATGTGGAGTTTGCACGTTCTCCCCGTGTCTGCGTGGGTTTCCTCCGGGTGCTCCGGTTTCCTCCCAGTCTGAAAGACGTGCTGGTTAGGGTGCATTGACCCGCACAGGCGCCAGAATGTGGTGACTAGGGGAATTTCACAGTAACTTCATTGCAGTGTTAATGTAAGCCCACTTGTGACTAATAAATAAACTTTAACTTTAAATCTGTGCCTTCTGCTTCTTTTTTTTCATTCATTCATGGGACATGGGTGTCACTGGCTGGGCCAGCATTTATTGCCCATCCCTAGTTGCCCTTGGAGGGCAGTTGAGAGTCAACCACATTGCAGTGGCTCTGGAGTCAGATGTAAACCTGAAAGATGTGCTGGTTAGGGTGCATTGACTCGAACAGGCGCCGGAGTGTGGCGATTAGGGGAATTTCACAGTAACTTCATTGCAGTGTTAATGTAAGCCTTACTTGTGACGAATAAATAAACTTTAACTTTAACTTTAGGCCAGACCAGGTAAGGACGGCAGATTTCCTTCCCTAAAGGGCATTGGTGAACCAGGTGGGTTTTTCCGACAACCGACAATGGTTTCATGCTTCACCAGTTCTTGATTCTTCCACCAATGGGAACAGTTTCTCTTTATCTATGCTGCCCAAGACCACTCATGATTTTGGACACCTCAACAAACTCCTCTCAGCCTTCCTTTCTCTGAGGAAAACAGCCCTAACTTTTCCGATCTATCTGGATGTCCATGTGCAGGCTATCCGTGTACTGAGCAGGAAGGGTTTCACATGGAACCAGGAGGAAAAAGCCAAAACTATATGAAGAAGGATTGTGGTCTGGGGATTAGGCAGGTAGTTATTAAACAGGATGGCCAATTACAGAGCTGGCACTTCCTTCAAGGCTGTCTCTTCGAGAGCCTCGGTCAATAGCTGCGCAAATCAAACATCAGAAACTGACTGGAAGATGAAATCGATGAGGGAATTAGAGAGTTTCTTTGGGAACAGTTTTTCCTTAAGGCACAGGAGTGATCTTTCTGTAGATTTGTATATCGGGCAGGCAGGAAGGTCATAGAAATAGTGAGGGCGTAAATCATAGAATCCCTACAGTGCAGAAGGAGGCCATTCGGCCCATTGAGTCTGTACCGACCACAATCCTACCCATTCCCGTAACCCGCACATTTACCCTAATCCCCCAACACTAGGTTCAATTTAGCATGGCCAATCCACCTAACCCGCACATCTTTGGAGTGTGGGAGGAAACCGGAGCACCCGGAGGAAACCCACGCAGACACGGGGAGAACATGTAAACTCCACACAGACAGTGACCCAAGCCAGGAATCGAACCTGGGTCCCTGGCGCTGTGAGGCAGCAGTGCTAACCACTGTGCCACTGAGTCACTAGCTCGGCAATAAGGTTCGTGTCCTGGGCTACAAACAATGGCTTCAGTCTTCCCAATATTTAATTGGAGGAAGGTTCTTCTCGTCCAGTACTGGGTGTCGGATAAGCGAGCTGATAATTTAACCGCAGAGGGGTCGAGAGAGGTGGTGGTGAGGTGGAGCTGGGGGTCATCAGTGTACAGGTGAAAACTAATACAGTGACTTCAGCTGATTTTACTGAGGGGCAGCGTGTGGGATGAGAAATGAGATGGGGACGAGGATTAACCCTTGAGGAATTCCAGAGCGAGCATTGAGTGAACAGGAAGAGAAACCATCGCAAGAGAGAGTCTGGCTTTGAAAGAATAGATAGGAATGGAGCCAGGTGTTGGACAGTGAGAATGCTAATATGCTTTGATTTATTATTGTCACATGTATTAACATACAGTGAAAAGTATTGTTTCTTGCGCGCTATACAGACAAAGCATACCGTTCATAGAGTACAGGGATAGGGATGTTTTGCTGCAGTTGTACAGGATGTTAGTGAGGCCACATGTGGAGTATTGTGTGCCGCTTTGGTGTCCTTATCTGAGGAAGGATGTCCTTGCTATAGAGGGAGTACAGCGAAGGTTTACCAGGCTGATTCCTGGGATGGCAGGTCTGTCATATGAGGAGAGACTAAGTCGGTTAGGGTTATATTCACTGGAATTTAGAAGAGTGAGAGGGGATCTCATAGAAACTTATAAAATTCTAACAGGATTAGACAGGGTGGATTCAGAAAGAATGTTCTCGATGGTGGGGGAGTCCAGAACTAGGGGTCATAGTTTGAGGATAAGGGGTAAACCCTTTTGAACTGAGGTGAGGAGAAATTTCTTCACCCAGAGGGTGGTGAATGTGTGGAATTCACTACCACAGAATGTAGTTGAGGCCAAAATGTTGCCTGATTTCAAGAAGAAATTAGATATAGCACTTGGGGCTAAAGGGATCGAGGGATATGGGGGAGGGAAGGGGGGATCAGATATTGAATTTGATGATCAGCCATGATCAAGATGAATGACGGAGCAGGCTCGAAGGGCCGAATGGCCTCCTCCTGCTTCTAGGTTCTATGTTTCTATGTTTACATAAGGGAGAAGGAAAGGGGGGGGTGCAGAATATAGCGAAGAGACTTAAAAAGAACATTATTCGAAAGTTTCGAAGAGTTAGAGTTCAGTTTTAAAAGCGTAGAGCGGGGGTAAAAGATGGAAGTGGAGAGTACGCTGGGGACAGCTCGCAAGACGTCACCTCACTCCAGTGCCATCTTTTTTTTAAAAATTCTGTCAGAATACCATCTGAGGTTCCCCCACTGTGGCTGGAAACTAGTTGCATCAGCTGAGAGGGACACTAACTTTAAACTGCCTTGGTTCAAAGCCAATTACATTGGAAATTCAAAGAGCCCAGCTCAATTTCAATCCCAGCTGCACTGATTAGTACATGGCAGTTTTCTAAATGGAGGTGCCTGTTATATGGGAGTAATATACTTTATGCAAACAGATGGATGATTAATGACCCATGCTCACTGCTGCATAGAACCTCAGTGAAATGCCCTCAGCATTGGCCACACTGCACTGTTCAGAGTCCAGCAAACGCTATACTCCAAATAAAAATGGTGGTTATCTTTATCGATTTACAGATATCCACAGCTGAAAATAAATGCAGCGTGCTAGTGGCTATAAACTAGCTCTCGATGTCACTGAAAAACAACCCAGCCGTTTGTGTGTTAATTCTGACAGAATGACCAGCTGTAAGGTTGGGCTTGTCTCCATCTCCTTCCCTCTCCCGTTTGCCTCAGTGCATCTCAATACAGTTCAGTATCATTACTGAGCATGAACCCCCCCCCCACCTTTTAATCCTCACTGACTCTTCTCCACTGACCCATTTACTGCCTCGGGTAGCAGAGATAATAAAACTCTGGCACTGCCTGGGACAATGAGACCCACTGAAGGGTATTCATGAATGTGGGTGAGTGTACGTGTAAGAGAGAGCGTGAGAGAGAGAGGGTGTGTGTGTGTGTGTGAGAGAGATTGTGAAAGAGAGAATGAGAGAGTGTGAGAGAGTGAGAGACATTGTGAGAGAGAGAATGAAAGAGAGTGATAGTGTGAGAGAGTGTGTGTGAGTGTGTGGGAGAGAGAGAGAGAGGGTGTGTGTGTGTGTGAGAGAGAGAGAGAGATTGTGAAAGAGAGAATGAGGGAGTGTGAGAGAGTGAGAGACGTGAGAGAGAGAATGAGAGAGAGTGATAGTGTGAGAGAGCGTGTGTGAGTGTGTGGGAGAGAGAGAGTGTGTGTGTGTGTGTGAGAGAGAGAGAGAGTGTGTGTGTGAGAGAGAGAGAGAGTGTGTGTGTGTGAGAGAGAGAGTGAGAATGAGAGAGTGAGACTGGGAATGAGAGAGCATGAGAATGTGAGGGTGTGTGAAGGGTTTGAGTGGGTGCGCGAGGGTGAGTGTGCAAGGGGGTGTGTTTTCAATTTATTTATTAGTCACAAGTAGGCTTACATTAACACTGCAATGAAGTTACTGTGAAAATCCCCTAGTCGCCACACTCCGGGTGCCTGTTCGGGTACACTGAGGGAGAATTTAGCACGGCTAATGCACCCTAACCAGCACGTCTTTCAGACTGTGGGAGGAAACAGGAACACCCGGAGGAAACCCACGCAGACACGGGGAGAATGTGCAGACTCCGCACAGACAGTGACCCAAGCCGGGAATCGAAATTGGGTCCCTGGCGCTGTAAGGCAGCAGTGCTAACCACTGTACCACCGTGTCGCCCACTGTGTGAGCCAGGGTGTGTGTTTGTCAGTGTGAACATGTCTGTGCGCATGTGAACAAATGAGTGCAAAATGAAAATGTGAATGTGACTGTGTGTGTATAAATGTGACTGTGTGTGTGTGTAAATGTGACTGTGTGTGTGTGTATAAATGTGACTGTGTGTGTGTGTAAATGTGACTGTGTGTGTGTGTAAATGTGACTGTGTGTGTGTGTAAATGTGACTGTGTGTGTGTGTGTATAAATGTGACTGTGTGTGTGTGTATAAATGTGACTGTGTGTGTGTGTAAATGTGACTGTGTGTGTGTGTGTGTAAATGTGACTGTGTGTGTGTGTGTGTGTGTGTGTGTAAATGTGACTGTGTGTGTGTATAAATGTGACTGTGTGTGTGTGTAAATGTGACTGTGTGTGTGTATAAATGTGACTGTGTGTGTGTGTGTATAAATGTGACTGTGTGTGTGTGTGTGTAAATGTGACTGTGTGTGTGTATAAATGTGACTGTGTGTGTGTATAAATGTGACTGTGTGTGTGTAAATGTGACTGTGTGTGTGTATAAATGTGACTGTGTGTGTGTGTATAAATGTGACTGTGTGTGTGTGTGTATAAATGTGACTGTGTGTGTGTATAAATGTGACTGTGTGTGTGTATAAATGTGACTGTGTGTGTGTGTAAATGTGACTGTGTGTGTGTGTATAAATGTGACTGTGTGTGTGTATAAATGTGACTGTGTGTGTGTATAAATGTGACTGTGTGTGTGTGTGTATAAATGTGACTGTGTGTGTGTGTGTGTAAATGTGACTGTGTGTGTGTATAAATGTGACTGTGTGTGTGTATAAATGTGACTGTGTGTGTGTAAATGTGACTGTGTGTGTGTATAAATGTGACTGTGTGTGTGTGTATAAATGTGACTGTGTGTGTGTGTGTATAAATGTGACTGTGTGTGTGTATAAATGTGACTGTGTGTGTGTATAAATGTGACTGTGTGTGTGTGTAAATGTGACTGTGTGTGTGTGTAAATGTGACTGTGTGTGTGTGTGTATAAATGTGACTGTGTGTGTGTGTATAAATGTGACTGTGTGTGTGTGTAAATGTGACTGTGTGTGTGTGTGTGTAAATGTGACTGTGTGTGTGTGTGTGTGTGTGTGTGTAAATGTGACTGTGTGTGTGTATAAATGTGACTGTGTGTGTGTGTAAATGTGACTGTGTGTGTGTATAAATGTGACTGTGTGTGTGTGTGTATAAATGTGACTGTGTGTGTGTGTGTGTAAATGTGACTGTGTGTGTGTATAAATGTGACTGTGTGTGTGTGTAAATGTGACTGTGTGTGTGTATAAATGTGACTGTGTGTGTGTAAATGTGACTGTGTGTGTGTGTATAAATGTGACTGTGTGTGTGTGTGTATAAATGTGACTGTGTGTGTGTATAAATGTGACTGTGTGTGTGTGTGTGTATAAATGTGACTGTGTGTGTGTATAAATGTGACTGTGTGTGTGTATAAATGTGACTGTGTGTGTGTGTGTATAAATGTGACTGTGTGTGTGTATAAATGTGACTGTGTGTGTGTGTGTATAAATGTGACTGTGTGTGTGTGTATAAATGTGACTGTGTGTGTGTGTATAAATGTGACTGTGTGTGTGTATAAATGTGACTGTGTGTGTGTGTGTATAAATGTGACTGTGTGTGTAAATGTGACTGTGTGTGTGTGTGTGTATAAATGTGACTGTGTGTGTGTGTGTGTATAAATGTGACTGTGTGTGTGTGTGTATAAATGTGACTGTGTGTGTGTGTGTATAAATGTGACTGTGTGTGTGTGTGTGTAAATGTGACTGTGTGTGTGTATAAATGTGACTGTGTGTGTGTATAAATGTGACTGTGTGTGTGTGTATAAATGTGACTGTGTGTGTGTGTATAAATGTGACTGTGTGTGTGTGTATAAATGTGACTGTGTGTGTGTGTATAAATGTGACTGTGTGTGTGTATAAATGTGACTGTGTGTGTGTGTATAAATGTGACTGTGTGTGTATATAAATGTGACTGTGTGTGTGTGTATAAATGTGACTGTGTGTGTGTGTATAAATGTGACTGTGTGTGTGTGTATAAATGTGACTGTGTGTGTGTGTATAAATGTGACTGTGTGTGTGTGTATAAATGTGACTGTGTGTGTGTGTATAAATGTGACTGTGTGTGTGTGTATAAATGTGACTGTGTGTGTGTATAAATGTGACTGTGTGTGTGTGTGTAAATGTGACTGTGTGTGTGTGTATAAATGTGACTGTGTGTGTGTGTATAAATGTGACTGTGTGTGTGTGTATAAATGTGACTGTGTGTGTGTGTATAAATGTGACTGTGTGTGTGTGTATAAATGTGACTGTGTGTGTGTATAAATGTGACTGTGTGTGTGTGTATAAATGTGACTGTGTGTGTGTGTGTAAATGTGACTGTGTGTGTGTGTGTAAATGTGACTGTGTGTGTTTAAATGTGACTGTGTGTGTGTATAAATGTGACTGTGTGTGTGTGTGCATAAATGTGACTGTGTGTGTGTATAAATGTGACTGTGTGTGTGTGTGTGTATAAATGTGACTGTGTGTGTGTATAAATGTGACTGTGTGTGTGTATAAATGTGACTGTGTGTGTGTAAATGTGACTGTGTGTGTGTGTATAAATGTGACTGTGTGTGTGTATAAATGTGACTGTGTGTGTGTGTGTGTATAAATGTGACTGTGTGTGTGTGTGTATAAATGTGACTGTGTGTGTAAATGTGACTGTGTGTGTGTGTGTGTATAAATGTGACTGTGTGTGTGTGTGTGTATAAATGTGACTGTGTGTGTGTGTATAAATGTGACTGTGTGTGTGTGTATAAATGTGACTGTGTGTGTGTGTATAAATGTGACTGTGTGTGTGTATAAATGTGACTGTGTGTGTGTGTATAAATGTGACTGTGTGTGTGTGTATAAATGTGACTGTGTGTGTGTGTATAAATGTGACTGTGTGTGTGTATAAATGTGACTGTGTGTGTGTGTATAAATGTGACTGTGTGTGTGTGTATAAATGTGACTGTGTGTGTGTGTGTAAATGTGACTGTGTGTGTGTGTGTATAAATGTGACTGTGTGTGTTTAAATGTGACTGTGTGTGTGTATAAATGTGACTGTGTGTGTGTGTGCATAAATGTGACTGTGTGTGTTTAAATGTGACTGTGTGTGTGTGTATAAATGTGACTGTGTGTGTGTGTATAAATGTGACTGTGTGTGTGTATATAAATGTGACTGTGTGTGTATAAATGTGACTGTGTGTGTGTGTTTAAATGTGACTGTGTGTGTGTGTATAAATGTGACTGTGTGTGTGTGTGTGTATAAATGTGACTGTGTGTGTGTGTGTATAAATGTGACTGTGTGTGTAAATGTGACTGTGTGTGTGTATAAATGTGACTGTGTGTGTGTAAATGTGACTGTGTGTGTGTAAATGTGACTGTGTGTGTGTGTGTGTAAATGTGACTGTGTGTGTGTAAATGTGACTGTGTGTGTGTGTATAAATGTGACTGTGTGTGTGTAAATGTGACTGTGTGTGTGTAAATGTGACTGTGTGTGTGTAAATGTGACTGTGTGTGTGTAAATGTGACTGTGTGTGTGTGTATAAATGTGACTGTGTGTGTGTGTAAATGTGACTGTGTGTGTGTGTAAATGTGACTGTGTGTGTATAAATGTGACTGTGTGTGTGTGTGTATAAATGTGACTGTGTGTGTATAAATGTGACTGTGTGTGTGTGTATAAATGTGACTGTGTGTGTGTGTAAATGTGACTGTGTGTGTGTGTATAAATGTGACTGTGTGTGTATAAATGTGACTGTGTGTGTGTGTGTATAAATGTGACTGTGTGTGTGTGTGTATAAATGTGACTGTGTGTGTGTGTGTATAAATGTGACTGTGTGTGTGTATAAATGTGACTGTGTGTGTGTATAAATGTGACTGTGTGTGTATAAATGTGACTGTGTGTGTGTATAAATGTGACTGTGTGTGTGTATAAATGTGACTGTGTGTGTGTATAAATGTGACTGTGTGTGTGTATAAATGTGACTGTGTGTGTGTATAAATGTGACTGTGTGTGTGTGTGTATAAATGTGACTGTGTGTGTGTATAAATGTGACTGTGTGTGTGTATAAATGTGACTGTGTGTGTGTATAAATGTGACTGTGTGTGTGTGTATAAATGTGACTGTGTGTGTGTATAAATGTGACTGTGTGTGTGTATAAATGTGACTGTGTGTGTGTGTATAAATGTGACTGTGTGTGTGTATAAATGTGACTGTGTGTGTGTATAAATGTGACTGTGTGTGTGTATAAATGTGACTGTGTGTGTGTGTATAAATGTGACTGTGTGTGTGTATAAATGTGACTGTGTGTGTGTGTATAAATGTGACTGTGTGTGTGTATAAATGTGACTGTGTGTGTGTATAAATGTGACTGTGTGTGTGTGTATAAATGTGACTGTGTGTGTATATAAATGTGACTGTGTGTGTGTATAAATGTGACTGTGTGTGTGTGTATAAATGTGACTGTGTGTGTGTATAAATGTGACTGTGTGTGTGTATAAATGTGACTGTGTGTGTGTATAAATGTGACTGTGTGTGTGTGTATAAATGTGACTGTGTGTGTGTATAAATGTGACTGTGTGTGTGTGTATAAATGTGACTGTGTGTGTGTGTATAAATGTGACTGTGTGTGTGTGTGTAAATGTGACTGTGTGTGTGTGTATAAATGTGACTGTGTGTGTGTGTGTGTATAAATGTGACTGTGTGTGTATAAATGTGACTGTGTGTGTGTGTGTGTATAAATGTGACTGTGTGTGTATAAATGTGACTGTGTGTGTGAATAAATGTGACTGTGTGTGTATAAATGTGACTGTGTGTGTATAAATGTGACTGTGTGTGTATAAATGTGACTGTGTGTGTGTGTGTAAATGTGACTGTGTGTGTGTGTGTGTAAATGTGACTGTGTGTGTGTGTGTATAAATGTGACTGTGTGTGTGTGTATAAATGTGACTGTGTGTGTATAAATGTGACTGTGTGTGTGTATAAATGTGACTGTGTGTGTATAAATGTGACTGTGTGTGTGTGTATAAATGTGACTGTGTGTGTATAAATGTGACTGTGTGTGTATAAATGTGACTGTGTGTGTATAAATGTGACTGTGTGTGTATAAATGTGACTGTGTGTGTATAAATGTGACTGTGTGTGTGTGTATAAATGTGACTGTGTGTGTGTGTTTATAAATGTGACTGTGTGTGTGTGTGTGTGTATAAATGTGACTGTGTGTGTATAAATGTGACTGTGTGTGTATAAATGTGACTGTGTGTGTGTATAAATGTGACTGTGTGTGTATAAATGTGACTGTGTGTGTGTATAAATGTGACTGTGTGTGTGTGTATAAATGTGACTGTGTGTGTATAAATGTGACTGTGTGTGTGTGTATAAATGTGACTGTGTGTGTATAAATGTGACTGTGTGTGTATAAATGTGACTGTGTGTGTATAAATGTGACTGTGTGTGTATAAATGTGACTGTGTGTGTATAAATGTGACTGTGTGTGTATAAATGTGACTGTGTGTGTATAAATGTGACTGTGTGTGTGTATAAATGTGACTGTGTGTGTATAAATGTGACTGTGTATGTGTGTAAATGTGACTGTGTGTGTGTGTATAAATGTGACTGTGTGTGTGTGTAAATGTGACTGTGTGTGTGTGTATAAATGTGACTGTGTGTGTGTGTAAATGTGACTGTGTGTGTGTGTGTGTGTGTGTAAATGTGACTGTGTGTGTGTATAAATGTGACTGTGTGTGTGTGTGTATAAATGTGACTGTGTGTGTGTGTAAATGTGACTGTGTGTGTGTATAAATGTGACTGTGTGTGTGTGTGTATAAATGTGACTGTGTGTGTGTGTGTGTATAAATGTGACTGTGTGTGTGTGTGTATAAATGTGACTGTGTGTGTGTGTGTGTATAAATGTGACTGTGTGTGTGTGTGTATAAATGTGACTGTGTGTGTAAATGTGACTGTGTGTGTGTGTGTGTATAAATGTGACTGTGTGTGTGTGTGTATAAATGTGACTGTGTGTGTGTGTGTGTATAAATGTGACTGTGTGTGTGTGTGTGTATAAATGTGACTGTGTGTGTGTGTGTATAAATGTGACTGTGTGTGTAAATGTGACTGTGTGTGTGTGTATAAATGTGACTGTGTGTGTGTGTATAAATGTGACTGTGTGTGTGTGTATAAATGTGACTGTGTGTGTGTGTGCATAAATGTGACTGTGTGTGTGTGTATAAATGTGACTGTGTGTGTGTGTATAAATGTGACTGTGTGTGTGTGTATAAATGTGACTGTGTGTGTGTGTGCATAAATGTGACTGTGTGTGTGTGTATAAATGTGACTGTGTGTGTGTGTATAAATGTGACTGTGTGTGTGTGTATAAATGTGACTGTGTGTGTGTGTATAAATGTGACTGTGTGTGTGTGTATAAATGTGACTGTGTGTGTGTGTATAAATGTGACTGTGTGTGTGTGTGCATAAATGTGACTGTGTGTGTGTGTATAAATGTGACTGTGTGTGTGTGTATAAATGTGACTGTGTGTGTGTGTATAAATGTGACTGTGTGTGTAAATGTGACTGTGTGTGTATAAATGTGACTGTGTGTGTGTGTATAAATGTGACTGTGTGTGTGTGTATAAATGTGACTGTGTGTGTGTGTGCATAAATGTGACTGTGTGTGTGTGTATGAATGTGACTGTGTGTGTATAAATGTGACTGTGTGTGTGTATAAATGTGACTGTGTGTGTGTGTATAAATGTGACTGTGTGTGTGTGTGTAAATGTGACTGTGTGTGTGTGTGTATAAATGTGACTGTGTGTGTTTAAATGTGACTGTGTGTGTGTATAAATGTGACTGTGTGTGTGTGTGCATAAATGTGACTGTGTGTGTTTAAATGTGACTGTGTGTGTGTGTATAAATGTGACTGTGTGTGTGTGTATAAATGTGACTGTGTGTGTGTATATAAATGTGACTGTGTGTGTATAAATGTGACTGTGTGTGTGTGTATAAATGTGACTGTGTGTGTGTGTTTAAATGTGACTGTGTGTGTGTGTATAAATGTGACTGTGTGTGTGTGTGTGTATAAATGTGACTGTGTGTGTGTGTGTATAAATGTGACTGTGTGTGTAAATGTGACTGTGTGTGTGTGTGTATAAATGTGACTGTGTGTGTGTGTATAAATGTGACTGTGTGTGTGTGTATAAATGTGACTGTGTGTGTGTGTAAATGTGACTGTGTGTGTGTAAATGTGACTGTGTGTGTGTAAATGTGACTGTGTGTGTGTGTGTGTAAATGTGACTGTGTGTGTGTAAATGTGACTGTGTGTGTATAAATGTGACTGTGTGTGTGTGTGTGTATAAATGTGACTGTGTGTGTATAAATGTGACTGTGTGTGTGTATAAATGTGACTGTGTGTGTGTATAAATGTGACTGTGTGTGTGTGTAAATGTGACTGTGTGTGTGTGTGTAAATGTGACTGTGTGTGTGTGTGTAAATGTGACTGTGTGTGTGTGTATAAATGTGACTGTGTGTGTATAAATGTGACTGTGTGTGTGTGTAAATGTGACTGTGTGTGTGTGTGTAAATGTGACTGTGTGTGTGTGTATAAATGTGACTGTGTGTGTATAAATGTGATTGTGTGTGTGTGTGTGTATAAATGTGACTGTGTGTGTATAAATGTGACTGTGTGTGTGTATAAATGTGACTGTGTGTGTATAAATGTGACTGTGTGTGTGTATAAATGTGACTGTGTGTGTGTGTGTGTATAAATGTGACTGTGTGTGTGTGTATAAATGTGACTGTGTGTGTGTATAAATGTGACTGTGTGTGTATAAATGTGACTGTGTGTGTGTATAAATGTGACTGTGTGTGTATAAATGTGACTGTGTGTGTATAAATGTGACTGTGTGTGTATAAATGTGACTGTGTGTGTGTAAATGTGACTGTGTGTGTGTGTATAAATGTGACTGTGTGTGTGTGTGTATAAATGTGACTGTGTGTGTGTGTGTAAATGTGACTGTGTGTGTGTGTGTAAATGTGACTGTGTGTGTGTGTATAAATGTGACTGTGTGTGTGTATAAATGTGACTGTGTGTGTGTGTGTATAAATGTGACTGTGTGTGTGTGTGTATAAATGTGACTGTGGTGTGTGTATAAATGTGACTGTGTGGTGTATAAATGTGACTGTGTGTGTGTGTGTATAAATGTGACTGTGTGTGTATAAATGTGACTGTGTGTGTGTGTGTATAAATGTGACGTGTGTGTGTATAAATGTGACTGTGTGTGTGTGTGTATAAATGTGACTGTGTGTGTATAAATGTGACTGTGTGTGTATAAATGTGACTGTGTGTGTATAAATGTGACTGTGTGTGTGTGTGTATAAATGTGACTGTGTGTGTATAAATGTGACTGTGTGTGTGTGTATAATGTGACTGTGTGTGTATAAATGTGACTGTGTGTGTGTGTGTATAAATGTGACTGTGTGGTGTATAAATGTGACTGTGTGTGTGTATAAATGTGACTGTGTGTGTATAAATGTGACTGTGTGTGTGTGTATAAATGTGACTGTGTGTGTATAAATGTGACTGTGTGTGTGTATAAATGTGACTGTGTGTGTGTATAAATGTGACTGTGTGTGTGTATAAATGTGACTGTGTGTGTGTATAAATGTGACTGTGTGTGTGTATAAATGTGACTGTGTGTGTATAAATGTGACTGTGTGTGTGTGTGTAAATGTGACTGTGTGTGTGTGTGTGTAAATGTGACTGTGTGTGTGTGTGTATAAATGTGACTGTGTGTGTGTGTATAAATGTGACTGTGTGTGTGTGTATAAATGTGACTGTGTGTGTATAAATGTGACTGTGTGTGTATAAATGTGACTGTGTGTGTATAAATGTGACTGTGTGTGTATAAATGTGACTGTGTGTGTATAAATGTGACTGTGTGTGTATAAATGTGACTGTGTGTGTGTGTATAAATGTGACTGTGTGTGTATAAATGTGACTGTGTGTGTATAAATGTGACTGTGTGTGTATAAATGTGACTGTGTGTGTGTGTGTAAATGTGACTGTGTGTGTGTGTATAAATGTGACTGTGTGTGTGTATAAATGTGACTGTGTGTGTGTGTGTATAAATGTGACTGTGTGTGTATAAATGTGACTGTGTGTGTGTGTGTGTATAAATGTGACTGTGTGTGTGTGTATAAATGTGACTGTGTGTGTATAAATGTGACTGTGTGTGTGTGTGTATAAATGTGACTGTGTGTGTATAAATGTGACTGTGTGTGTGTGTGTATAAATGTGACTGTGTGTGTATAAATGTGACTGTGTGTGTGTATAAATGTGACTGTGTGTGTATAAATGTGACTGTGTTGTGTGTATAAATGTGACTGTGTGTGTATAAATGTGACTGTGTGTGTGTATAAATGTGACTGTGTGTGTGTATAAATGTGACTGTGTGTGTGTATAAATGTGACTGTGTGTGTATAAATGTGACTGTGTGTGTGTGTGTAAATGTGACTGTGTGTGTGTGTGTATAAATGTGACTGTGTGTGTGTGTGTATAAATGTGACTGTGTGTGTGTGTATAAATGTGACTGTGTGTGTGTGTGTGTATAAATGTGACTGTGTGTGTATAAATGTGACTGTGTGTGTATAAATGTGACTTGTGTGTGTGTATAAATGTGACTGTGTGTGTGTATAAATGTGACTGTGTGTGTATAAATGTGACTGTGTGTGTATAAATGTGACTGTGTGTGTATAAATGTGACTGTGTGTGTGTATAAATGTGACTGTGTGTGTATAAATGTGACTGTGTGTGTGTATAAATGTGACTGTGTGTGTATAAATGTGACTGTGTGTGTGTGTGTATAAATGTGACTGTGTGTGTGTGTATAAATGTGACTGTGTGTGTGTGTATAAATGTGACTGTGTTGTATTTGTTGTGTGTGTATAAATGTGACTGTGTGTGTGTGTATAAATGTGACTGTGTGTGTGTGTGTATAAATGTGACTGTGTGTGTATAAATGTGACTGTGTGTGTGTGTATAAATGTGACTGTGTGTGTGTGTATAAATGTGACTGTGTGTGTGTATAAATGTGACTGTGTGTGTGTGTATAAATGTGACTGTGTGTGTATAAATGTGACTGTGTGTGTGTGTATAAATGTGACTGTGTGTGTATAAATGTGACTGTGTGTGTGTATAAATGTGACGTGTGTGTGTATAAATGTGACTGTGTGTGTATAAATGTGACTGTGTGTGTGTATAAATGTGACTGTGTGTGTGTGTGTGTATAAATGTGACTGGTGTGTGTATAAATGTGACTGTGTGTGTGTTATGAAATGTGACTGTGTGTGTGGTATAAATGTGACTGTGTGTGTATAAATGTGACTGTGTGTGTGTATAAATGTGACTGTGTGTGTGTATAAATGTGACTGTGTGTGTGTATAAATGTGACTGTGTGTGTATAAATTAGTGTATAAATGTGACTGTGTGTGTTATGTGTGTGTGTATAAATGTGACTGTGTGTGTGTATAAATGTGACTGTGTGTGTGTGTATAAATGTGACTGTGTGTGTAATGAAGTGTGTGTGTATAAATGTGACTGTGTGTGTGTGTATAAATGTGACTGTGTGTGTGTGTATAAATGTGACTGTGTGTGTGTATAAATGTGACTGTGTGTGTGTGTATAAATTGAGTGTTTACTGTGTGTGTATAAATGTGACTGTGTGTGTGTATAAATGTGACTGTGTGTGTATAAATGTGACTGTGTGTGTGTATAAATGTGACTGTGTGTGTGTATAAATGTGACTGTGTGTGTGTGTATAAATGTGACTGTGTGTGGTATAAATGTGACTGTGTGTGTGTATAAATGTGACTGTGTGTGTGTGTATAAATGTGACTGTGTGT